>NW_024885353.1:0-33928 GCF_019232065.1 Centrocercus urophasianus
ATAATTTATAAGACTTATGCTCACCCTGCCTGTCTCAAAGAATTTAAGTATTGCAACAGCATCTTCTGCATTTGCAGGCAGACAATTCTATCACTGATTTCCCCAAGAAAAAGCACACGATAAAACCTGTAGGATGATGAGCATCTTTACTGCTCAAATCTCTGTGTGACCATTAAATTAATCAGAACTACCGAGCTAAACACATGATGAGGAATAAACACAACCTTTTCTTCTACTCCTAGCCTGAATACTGTATGGAATTAAAAGATACGGTTTTATGAAGCCTGTTTCTCTAGCTTGCTCTCCTGAGACAAGAAGGCTTCACAATTACACATAACATACATGGGAGTGAAAAAATAAAAAATAAACTGGAAAGACGTGACAAAAATACAGAGTGACATGTTATCCCATATTTGTAGGGAGATGGTAAATGTGGATTGCCTTTGCTTGTATTACTCACTCAGACAGTGAATGCTTAATTACAGTTTAAGTATTTCCATGATACTGGCACTACCAAGTTCAAATACCTGTTCTAAAATACAACTGATGCTAGAAGTTCTGCTCTCTCAGGTGTCCCAGACTGGCCAAGCAGACTCAAGGAACTCAGACATCCACTGTAGAAGAACCTTCTTTATGGGAACTGCATACAGAGACCAGGTAACTTAGATCATGCCTCCCTTCCCCACTTCCCAATTTCTGTTTTTTTGGGTGTCATTTTTTTCTTGTTTTCTTTCGTTTTCTAGGCTGGGAAAAGAATTGAGCAAAGAATGTCTTATGACTGTTGACCTGAGACAGTCTCCTGAACATAATCTGGAGAGCAGCAAGTGCTTTTCAAAACCAACGAAGCAAGAAAATGCTGCTGACTAAGCTACTGTGAGAGATATGGGGGAGACAGATAAAAAGGTGGAGGAGGACTGATGAAACTACACCTTAACCTCACACCTAACATTCTCCTAAAAGAAAGTAACATATTTTCAAGGCCATCACTTTATGACAACTCTACCTTAACTAATCCTCATCAAAAAACAGACACTTGTCTGCAGTCAGCTGCCTTGCTTACCCCATGGCTGCAGGGTTTTTGCACATGGTGCTATGCAGCTTTGGATTATAATGGCCTCTGGTAGCTTTGAAAAACAAGACGGCATTTTTACGAATTTGTCTCAGTTGATGTTCTTCATCTACTGGGGATACATCTTTTCAGTAGAAGGCCATTGCCTGGGACACAGAAATGCTGAAACGCTTGCATGCTTCTATTAAAAAAAAAACAACACGCCAACATCCACATACAAAACAAACAAACACATTCCCAGTCTTCATGAGATCATCATCAGCTAGCATCTCAGGACCACTTCCATGTAAAATTATGGCTTCACAGGAACAGCGAGGACCATGCTGGGATGCATTTTGTCCAACCTGTACCTAAAAGTGGTGAAAAGATGTAATAATGGGCCTACATGCTCTCTTAAATAAGTAACAGTCCCCATCTTAAATAACAAGAATGTCTGAAGCCCACCCATGGTTGTACTGGAGAAAGTTCCCACTCAGGATTTGGGTTTAGTTTGCTCTTAATAATTTTTGTTCTTTATGCCAACCTCCCACTCTTTTTGTCCATATGCACATGCACACATTTCAGTTTCTCACTGAAATGCAAAACCCTCAGTGTTGATTCATCTCTCGAGTTTACACCAAAAGCCAAGAGACTGAAGTTATTACTGGGAAGGGCTGGCAGAGAGGGGCTCCTTTGGGAAGCCGGAGCACTGGATTTGAATTCCCTGTCCCTCATCATTTTCCCACATTGTCTGCTAATCCAAACTGCATGTAAACAAAGGGGATTTCATTTGCAAAACTGAAGCTGTAGATTAACTTTATTTATGGCATTTCTTGGTGAAACAGAGGCTTTTTTCTCCCATCACATCACGACGGAGAGTGGAGTCATTAGATAAATGCTATAAAGCACCAGAAATCACCTATTTATTCTTATTCAGATGTGCTGCCACTGTCACACAGAGCAATTTCATGACTAAGTTAGTACACCTTGATGTTTCTAACCATGATATCACACTGAAGGACGTTCTTAAGACGTTCCTTCTTAAGAAAGAATGTCTTGGTTATTTCAAGGAGTAAAAGCCAGAACAGAGCAAGTGGGTTTTCAGAACATGGAATCGTTATCTATAAAAGAAATTTCCTCTGCTGTACCAAAGGCAGATGTCCTGCAGCAGCACTGATAGCAAGGTACAGAAAACCAAATCTAAACTTTTGATGAAATAATGACAATACTTTTCCATGTATTTAGGATCAAATAAACAGCCGAGAAAACGTAATAAAGGAATGAAGAAAAAGCCCAAGCAAAGATGCCACAAACCACCTCTGGGATTAAAGCAAGCATGTGTAATGGCAGCCCGAAGGGTAATGTATTCAGAAAGCTGTAAGTGCCTGAAAATGAAGGCTTAGAATGAAAGCACCTCTTCAGCCATAACTCTAGTGTCAGTCTAGTGTTAACGTAAAGCCATAATCCTTTTTTCCTATTTTCCAACTATTATCCAAGCACTAAGTGGCAGTTAAGATGTAACAAAGCAAGAATTTTCAGTGTGCTGGAAATCTTTTTTGTTGCCTCATTTCATATATATAGGAACATTAAGAACAAAATTACAATTCTGTCATTGTGTTTAACTGATCTTTGGATTACTGCTGCTGTGACAACCTTTTAAGGAGAGACTGTGAAATGAAATGATACTTCAGCACTCTAACAGACTGAAAGTGTCTTTTTTTTTTTTTCTTTCTTTTTTAGAACCAGAATTTAATACCAGAAAGGTTAAAGACCAGATCTATGATAAAAGTGTGAGAGAAGTATATTTGTTAACACACACAAGAAGGGATCCTGTTTCAGACCTTTCTCATCTTTTGAGGGCTGACAGACAAAATGTAGCTGCCCGAAGTCAAAGTGTGCCTTTGCTTTACAAATCTTGTTAATGATAATAGACAAAATATTCTACTTTCGCTTAACTGTTTTGATGAAGAAAAATATTGCAACAGGAAAAGCATGCTCACCATCCAAAGGTTCTAACGCGTTTAACACTTTGTTCTCTTTAGAAAGTATAGAAGCAAGTGATAAATATATTTGTCAATAAAAAATTGTATGTTGAGGTACCTTAATTTAAGTAACATTTGGTCGCTGCTTGCATGAGACAAATGGAGAGGACCAGATGGGAAAAATAGCCATGCCAGTCCTAGCAGGGTATGAAGTTGGATTTATGTAAAGGTTTGTAAATCAAAATAAACCATAGGCTGCATGTTCAAATAAGTAGCTATTAATTGCTGTTGGGGCTAATTTCTTACCAAGTTGCTATGCTCAGGCTGTTTCACCTTGAATAACTGGAAGATGAGACGCAGCTCAGCTCCACTCTACCCTTTCTTCATCCTCTCCTTCTTCTCACACATTGACATATGCTGAAGATGATTTTCCTGATTCAAAAGGGCTCTGCCCACTGAGTCGTTTTCATGAAAACATTTTCATTTTTCCAGCTATTATACAAACATCTTATTAACAAAAAAAACCTATCTATTTTCTTTTCCAATAATTACTAGGCTTTCCATCCAGTATTTAAGAACCTATTGTGCAAGAACTAATATTTAATGCCACTTCTCTTTGTTTTTCAAGGGACAAGTCAGCTCATTCTCTTCTCCATCCTGCTCCCTACAAGTGCAGAGATGACTAACGCAGGAGACATCTTTCAGCATAGGAGGATACCTTCAGCCACTCTTTATTGCAGCCTGGAGGACAAAACCGCCCAGTTCTTGTTTAACCACTAGCAGTAAAATGAAGTGATGCTCAGGACCCAAACTGCTCTCATCTCAAACTTTTCTGTACTCCCTACTGAGACAGTAAAGTACTTTGCTCACCCACAAGGCAAGCGCTCAAACTGCAGTCACGCACGCCTGCATTTGGCATTGTCGTCTGGTTCCTCAATTTCACACTTTGCTAGAAGCACACAGCAGCAGCACATTTCAATTACTCACATGTAAAACACTCATCAATACTGATGAGTCTGAACCGCAACATTTGTTGACACAGAGGCTGCATCCTTTCAAAATTTTTAATGCAGCTTGGTTACTGTCATTTTGAACACCGCTTCTGCATCCTGAAGAGACATATAAAAGGAGGAATATGGCAACTGACACATCATTTATCACAAAGAACAGAAGTGGTAGCTTCTCTCAGCAAAGAAACATGTTTTCCTTTAAACTTAGAAGAAATGCATCCCCTGCTGCCATAAGTAATGACAGTATTTTAAAAGGCTGCTTTCTAAATGGTTGCTCTATTTATTCATACCCACAGAAATTACATTTGCCACGCGCACGAATGGATTAACAGCCATAAATTGCAAGCAACTCAGTAAACTTTAATTCTGCAGAGCGAGCTCATTTTTTGGCCTGTCAACTCTGTTAGCATCACACACACTGCCTGAGAAAATGGGAGATCATCTGAGGGAGCGCAGTCATAGAAGGTATCACTCCAGCAACTCCTGAGATGGTATAGCAGCAGTAACTTGTACTGACCTCAGCCCTGCAGCCTTTTCTACATCAGTACACACACTTATAGCCAGAGTTAAACTCGCTCCCTGGTTTCAGCCAGAAATAGCTAGTGACCAGGAACTCCTGTGGCCTTTTTTCTTATTTTATGTTCAGGAAAAAACAGTAATAGTAAAATTCACTATTTAGCTGTCATCTGTTTTCCCCATTTATCCTCTTAACCCGTGAAAACAAAGAAATATTGGGATGTGCTGCTGGAGTTCACTCAGCATTTCCTATAATTATCCCTGCTGAGAAATACATTTTAGAGATAGTTTTGGGGTTGGGCTTTCTGTTGCTGTTGTTGTTTCTTTCCCCAGTGAGAAGGGAAAACAGATTAATTCCTTGGCAACAAAATCCTAATTAATCAAAAACATGGCTCTATTCATTATTAGCTTCTTCATTGAAATAAAATATCATATGTTTACTATTGAAATTACAGCTTTGACTCAATGCAAAATCAGGTGGTGCTTCAGCTTTGATTGCAAAGATAAAAATAAGGCTTATTGACTCCGCACAAGTGCTTGTCTTGAGCTGTGATTCACTGATTACAGCAACAAATGATTTAACATGACGAGGACTTTCTGCAAACAACTGGAGAAGCATGCTTTTCTCTAACCCAGCAGCAGAGAGCTTCCTTTGTACCTCACAGAATCACAGAATCACAGAATCACAGAATCACAGAATCACCCAGGTTGGAAGGTACCTCAAGGATCATGTAGTTCCAACCCCCCTGCCTAGCAGGGCCACCAAACATACACATTCAGATCAGGTTGCCCAGGACCCCGTCCAACCTAGCCTTGAACACGTCCAAGGACGGGGCATCTACAACCTCCCTGGGCAGCCCGTTCCAGGGCCTAACCACTCTCCTTGTAAAGAACTTCCCCCTAACATCCAACCTAAATCTTCCCTCCTTCAACTTCGATCCATTTCCCCTAGTCCTGCTGTTATCAGCCCTTTTGAAGAGTTTACTCCCCTCGTGGGTGTAGGTTCCCTTCAGGTATTGATAGGCTGCAATGAGGTCACCCCGCAGCCTTCTCTTCTCCAGGCTGAACAAGCCCAACTCCCTCAGCCTGTCCTCATAGGGGAGGTGCTCCAGCCCCCTGATCATCTTAGTTGCCCTCCTCTGGACCCTTCCCAAAATCTCAATGTCTTTCTTGTACTGAGGGCTCCACACCTGGACACAGTACTCCAGATGGGGCCTCACAAGAGCCGAGTAGAGAGGGACAATCACCTCCCTGTCCCTGCTGACCACCCCTCTCCTGATGGAGCCCAGGATCCCATTTGCCTTTCGAGCTGCCAGAGCGCACTGCTGGCTCATGTTCAGTCTCTTGTCCATCAGGACCCCCAGGTCCTTTTCTGCCGAGCTGCCTCAGCCTCATTCCAGCAATTACGAGAAGGAAAACATTTCCAAGAGCAAGCTGGCCCATGCATCAAGGCCATATAGGGCACCACTCACTGCCACTGAGATCATGCAAGTCTGCTTACTCTTCAGTGCATACAATCTCCCATTGTGCCTGCTTCAGTATGAACAGTAGCTTTGCATGCTAACACCCCATCCATCATAGGACTCTTTTCTTTGTGAGCCACATCTCTCCTATTGAAGACAGTGGCAACATTCTCAGAACTGGGAGCTTTTATTTTCTCATAACTGAGTGAACCTGACTGCATTCTGGGTCAGTCCAAGTCTCCCATTCAAATCAAAACATAAGCTGCTTTGGATTTTTGCATTTCATTTGCTTAAAACACATCTCTTGATGTTAGATTGCATATGCTGTAATTTCAAAAGGAAAAATATTGAACCTGGCTTATCTGATACTGTCTCTCTTTAATCACGTTTGCATATGAAATCCATCTGCTGAAAAGTGAAATCAAAACCAGCAGCAGTCTTTGCACTGTCAAATTTTTCCCCTAAGTTTTTCAAATCTGGTGGTTCAGAAAGAAGAGGGATGTGTCTGAACCTTGTCTTTTTCTTCTGCCTCTGAGACAAAAGACATCCCACATTTTGTCTTTTCGTAAGGAAAAGGGAGTAATCTGAACAGACTAAAAGCAGTGGATTTATTGGCTAAAGGCGATGCAGAAAGGGCACATCTTGTGACATCTACAAACCCAAGAGACAGCAGAAGGCCGGGTGCTTAGCCTGCAGTCTTACACCATTTCCTGTAAACACCTATGGGTACAGAGCAGAGGTGCATGGGGAGCGTTGGGTCTGGACCTCAGTCTGAACTTTCATGGGATTGCTTTGCTCCCACGAGAAAGCCAGCATCTCACAGTCCAAGGCATATATCAGTTCTTATCCTTAATTTGGTTCAGGTCTGAAACGTCAATGATATAAGTTACATTCAAGTTAGTGCTGACATGCCTGGTACTGGGGAGCCACTGTTAGTACTTCAGGCTTCTGATACTTCCAGAGCTCGCCAATATTCAAGTTCAGACCTCAATCAGACTCAGAAGACATTTCTTCCAAATTAAAAAAATGCTATTTTCTATTAAGAAAAGCATTTTAATTGGATTAACCCTCTGTTAATCCAACGTTTATGATCGGTATTCTCAAAGACAGCAGACATTAAATGACACATCTCTGTTTATTAGCTTGTGGCACTTTACCAAAACTCATAAGTTCATTTTAAATCTTTCACACTGTAATCACTACTTTGTTTCTTCTTTTTTCCCTTCAAGCAAACTGCGTGTGCCAACAGAAAACAGATTTTACTATTCATGGATAATAGCTTCATCAAATAATTAAAATATTTCATTAACATAAGCTACTTCTAAACACACAAGTTAAGGTTCTACCTAACCTAGCAACATCAGTCAGGAGATTAAAAATAGCAATGCATATACGTATCATAAAGGAAACCACAGTAATTATAGGCTTTCTCCCCCGTGGTTTGAACAGAAGTTGTCATTTTCTGTTAGCATAACATCTAATATTCACACCTACTGGCAATCAGACGAAAAGGAGCCTGTTCTACACCTGCACTTTGCAGTGTACTTTTATACACTGAATATTTGCAACATACCTCTAAAGGCAGATGTGCAGGTCTAAGCTGTAACGAGGTTGGATTAAGTTGTTCTTTTGTACTCCGTATAATCTCAGGGACAAGTTTGATGAAAAGCAGTGAGGACATGAACTCAAATTTGACTTTGGTAAGTGGCACCAGTGCCCCCTCAGTGGCATCAGTCCGTGCCATATTGTAGCATCGGGTACTTACATCTGCCCGTTCCTACAGAATGCAGCTAGCAGCTCACAGCTAACTACGACAGTTGAGCTTAGAAAACCTAAACCCCGTTTTCAAATAAACTCCCCTCATACCTGGGAAATCCTTCCTCGGGCATTTAGTGGTTGTGAACAGAATACCAAAATAGAGACTTCATTTCAGCTGACATCTCTGCATGCTGATGAAAGCAGACATGAAATAACAATAGCAAATAGGTGTGAGAAGAGCTGGTTGCTGCTCTAGCCCACTGCTGTGGAGGAGCCTGACCCACCAGGTGCACGCACGCTGCCAAGCATCATTCACACTGCAGCGTGTTGCAAAGAAGAGGCTTCCCTTTTCCAAAGGAACAGTGAAAATATGAATCCTGTGTACTCAAAAGGAAGCACAGCAAGTGTCCTTGGGATAAATGGCCCTTGAAAAAGGTGCCTCCGTGCCTGCTAACAGCCTGTTATGCTTCACCTCATGAGTGCGGTACGCTGAGTGTCTTTCCAGGCCCTTGCCATTTTAATGGACAACTCTCCATTGTGGCTGAACACTATATCCATCCCTTTAGGGGAAGAAGGAGCAGACGCTGCAACGCTGCACAATCTTGTGTACCTGACTGACAGACCAGGTTTGGGAGCAGTGCCAACAGGGAATTCACAGCAAAAACCCGAGTTAATCATCATCTTCACTGGATGCAAAATTTCCCCTTGCCAGAAGTTTAAAAAAAAAACAACAAACTTTCTTTGTTAAAGCACCACACATTTCCCTGCATTCTCCATGGGGTTCAAAACAAAACACAAAATAGCTAAGGAATGAGTATTCAAACACATCTAAGTTTCTTTTTCTATCTTCACAAGAAAACATCCTCAGAGAATTATCATCTCTGCAAAGAAGTGATGAAGCTGCCAAACAAAACAAATTGGATTTCATTTTGATGGGCACGCAGCAATGTGTGTTCACCATCCCCTGTGCCTTATTGAAGGGTGATACACAGTGCTGCAAAGTACTGCCTACGCCCCATCTGCACTGCAAGGATGTCCAGACAGCACCCTAAGTGTCCCAGTTTAGCTGTTAACCTCCCATGCCATGCCTTCAGCAGAAATACAACAAAACAAGGAGGAAATGCATGTTTCTTTGAATAAAAGATCATAAATTAGCTGACATAATTTCGGCTTATTTATGCTTGACTAAACACCCTTCTAATAACAAATAAAGTGAAAGATGGATTGAAACACGTGGGCTTAAGAGACCATTGCTACGTGCCAGTGTATCTTTGACAAGTCTATGCAACTTTGAGACTGATTTAGTCATCCTTCTTTGCTCTTTCTCCCCTCTTCCATCACTACTGCTAGTAAAAGGACAAGCTTGACTCTCAGCAGAACACACAGCACTATTTTCTACCAATAACACAACTTTACAACCTCAATATTTCTCAAAAACATCTCCATCTTCTTGCAGATTAAATCACTTTCCAAACTAACAAGATTCCAATAATATAAACTCAGCTGGGACTTGAACAAGAACACCACCACCTGGAATCCATCAGCAAGAAGCCCCTGACCATCCCCTTTGCAAGAGTGGACGTGTGTGCCTACTATGCCAGCAAATAGATACTTTGGTAGAATCTTACTAAATCTCTTGCTGCATGAGAGTTATAATGAACTCTGAGCATAGTCAAGGAAAAAAAATGGCCAGAGAAGAAGGCAAAGATAATTAACATTGACAACTTTAATCCCCACACAGCAGATAAAATAATTCAGCTTGGTTAAGATGCTCTATCCAGAATTCTTCTATTCCAGAGAAGTGTTACAATACAGATGGCTTTTGGAACAGAAGATCGCAGGTGCAGGTAAAGTTGATTCCAGATATTATGGCCTTTGTGGTGGATTTACTGCACTCAATCAGCATTCTCTCAGAGGGAAATGTAAAAGGTTATCTCTGTAGCAGTGAATAACTCTCTGCACACACAGAAGATACAGGAAAACCAACTATAGGGAAGATTTTTCAACAAAATTTTGCTTTTAATCATATGCAGAATTAACTCCAAAACCTCTGTTCCCTTTCTGCCATTATAATGCATGCCATTTCCAAGAATTAAGCAGTTTTACTACCGTTTCCACAGTGTGGAATCCACAGAACAGACAAATCAGTTTGAGCTTCAGACACACCATGAAATAGCCTGGATGCAGGACATATGGTGCTGAGTACCATAAAAAAAAAAAAAAAAGCTGATACAAAAATAAGAAAGGTGGCACAGACATGGAAAGAGGAATTCTGAGATGCCATTCAATGCATCCATCAGCATATGACCAACAGAATTACAACGCACTCACATCCCCATCAGCGTGCTGTCTGACAGCCCATGAGAACACAGCTCCTGCAGATGGCTTTGTCCAGGAGCACGCTTAAAAGAGCATCATGAAGCAAATGAGCCATTGGAAGTGAAACAACAGAGCCTCAGAGCAAGAAGCACCTTTAGATGAAAAGGGATATTCTGACTGAGCTAGCCAGAATGCTCAAAGCAAGACATGTGAAGAGCAATTTCAAGGAGATATAACATGGTACAAAATTTCTGGGGAGCAACTGAATTGAAGTGGAGAAAAATTCTTAACAGCAAGCACTATGAGCATTCCTGAACCAAATTCATTCTTGGTGAAATCCCCCCAGTCCAAGCCTGTTTACTCTCTTTGGTGGGAACGCAACACGAACCAACAGATGAATTAAGCCAAACAGTTCAACATAAGAACATTGTGAATGCATTCCAGTGAACCAGAAGTGGTACCACAGTAGCACAGACTGTTCTGTTAATGCTACAGTAAAAAGTCTTTTGCCAGTTATGCCCCATTTAACACCACATATCATTTCTCAGCTAAAGCACTGAGGGGAATAGAATTTGTCTAGCAATTGGCTTTGAATGAACATTTGCTTTTAGAGACATTCGACTACAAAGAGGCATCTGAAGCAGAAACATGCGCTATAGCCCAAGCATTCTGAGCTTTTTGCTCTCTACACTCTTTAACAGTGTGATGAAGGCACCTGTTGAAGCTCAGATGCATTTCATGCTGGATATATGTCTGTGCTTTTGTCTTCTTTTCTTGATAATTAATTGTAACAGGAAGAATATACCTGCCAAAGTGAAGCACTTAAGTGCTACATTTCTATTTCTCTGTGTACCACGTTTGTATGGGAACTGCTGAGTCACGGCCTGAACCTCTGATTGATCACCTGAGGCGAGCCATGAGTCAGCCAGAGGAGCACAGGTGAAGGCAATTCAGCTGTACAGCCGGAAGGGGTGGAGCCTGGCTCCATCTCTCCTAGACCTATTTAAGAGCTGGCTACCAGTGGGGAAGGATCTCGTCTGGAGATCCCTCCTTCTGGTGTTTTGTAGTGAGCCCGGCTGAAGGGTAAGCCTTCCATTTATTCTCTCTTGTTATCGTAATCCACTTTGCCTAACTCTCTTGTTTATTTTGTGTTTGTAACATCTTGATATCCATTGATTATACACACGTTATTAATGTTCTTTGACTGTAGCTTCTGCTGCATGCATCAAGTTTGATTTAACGTTCTCTGAAATTAGCATGCCAGAACTTAAAAAAAAAAAAAAAAAAAAAAAAAAGGCAAATGCACACATGGTTTGTTTAGTGTTTCAGGGTGAAGACAACACCTGAGATGGCATCCAGATCTCATGGCTGACTACAAACACACCTATCATTTTGTTTGCCCTCATTCTCTACAGCACACATTTCATCTTTAGAAGTTGCTTTATTGGAGTGCAACAATCGTTTTGTCTTGGGTGAAGTTGCAAGTGAAACAACATGCTACGGTAAAGAGCCCTAAGCAGGTCTACATGACCTCACCCCAGTTTTGTAGGGGACGCAAGGAAGTAAAAGAAGTCTGACCTGCAGCGAGCCCTGAGTGCTCCTGTG
Organism: Centrocercus urophasianus; assembly: GCF_019232065.1. Classification (NCBI taxonomy): domain Eukaryota; kingdom Metazoa; phylum Chordata; class Aves; order Galliformes; family Phasianidae; genus Centrocercus; species Centrocercus urophasianus. The sequence continues at coordinate 11,702 of NW_024885353.1, forward strand.
TTTCTGAGAGGCTGAGTCTGGAGTTACTTCCTGAAACAAAGATATGTTTTGGTTACAGCACAACCAGAGGAAAATGAGGAGAAAAATGTGAATGGCATCACCCCTGCGGCTGCAAGGTTTTGGAAGAAATCAGCACTGCAGAGACACCTAAATAAGGATAACATTGCGTTTCCCAGTGACTGCTTCTCGCTCAGAATCCACTCTTCCTTTCTGTTGAATAACCTTGTTCTCTTACCTGTGCTTAAAGCAGCCAGGTAGTCAGAGGTTCTTGAGGTACTTCAGGCTGTGCTCGTTGCCCTGAGCCTCCTGGCCTGGAGCAGACACCCACAGAGCCCTGTGCTTTCACGGGGAATTGGAATTAAGAATTTGCATTGGAATTAAGAAATAACACAAGGTGGGTACCTACGAAGCACTGTACTCTTCAGTTATTGACCAGCATCTATGTGATGCTAGCTTATCACCGACAGGCTTTGGTCAAACCACAAGATACGCCCCCACAGCCTTCAGTCCCCAGCTCAAGGAGCACAAACGGAGCCGTGTGCTCACCGGACACCTAGAAGGCTCAGGCCCCAAGGGGCGAAGGTCTGCCTGAACCCAAGGACGCGTCCGGGAGCTCTAGGGAACAACGGAGCGGCCGCTATGGGCGAGCACCTGGCCGGCTCCTGAAGCACAGCAGCGCGAGCAGCACCAGCTTCGGCCGGCGCAGAGCGGGCGCGACTGGCGGTCCCGAGGTGGGCGATGCCGCAGCGCGGCCGCTGGGGGGAGCGGCGGGAGGCACGCACCCCCGCCCTCCGCTCGCCCCTTCCAGCGCCGCCAGCCAGCCAACGCACCGCGAGCCGATTAGCCGGGGCGCCTCCCCTCTCCGCCGGCGGCTCCGCGCTTCCGGTTCAAACCGGTGGCTGGAGCGGCGCGGGGCTGTATTGCCGCTGCCGGTCCGTCCGAGGTCCGAGACAGGCGGCGGCGAGCGCGGCGGCCGCCGAATATTTAAACCGGATCGGCCGGGCCGTTGGGCGTGGTCCGGCCGGCGGGGCGGGCCGGCGGCCCACTCGTCCCGTGCGGGGCCAGGCCATGCCGAGCGGTGGCGGCCGTTGCTGAGGCCGGGGGCGCAGATGGACGCCGGAGAGAAGGTACCGCGGCCGGGCCCGCCGCGCCCTGGCGCTGCTCTGAGGCTTGGCAGCGCTCGTTCGGCTCTGCCCTTCCCGTCTCCTCTCTTCTCTCCGCAGGAGAATCAGCCCCGGGGATCGCTGCGAACTGCCCAGAAGCAGGCGGGAGGCTCGCAGCGTGCCCTGGCCGAGCTGCAGCCCGGCTGTCAGCCGCTCGCCACGCCCCCCAAGCCCGAGGAGGCCCTTCCCGGCGAGCCCTGGACGCCCACCGCCAACTTGAAGGTGTGGTCAGCGCCGCCAGCACCGAGATCCGCAACCGCGAGCGGAGCCGGGGGCTGCAGGAACCTTCCTGCTGTTGCCAGGTGCGCCCCGGCCGGCCGCCTCCGCGCGCTGCCCCTTTGGTTGTCGGCTTTTTCCGCTTTGCAGTGTTTTCCAGACGTAAAACTCGTTTCGTACACTTGTAGCAGCGAGCTGGACTGGGTGATCTCCAGAGGTCTCTTCCAGTCTTTACAGTTCTGCCATCTCGCAGGGCCAGAGGAGAATGCCAGACTTTGTGCTGGCAGGGAAGCTCTGTAACGTGTTTATATTGACATATCCGTTGTAAAAACTTCTCAAATTCTTTTTCTGCGTAGGAGCACTTATCAGGAGATGAATATGAAATATTTCAACCGAGTCGCAAAGAGAAAAGCCTGGGATTGCTATGCCTTAAATTCCTGGCTCAGTATCCAGATTATCCCAGCGCTGTGGAAGACAACTACATTTACCTTGATGAAGTAGTCAAGGAGCTCAGTAAGTTGGTGTATATCCTACTGCATGTCCACCTATGCACAAGCTGATAAATTACCCTCCTGTTGTGCAGTACTGCTTCACTCCATAGAAGTCTGAATGCTTTGTGCTCTCATTCACCTAAACCTTCAAACTCTTCTTTCTTACCTCAACTCTCTTAAACCACTGTAGTTTCTCCAGCAAGCTGAACTAATAAACTCAGAATTTTGCTTAATATTAAACGTCTAAGTTATTGCAGATAACACAAATAAGCTGTTGGGATTTTCTGGCATAGAAATGATGGCAAAGATCAGCAGTTGATTGTTATGGCAGGAGACAGCATTTCTGGCACCCGAACCTGCAGCTTCCTGTACATCACTGCACCAAAGTAAGAAACTACTCTCTGCTGCCTTTGATAACTCAACTTTCTCGTTTTACGTCACTATTTTTGTATCTCACCAATCATCTGCCAAGATTCCAAATGCTGACATAAAGCTGAAGGTCTTCTTCTGTAAGAACAATGAAATTGCAATATTCTGCAGTTTGGGAAGCCAATATAAACCACTCTGCTGTAACATTTTTTGAATAATTATAGCAAATCCTATTTTTAGATTGTTAGACAAAAGAACATCCTGTTAGAAAATGCCTTACAAGCAAATTAAGAGGGGGAAGCATAGCAAACTCATCTTTTTTTCCGTGCAAACTGTATTTCAGGTAAATGGCAAAGACATTTTACGTGACTGAGATGCCATGTTAATCTTGCATTTCATTTCTGCAGATGTTAAATGTAGACGTATCTACAGGATTGTGAATGTGCTCAGGAGCCTCCGCATGGTGAGCCATGTTGCCAGAAACATATACATTTGGCATGGGCGGCATAACCTTGCCAAAATCCTGCAGACCTTGAAGAAAATTGGAGAAGAGAACAAATACACAGAAAAAATTCAGATGATCTAGAAAAGAAAGTACGAGCACGAGTTTGATGTGGATGGCAAAGGAAATGAAGAAGCAGCAAGGTGTTTCGTCTCCAATGAGCATTCAGAAATATGTTCTGTGGAGCTCCTAGGAACCGAATTCTGTGCTGGTAAGGTTTCTCCAAATGCCAGGAATAACATTGCTCCTGATTATAAATATGCGCATGGGGAAAAAAATGTATCAGTCTTTACGTTTGAAACGCTGCTGTCTGTGATGGGCGGAAGAACTCTGTGCTTTCTTTCAGTTGTCTTACCCATTTAATTCTTAAGAACACATTTTGGTTTTGAGAGTGCAAGAACAAGAAGGGCATCAGGTGATGTAACAAACATAGACATGTAGCAGGTTTGTTACCTATGGAAGCAATAGAAGCCAGAAGCCTAAATGACTCCATTAAATTTGACTTGTAGAAGACATGCTCACTGAGGAGTGTTACATACATTGCATAATCTGTAGTTAAGGAGTACAAATCAGATGATAGGAGAGCTATACAAGGCAATACATCACACTGTTTTGTACTTAGTCATGGCATTCACCTGACTTCCTGATGATCGCCATGTAGAAACTAGATTCTGGGCTCTGTGTCGGCCCTGCGTAGTTGCTGCTGACAAATTTCACAGAATCACAGAATAGCACAATAAAAATGTTTGTAGCTGACATGTCACTTAATGCTTTAATCCTCTTTTCCTGTCTTCTGCAGCCTCTATAAACAGCCAGAAAGGCAAGTCTCTGCAAGTGCTGAGTCAGAAATTTGTGATGCTGCTTCTTGTATCAACACCTCAAATAGTAAGCCTTGAAGTTGCTGCTGAAATATTTATTGGAGAAGATCAGATAGAAGACTTAGATAAAAGCAAGTTTAACAGTAAGTAAAAGGCTGCTATTCCTGTCTGCTTCTTGATCGCTTTCTGAAATCAAGCGTAAGCTAAATGAGCGAATCCATTACAAGACTGTGCAGTGTAAAATGCCGTCATCTTGCCATGAAGGTATTTGAACCTACAAAACCTCTTTGCACAGTTCTCACCTGTGCATCACTGTTCAAACACATCACATAAGAGAAGTCTGGGAAATCTTTCCAGCCTGAAGTAGGTTCTGCTTATTGGTAGTGATTTCCCAAGGAACCTGTCAAACATTTCGGCATCATTTCAGCAAAGGTGCCCCAGCAGCTTGCAAATAAGTGTTCAGGTCACATTGCTTACTCGAGGGAAACCTGAAGAGATACTGTAAAAGTCCTGCTAATAGCTTAAACAGGTGAGGAAGTGAAACCCAATGTTGTAACTGCCAATTGTTTCTTCACTGTTTTAGCCTGCTTTCAGTTCCCTGCACGTTTCCTCCTCTTCCTCTCCATTCAGATATAAAGGTACTTTGAGGTTTAGATTGGTGTATTCTAATAGGTGAGAATGTGCTTGCTCTTGAAGGATCAGTAATTCATCTTGCATTTCCCTGAAAATTTTACTCCTTTGGTTCTCAGGCAAACTCCTTTTCTATTTTTTATTCTTTTTTTGTGAAACAGTATGAATGCAAAAAAGTTGTGGTCTGTCATGTTATTTTATAATACAAATACATGTTCCACAAAATGGTGCTCATAAATGATGACTTTCGTTTCAAACACTAAAAATACATCATAACTTTTAAAATCAGATCAATGGTAACTTCTTATTAAAAATTGCTCTGCTTTATATGTGTTTATTTCAGCTAAAATCAAGAGGCTTTATGACATAGCGAACGTTCTCAGAAGCCTTAAGTTTATTGAGAAAGTCTGTGTAACAGAGGAGAGAGAAAACCAGCATTTAAATGGACAGGACCTGAAGTCCCACCGAGCACCGATGGTACGTATATGTACCACCTTCTTCTGTTTTGATGATGATTGCAATTTCTTCCTTTTCTCTCCTAGAAAGCTGTTAACCAAAATACTGAGTAAAAGGGGCAGAAAGTCCGTGATGTTCACATCATTGCAGTTGGTTCTCAACAGTGCAGTATTTCTCAGAGGAGCACATATAAGGCACACAGTATGTGTTCTTATACTTGCATTTCCATTTTTGCTGCTGCCTGGTACTTCAGTAGTTATAAGCCAGGCTCAAATAGTTGCTTTTAACTACTGAATATATTTGTGATATATCTGAATTTACGTATGATATAAAACTCTTCTGTTTATTTGGTTTTATAGCTACAAAGCTTAAAACAACATCAGCACCCTGCATCAGGTATTTCAGAATCTACCACTTCCAAGGAGCAACATTCAAAAAATCTTTTTCCTTCAAGAGTAAAGTAAAACTTCACTCAGCATCCATCCCTAATAAAGTTGGTTAGAAGTATAGAAAGTGACAGAAGGAAGATCCAATTCTCCTCCAACCAGTCCAGTTAAAATAAGCACAAGTATGGCTGAAAACTGTATTTGTCTCTCTCTTTCTAGTCGTGTTTTTCACTTGAATGTGGAGTCTTGTATTAAATATGCAGGCTTGCCTTCTGATAGAAGTGGATGAGTGGATCTCCTGCTTACAACAACTATTGTTGGAAAAAAAGTCAGAAACAAACAAGATGGGGGAAATAAGGGTAGGTTGTCTGTAAATCTTGATGCCTTAAGAGACTGATAACGAAAACAAATCTAAAATAACACATCTTCAGAGAATAAGCTCTGCAATTAGAAATAATAGTAGAAATAATGCAGTCTCAAGATTGAATTTCACTTAGAACAAAACTGATAGCAGAATGTTTTTGTTTTCTCCCTTGAAGCAGGTACAGATGAAAACGTATCAGTTTATACAAGTGAAATGTCTCAGCTTGCAGCAGTCCCTCGATATCAGCTGGAAGAACCGCCAAAGTAAGTCTGCACAAGTGTTGTGTTTGGAAGCTTTTTGTCACTGACTGTTAAATTTAATCTATGCTTATTTTGAGTTGGGCAGCGATCTGCAAGTACCTGAAACCTCTGGTGCTTTAGGCTATTTTTTCACTTGGAGTTTTCGGTTTATCAAGACATACAAAGACAGCATGAATTTGTAATGTAAAAAACATCTAGGGCATTCTGTATGAAAATACTAAAATATGTGTTTTGACTTCTTGTTTTAAGGAGACCAGAAGACATGAAAAATGATCCGTCAGGATCTGTTTTGGAGCACAGTCTGCCCTGGCCTGAGGCAGCTCCCAAGACCAACACTCACACTGCTGCAACCCCTCCAAAGCCTCTTCTCATTCAGCCGCTAGGTGCCCTGCCTCCAAGCCACCAGTCAGCATCAGCAGTGATGCAACCTCAGCCTCCTTCTGGTGCCTCCTATGCAATGTATCTGCATCCTTCTCAAGCTGTGACAGTGTACAGCCCAAGTTTCATGTTGCAGCCTCTACCGCGTGCTAATGTGAAAGGAATTAAAAGTATTAATCCAAAAGCATTAAGTGAAATGACCAGCAAGGAAGGGGACAATTGCACAGCTGCAGCTGATCCAGGAAAAGCCATAGCAGCTAAAGAAAGACCAGTTATGGAATCTGAATCTTCATCAAAGAGCTGCCTTAAGAGGTCTCAGGCACTACAAGAGAGTAACTTGATTAAAAAGTGTAGAAGTAATGTGGAAAGCCTTGATAATGCTGTGGTAAGTTAATTTCTGTCAGCCTGGTTTATAGCCTTGTGATGGTGTCATCTGTTTGTTTTCAAAGTGATTGAGGAACCTAGCAGATGCTGTCATATTTTTCCATTAACTAAAGAAGCCAAGTGACAAAGGAGTCATCTTGGCAGCCGATTTTTGTTGTAGAAATTGGTTTGGGTTTGTTACATAGAAAAAGTAATCTTGGTATTTTAAAACATCAGGCAGAATATACAGGACTCAGCACAATGTAAATCTTCAAAAACCCAGCCTGGAATCAGGCTGTATTTTCTCATTTTCCCCCTTTGCCCCTCCAATTTTTTATTTCTGAGAAGGTATGACTAAGAGTACAACTGTTGTCAAAAAGATACAATTCCTGAGAAGTTATTTCAGGACTTTATCTGTTTATATACAGATAATCTGTTTACATTCAATGGTTCTGGTGTAGCTCCTCTTCCTCATTTTTATATGAGGGTTCTTGTTCTTGGCTGTAAAGGTGTTAGGAGGCAAAGTGGGCACACAAAACCTGCTGGACAGGGCATGTTCCCACATCCTGCTATCTTCTAGACGTATTTACCTAATGTTATACTTGGTTAAGAGATTTTAATACAACACACAAAGAGAACAAGAGGTTCAGATACACTTGATGCACATGAAGAAACTGGGTCTGGATCATCTTTCACTCCTCAGTTGCTGCATGCTTTAGTGTCTGTAAATTATTACGCTGCTTCAAATTGTGCTTGTCAAAACTGCCATGAAATGGTACCAGAGGGTTATGGCAATGTGTGGCATTGACCACCTGCCAGCTTTGAAGGAGCAAGAGGGGATAACATGGAACTGGTTCTCTTATTGACTCAAACTGAGAATCAGAAGAAACTCTGCTTTTCTGATTTATAAAACATATGGCTATCATAGTACATTTGTAATTAAGAATGTCATGTTTCTTACAGTGCCTGCTTGCTTTTTTCATGTGCGTTTTCTTTTAAAGGGAGAACCCCCTAAACACAAAAGACCACCCTCCATTGGCTCACAAACCAATCACGAAACGGACAACTTCCAGGAATAAAAACAGATTTGAAACACTTGATCAGAGCGGGGCAGGTTGTTCTGAGCAGCGCAAAAGAGAATGCGCTCCAGAAGATGAGAACAGAACCGAAACTAAACAAGATGCACCTGTGGCATTTGCCAGTCCTCCTCATGAGGTGAGCTTTGCCACACAGCACAGCATTTTTTGCTGCTACCTGGGAAAACACCACGTGAAAGGATGCAAAATAAACAAAACTGAATAACTACGCGTATATAGATTTGCCTTTAGTTGGATTATTATACAGCATGTTTTAGAAAAAACAACAGCAATCAGCTTAAAACAGGACTCTCCTGAAGCGACTTTCAGGCTTTGACTGGGATGAAGATCGCTAAGTAGATGAAAGCAATACTGAGATCTCATACGGTTCCAGACTGTTACTTCTTTTAGTTTAGAATACTAACATTTAGTTTACGATACTTTGATGTACAACAGAACTGCAGTGAAACTCACCACAGTTCTCACTTATTGTTACAGTGAACTTGCAAATCACAAACAGTTCTACTGTCAAAAACAGAACTTACAAGTGCCAAAGGATTGCCTTCCGATATTTGCCATGAGAAAAAACACAATCTAGGAGTGAGGTGACACAATTACTAAGCCCAGGTGTTTATTAAAAAAAAAACAACACATGAGGATTTCTTTTGCCTAGCTGAATTGCACTGCGTTAATTGCATATAGGTCTGCAGTTCCTCTCTAGCATATAATCTGGGAATGAATCTGGGTGACTTGTGTGGATGAGGACAGCCTTGTTTTGGAGCATGGCTTTGAATCGACTGAGTCCAATTTTCAGATGGCAGCCAGTATGGAATACTGAGCCCTGGGGATATGAGGAATATAGAATAAGAAAGTGGCAAGGGGAATGTGATTTTGAAGAAAAACTTATTTTTTTCTTACACCTTTGGAGTAACTGTGTATTGTCTTTTTCTTTTTCAGACCTTTTTTCCATCTGGCTACTTCATTCCTTTTACTCAGTGCACTCACCATAGCAATAATGCAGGTCTTCCAATAGAGAGAATGCTGGGCTATGTTCATTGCAGCACACTGCTACCCAAAGTTTACCCACTGCAGGTGAGTACTGAATGAAATATGCACACAGATGCCAGGTTTGAAGGATTGTGAGCCAGATTCGTCCTACCAGAGCTGTGAAATCACAATGCAAAGTCTCTAGTTTCAATTTTCAATCCTTACAGCGTTTTTTTTTTTCTGTTTTAGGTGCCATTCCAATGATGACATCTGAACAGAAAGCACATTCCAGCTTTTCACACATCCTTGAACATCATGCTGTCACCAACTTCTGTAGCTGCACCTGTACTGAACAACTCTGATCTCAATTCTAGCACCACCAGCTCTGTCCCAAATCCAAGTGCTTCACTCCTGAATGTTACACTGCAACATGCACGACTAATACCTGCTGGTGTGCAAGTTCCTGCAAATCCTGTTCTTTAGCATATCCCAATCCCATCGAAACCAGAATGTAATAAACATAGCTCAGAAAACATGACCTTATAAGAAGAAAAAGTAAGAAACGATATATTACAACTGCTTAACCATAGGTTGAGTGGGAAAGAACGGTGTAGTAATTCCTTAAGCAGGCAAAACTTTAAAATGAACACTTTTTCAATTTTTATTCATCATCCAGCACTGCCTTCCAAAAAAAGTGATTTCTGAATTTGAGGAAGAAGTGTGTTTGCTAACATTCTGCAGAAACCTACAGCAAGAACTGACTACTTTTTCTTAACTGAAAGTTAGCTTTCCCTTTTCTTTTAGCCTATTGTGCTAAAGGAACCCCCAGAGCCTCAGACAACGACAGAAAACTTTTTCCACACACCAGGAGTGCCGAACACAGTGCCTGTGCTGCCTGCAAACTCACCGAATCACGGAACTGTAGGGGTTGGAAGGGACCTCCAGAGATCATCGAGTCCAACCCCCCTGCCAAAGCAGGTTCCCTACAGCAGGCCGCACAGGTCGGCATCCAGGCAGGTCTTGAACATCTCCAGAGAAGGAGACTCCACCACCTCCCTGGGCAGCCTGTTCCAGTGCTCCGTCACCTCACTGTAAAGAAGTTCTTGTGCACATTTGTGTGGAACTTCCTATGCTGCAGTTTCCAGCCGTTTCCCCTTGTCCTGTCTCCACTCACCACTGAAAACAGTCCGGCCTCGCCATTCTGCCCCCCACACCTCAGATATTTATAGACCTGGATCAGGTCCCCTCTCAGTCTTCTTTTCTCAAGGCTGAACAGACCCAGTTCACTCAGCCTTTCTTCATAGGAGAGATGCTCCAGGCCCTTTGCCATCTTTGTGGCCCTCATGTGGCACTGATACAATCTCTCAAGGGACCTCATGTATTCCTCAATGAAAACTTGAAGTCTCAGAAAACTGATCTTTGGATATTGAGTGACTGACTGTTTTAGCAGGCATAATTACTGATAATACACTGCACACAATGAGCTCTACAATGGACAAGGTGTGTTTTGGATGTGAATTGACAAGACAACAATGCTGGAATTGCCTGAATGCTTTAGAATTAAAACTGGCTTTACTGAGAAAGTTAGGGCTAAGTATTTTTACACAAGGCTTACCTAAAGTGTTATAGAAACTGAGTTTTGTATCTCATGTCTCGTGTTGCTTTTCTGCTATGCAAAGTAAGCTGAAATTGTCTTCGTACAGAAAGGTACAGTCTATCAGTACATGTTTTGCACAAAGAAAGTACTGTTTTATTTTGTTTTACCATATACTGTTATATTTTGTTTTACTAAAAGGCCAGAGTTAGAATTTATCTTGCTCCTATGTTCAGTGTTCCTCTTCTGTAAAGTTAGTTCAAAAAAGTCTTCAACAAAAAAAAAATTGTATGTAAGTTAAGATTTATGTTATATTGTAAAAGCTGTTTGTTCAGACAAATTACAAACATTTTGACTTTGTTTTTGTTTAATGAAATTAAATTACTGGAGTTGTGTAATACATTGTACAGTGGTAGTTTTTTGTTGGGGTGTTTTTGGTCAGAGAAGGACTCTGAAGAAGGGGAAAATGGTATTTAATCAGCAAGGGGCATGAACACTTGATCTTGCTTTCTGAATGAGAGATACTGTCAGATAGGGTATAAGGCCTGGAATCCAGCAGGAGGGAGGACAACTTCTTCTGGATGACCCCACACTCATTAGTGACAAGTGAAAGTGGTGAAAGAAACTGTGGGGAAAAAAAAAAGACCACACTACAATCAACTTAGAACTCTGGAAAGCCCATTTATAACCATAAAAATAAGCTAATTTACTTAATTACATGAAATGCAGTGGTGTTTGAGCTTGTTTTGCCACCAAAGAAAGTCACAAACTAAAAGAAGCATCTTGCTCTGCAAATACTTAAACTCACAGGGGCTAAATACAAACATAGACACACACACACATAAATATTGATAAACATTTTCAATTATTTTGGTAAATTATTTTTGGCAATGTGACTATGACTAAGCTCTCATTTCAGGATTCTTACGTTCCACATCCAAGCAACACTCCAGCAACTACTGAGCTTTCATCTTTATTTATGATCCATTAGGCTGCATTCAGGAATGTGCTGTAGGTGTCATCTGAGGGGCTGCATTGTTGTCCACCTACTCACAAGTGGACACAAGGGAACAAAATGCCAGGCTTTTGTCAGCAGCTATTTTCAGCTTGGCGATAGCAATGGCATTGCTCAGATCCCCAAAGCCCTCTCTCCTTCCCCTCCCCTCCCCGCCTATAGGGCCAGCAGCAGCAGCCCCTGCATTTAAAGAGCACAGGAATCCCTCCAGTTCAATCCTTTGAGGCATAAGAGAAGAGGGAGGAACACCAAGCTACACTGTAAGTACAGCACGTGGGATTCTGCTAGCATTTGATATAAGGGTTTGGGTGTTTTTCCCATCAGGGGGTAGAAACAGCATGAATGTGTACAAAATACTGCGCCCGAGCTCAGCTGTGATGGCTTAGACTTGGTACAGGAACACAGGCAGGAGAGAATGATGTGGAAGGAAAAGCTGATAGAACAGCATTAGGTTTGGACAAAGGAATGGCACCTTCGTGCAGCAGGACATCATTTCCCAAAGCCATGAATCGTGCTGGGGGAGAAAGGGTTGGGATTTTAGAGTTTTTGTTTGTTTGTTAAGTCACAACTAAATATTTGGTTCCAACATCAGGACATCCTGATTTTTGGGGATGCCAGCTTGCATTTCTCCAAAAGCATGCATCAAGGAAGCATTGAGCAGAACTTCGTATTACTATGCAAAAAGCAGTAACAGATCATTGGGAACGATATAGACAAAATCAGAATCTTCAGCCAGGAATGTTGGCTTCCTTCAATCAGTTTTGCCCACTCCACATCATACCACATCACTTAAAACCTCTTGCTTCTAAAGGGTTTGCAGAACCCTTATTTTCCCATATTGGCAAGGAAGATGTCACCCCTTTACCCTCATGGTGTGGGTGAGGTGAGCAGCACTGTGGGGGAGCTAGATGACAGGCAGTCACGGGATGAGACAGCAGCAGCAATTAAATACCAGGACCACATTGCGACCACACTGATGCTTCCCACAGACAGCTATTGGGATAAGAAATTTCAGTGTGGTCTTACACAGCAGTTTAATTTAATATTATTGTTGTCTGTTATATAAGGAATGATTATATTCATACTTATAATTGATTCAGGCCAAACATCTCACACTAGGACTACAGCAGAGCTGCAGCACGCATCCCAGAATGCTCACAGAAAGGTTTTACTGTGACTTCTTCCTCCTATGGCTTCCCATCAGTTGATGCCAAAGCAGGATGGAAAATGTGTGTGCATGCCCTGTCACGTTACTATAATTAGCTGAGGAGCAGTTGTTCTTCTGAGAGGTCTAAGCACAGCCCACAACAGCACAAGGCTCACTATCAAGCGCTATCAGCCTTTCCAAGGCTACTTCTTTTTCCTCCTAAATGATGCAATGAGAATTAGTTTCCAACAAGGATTCTTTTGTCACAGTTTCAGAGACACTGCACCTCTGAAGGGCACAGCCGGTCACCAGAAGTGCAAACCACTCTCCTCCAGGACAGCTCTCGGTGCTGCTCCAGCTGTACAGGACCACCACGCAGCCCAATTTCAAAGAAAACACTGCAAAGGGAAAAACCTTTGACTTTTCAATCATAAAACCGATCTTCCCCTCTCATTTTAAAACGGTTGAAGCATTATTTTGATTGTTTTAAAGAAAAAAAATGCTACTGATAGAAACACACTTTAAAAAAAAAAAAAAAAAGAAAAAAAGGATACAAAATGGCAGAATGAGATAAGATTTGACCCTAGTGAAATATTTATCGCTGTTCCTTTCCACTCCCCCATTTAAAAGAAATGGGAAAAAGACTTCAACAGTGCTATTTCATAAAAACATTCCTGAGGAAGAAGAAAACAAATTTGTAATCCATTCCTTCCATACAGTTACCTCAGCTACATCACATTTCTGCTTCTGACACGTTCCACTGCAGATAAGCACAGCTCAAGGCAAGCTGGGGTTTTCTCTCCCATGCATCACTAGTGCTTCATAGCTGTAAGAGCAGCAAGGGAACTGACTGATAGTCTGAAACAGCTTAATGGCATGGCTGTTCTACAGCAGCTAAGGTCAGATTGAGCTGAGATGGTTCCATCACAAAAATGAGAGGCTGCACCTTGCGGCACAATGACATTGTGCTGCCTACCACAGGTAACAGGGTGAGGCTGCACTAATAACCAGAATGCCAAGGAGGATATACTTGGAGATGCCTGTATCTTGACAATAGGGGTTTGATAACAGTGCAGATGTGCCCACCTTGCTGTGCCATAGTCCTGCCTTCCTTCTGTTGGATAGTGATGCCTTTTGCTGCAATTGCACAATCAGTTGGGTTAGTAGCCAGAACTAGCTCGAGGTTAAGCTTGTGGAGCTGGCAGACAGAAAACGTTTCTTTCTGAAAACCAGCAGATGCAGCACAGAAGTCACCAAGATCATGACAGACAGGACATCGGTGTCCTGTGTACACAGTAAGACCGCGGGTAAAACTCAGGCTGTTTTCAGTAACTGCTGTTACATTACTACCATGACAAATTCCACTCTTTTACATCGCATCACAGGAAGGCTTGATTCAGCATTCAAAATCCTTTTCTTAATTAAGAACATCCAGTGGTGGGTTTAATCAAATCCAAATGGGACCAGCAGACTTTGAAAGACCTATAATAAGAAAGTGACTGGTTTTCCAAGAAGGACAGAGGTGGCTCGAGCCAGGAGCTTCAACAGCCTGATAACAGGACATGCAGATGACCAGATGACGTCCCAGACTTTCCAGAAACAGTGACTCAAATAAGAAAACAGAAGGGCAAACCGTAGATTGTAGCTGCTCCAGCTGCATGATAGCACAATCATCAGGGGCACTTACTGAGCACAGTCTGGTGACCTACACTCAGCTCCTGGCTCTGACACTGCACTCAGAGACACATGACCTTGGGCAAGTCACTCCCATAGCCACTGGAATAGGAAGCTCTCTTTCTCTCAGACGTTTAGGTTTCTAACAAATGACAAATGAAAGCCCCAGTCACTACTTTATGACAGCTGTGCATCAGAGGTCTTGAAGCTCACTGACCAACTTGGTTCTATTACAGTGTCCTCAGTAATAATGTCGTGTTGTTCAGCTTCATGGTGGAATTGGTTCAGATATTAACTCGATGGTGTGCACAAATTGACTCACATTGACAGAGAAAATTGCCATTATACACATCACTGAGAATGCTCAATGACAGTCTGCAAGTATCATGGTACAATTCACATGAGCAGATCCTAGCTAGGGGTTACCTGGCAATAGCAGTTCAAGGGAAATAAGTAAATAAATATCACTTTTTCTATTGGATTTACTCACTGAGTTTGATTTTCTAGGTACCATAAACCATAAATCTTCACATACCAGGATGCCTAACTGGGGAGGTGGAGCCAAATGCGGTGCCTGTGAAAAGACAGTGTACCATGCTGAGGAAATTCAGTGCAATGGAAGGAGTTTTCACAAGACGTGCTTCCTCTGCAGTAAGTGCAAAGTTAAAGCCATGTAATTCAGCTATTTCCACTACAGCTAGTATACTTCCTTTGGTACTCCTTGCATCCAAGAAGATTCGCAATGAAGATGCTCACACTTGCTCAACCTGTTTGCTCATTGTACATTTAGAGCAGGTCTTAAGACAGCTCAAGCAGTGTAAAGAATGGTAGAAACAACCAGCACCAGAGCAAACTTCAGAGAGGGAAGATTTGTGAGGTTCATGCATCTTACCACTGAGAAAGCTCAAAGCAGAGAGCAGGCACACACTAACCATCCTTCCTGGAGAACAGCACAGTGAGACTGACTCTGGGCTGACACTCTCTAGGAACCTTAGAGATCCTATTTGGCCAGAGAAAATACTCTTACCATACACTGCTATGTTTATGGTACTGCCTTTGACACAAGGGAGGGGACAAAGGGAGGGAGCCAAGACTTAACTAAGTTTGTTCAGCTGCAGTGTTTTAATTAAAACTGACTCTAAAAAGTCAGTTTTGAGGGCTCCTCATCTGTAAGGATAACTGGTTGAACCTCAGAGGCAACACTTACTAAAGAAAAAAACCTGTGTCACATTCCTTAAGCAACTGAAGGACATAAAACAACCATAACTTCTCAATAGCATCATCCAGTTTTCTGAAAGGCCAGTCTGCAACTCCTCATCAGTTCTCAATAACCCTTTCCCCCTGAGCCACACCTCTCTCAGGATCCTGGCTTCTCCTTTGTGAAGCACACACTAGATGTTTTTTGTTAGGGATACCAGAGTGCTAACTTTTGTCCCACGAGGTAGCACGCTACAAGTTTCAAACCAAAAAGCCTTCAAGAACTTAACCAGCGCTCTTGAGACAGAAGTCAGTCTTATTGGGGGACATTACTTTTATGGATCATCCCCCAAAATATCATTTCACACAGAAAAGTTCTCTCTATCAACAATATCTCTCACCACCATCTGCAAGCACCTCCAACCCACATTCCAGATATTCCCATTTCACTTACTCTTCCCCGCACACCTCTGATGTTGGGCAGGCATCTTTCTCTGTGGATGAGCTTGCACTAGAAAAATAAGCAAGAAGGCACCATCAGTTCAACCCCACTCATCTTCAGTGAAGAGAATAAACAATTTGCTGAGGACTAAAGATAGCTAAATGCTTTGCAGACACTCTGAATGCAAACATGCTAATTATTAGAAAATCTTGAATTGACACATGCTTTATTCAGTGATACTAAGGTATATGAAAGGAAAAGTCAAATGAGTAGACTCTTGTCTAATAAAAATAAACAGCTGTTCTGTTGGGTCATAGTTAATGATATTTCCCTCCCATATAAATTCTCAGGTACCTAATACTGGAACAAGTTTAAGCTTCCTTTTTGATATAAATGATCTTTTCTAAATGGCTTGTGATAAATACCACACACTCATTAGGTCTACTGCTTTTGTTTTTTTCCTCATTGGACCCCTGAGTGTGAACTAACTCATCAAAAGGTCAGATACTTAAAAAAAAGTAATCCCAGCAGAATTTTAGGTCAAAAAATGAAGGATGCAGCAAAGCATGGGTGGTAACAGGTATGTTAATTGGCTTTCTTTTTCCTTGATTCATAAACACTAGCCACCAGCTTTGGACTGGATCCTTCAGCATCACATACCATGTTCACGGGCTTTTTAGTGAGTCAATTACGGGATTTTATTTCTCAGCACACACAAAAAATTGATATTCTCTACACCTGATCTCAGGTACAAAACCAAAATCAATTTAATTGAGATTATATTGTATTTGACCCACTAAAACAAACAGCTTTTTCAAGACAACCTGTTGGCACAGCAAGAAACTGACGAGCTGAATGATACAATCATGTCCCTAACTTCACCTCACAGACGTGTAAAGAGCTTCTTTCCAGTCAACCTTAGTTCCCATACAGCCTGCAGTTTGCCCACCTTGTTTCCCTGTCAGGTTTTGCTTACAGCGCAGCCGTGATGGACATTTGGCAGGATTTCATGCCACAAACCTGAAAGCCCTCAGTGCCTGCTATCTGCTGGCAGGTGACAGGTCCCAAAGCTATTTCAACAATAGCACTTCAAGGGCTTTTGCTCCATCTGTTGTGGTGAATTGATACTCTACCCCTACAGTGACAGGAATAGAAACACTTTACTGCTAGAGTTTCCATCATCCTCTAACTCCCTCAGCAAACAAAATTATCTTCTCAAAGCTGAAGAGACAGCACCACAAAGTGATCGAGTTTGCACATTTACAGAAGCCCCTCATTTTATTCCTTTTAATTAAAGAGCTCCATGCAAATTGCATTCCCCTCTACACAGTACTGTGATAGAAGTAAAGCTGCACTGGTTCCAATATTGCCTTAGATCCTTAAATTCTGACTTGAGTGAACTTCCAACTGTTTTCCATAGTTGTGCATTTCACAGGTTGGTGTTATATCACTCTCACAATTTATTTCCCAAGCTATCAGCACCCCTCAGTGGCACACACGCTTATTCAAAGAATAGGAGAACACTTTCCCTTTTACCATCCCCCTCCCATCCCTACCGATCACTGTTGATGCAGTGACTGATTTGTAAACAGTGCTACTTTTTTAGAGCATGCTACAGAACCCTGACTTTCTGTAGGCACTGGTCACTGAAAGCCTCATCTCTCTTGATGGGGTGGGGGCTGCCACGTACTCAGCTCCCAAAACAGCGCAGTGTATGCAGCCACCAAACACATGAAGAGTGTCACTATTATTTTTTCCCATTTGTTATCATCTCGGTTTCCAGGCGTAAGCAGCAAGGAGATGCACTTGCTGGTAACAGAATTCCACTCATTGAAGGCTGATCAGGTTTCAGATCTGCAAAGCGCCCGAGAGAACTTAGAGACTAACCTGCCTTCCATGCCCGTCTGAGGAGAATCAGAGGACACGAGAGTGGCCTTAGCAATGTCTGTTGGCTTCAAGTGCCATCTGTGCCTCTCAGATAAAGGACACATGCCTACCAAGATCCCAGGCAAGCAGCTGCTAGCATTCCAGGACTTTAGGTCCATTCAAGCAGAGGCTAGATTTAAAGCAGTGACACAGAGGGTACAACTTGTACTCCACTAAGTGCATGGCACTGCCACGGCACGTTCTGTCCCCAGGTCCTCAGGACCTTTTCTGGTGAGGTAAGCCACAAAGCATTTCTCCGCAACAAGAACAACGAAGAGGGCATTCCTTGTGGTCTCAGAATTTCCAACACCAGAACCTTGTCATTCTAGACATCTAATGGAGCTGAAACCATCAGGTGTTCGGGGTCGCTTTTCCCCATGGCACTACAGCCCAAAGAAATGCAACTACATAAATAAAGAGTGCCCTGCTTGATTCTGACTGACCTCCACATAAAACTTCACTGGGTTGCTGCAGACAGTGCACTAACATTCCTTCCTCTCCTACAGTTTTGAAGATAAACAAAAATCAGCAACAACTGTAATTATTCTGACCCACATTCATTCATATTGGAATATGCAGATGTTTCATCACACCCCTCTTCCTTTCCGTAGTGGCTTGCAGGAAGGCTCTGGACAGCACCACAGTGGCAGCTCACGAATCTGAAATCTACTGCAAAACTTGCTATGGGAGAAAATACGGCCCCAAAGGTGTTGGCTTTGGGCAAGGAGCTGGATGTCTCAGCACTGACACCGGGGACCATCTGGGCCTAAACCTGCAACAGTGAGTCCAACCCTACCAGCAGCACCGTGTGGCTGTCTGATGCTACCTGTCACTCAGGGCTATTTCAGGTGTTCTGCTCTGCTCTCCCACCAACATGTAGCACAAGTAGCAGAGCAGAATCTCCCACAACCTTTCCTTGGTGGACATGGTAATTTACCAGTTTTCAGTTGTGATTTGCCACTGTGCTGGTACACAGTGGTAAAACCACATTCACCACAGAACACAAGGATGTTCTTCACTCCATCAGAATTAAGATACAGCTAGGTTTTACCATTAGAGAAAGAACAACAACAACACCACACAACATTAACCCTCCTCTCAACAGAGAAATAATGTTTCTAAACCCTCCCTGTGGCTTGTACAACTCTTACAAACACATGGAGGACATGACTGAACAAAGGCATTCCCTTGAGATACCATCTTCAAACAGCTTCAGCTGCATGTAATTACACCTGACAGTACATTTTTGTAGTATTTTTCTATTCCCAAATCTGTACATTTCAAAGCCAACATTTTCTGCTGGTATCACTGTAAAGAAACCAATTAGCAAATGTGCTGTGCAGGAAATAAAATCTGAACTGCTGAATTGTACCCCTTGTAAAATACACACCCACTGTGGGCAGAGTTCTGTATCGAGAGCTGCCACGTCCTGGTGACTTAATGACCTGCTGCAGTCCACCAGTCTGGTAATTCTAAAGTAGTTCTGTGAATGACTAAGCCAGCACAAAGACATAAGCCACAGGGTCCAGAAATACAAAACAAAGCCAATTGTCTGATGCTTTTGACTTCAGAACAGCTACGAGCCCTGTCAAAATCTTGCAGCAACAGAAAAAAACAAACAAGAAAACAAAAAAACACAACCACGTGCAAAATCTAGAGTTTTTTTCCCCTCCATTTCTCTTTCAAGATCTCTTCTATACTGATACTAGCAGCAAGAGTGGAGGTCCTCTGCTTGTTTTTCCTCACTGGCCTCTCAATAGAACAGAATTCACTTTTCATGATAGCAGTTGTCAGCTTCATGCGCTGAGTCCAAAATGGGCAATAACAGCGGGTGCAGCATTCATTTTTTAACTATGTAACACGGAGTGCAATATAACAGGTCTTTTTGAACCAACATGATTTTCTGATTCTGTGACCCTTCCTTTCCACGCTGGACTTGATAATCTTAGTGGTCTTTTCCAACCTTAATGATTCCATGCCCTTAACCAGTAAGAATGTTTCTACCCCTTACAAAACAAAACAAAAAATGAAACAACAACCACAAAAATCAAATTTCTAGAGTGAAGATAACATTTTGAGCAATGTTTTATAACACAGAAAACTTCTGTTTTAGAGGCTCACCAAAGTCTGCTCGCCCTTCTACACCAACTAATCCTTCAAAGTTTGCCAAAAAGATCGTTGATGTGGATAAATGCCCCCGGTGCGGCAAATCGGTGTATGCTGCAGAGAAGATAATGGGAGGAGGAAAAGTAAGTAGTTACTAAAGCACTAGGAAAAAAAAAAACAACCAAATTTTTTTTCATGGTGATTAGCTAGAGCTAATCAATCCTTGAAGATTTTTACCTGGTGTTGATAAAGAAAATATAGGGTTGAATAAGCAAAATGTCTAACATACTGACTTGATTTCAAGTTGAAGTTATGCTTTGCCACAAGCCTTCTTCAACATTCTGCATCTTGTCAAGGTCTGAGGGACAACCCTTCCCTTTCAGCTTCCACTGTCATCCTACTCACACCTCTTGGGATAGTTATAATTCAAATATATACCTGCATTTGCCACTACAAATTAATTAAAGAGATTCCATGACTAGAAAAAACCAGCACTGTGCGATATATGCTGGCCTTCTGCTCTAGGAACTCTCACTCATTATCTCCACGCACGAAGGATGTGGCCAATGAGAGCACTATCTATAGCTCTCTGATTTTTACCAGACCTCCATCAACAAGAAGCTCACTAGGTAAGATATTAAAGTGGGATAATAATTTGAAAAACTAATCTAAAAGTACTAAAATTGTAAGTCATAAACCCAAGAAGACAATTTTAACCTCTTCATGCAACAAAAAGCAACAGCTGTTTCTTGCATCTGCTAGCTGTGCATCTTCTGTAGCATAACAACAAATTGTCTTCATTCCCTCAGCCTTGGCATAAAACATGCTTCCGCTGTGCTATTTGTGGAAAGAGTTTAGAGTCTACAAATGTTACAGACAAAGACGGAGAGCTCTACTGTAAAGGTAAGAATTGTTCCTTGTAGACCCATATTACCATCGTGATTTGCCTTGCTGCATGCTTAATAACAAAGATACAGACAGATCTTTAAAGATCATGGTCCTAGTTGGTTTTCCAGCCACTAAGACTTCAAAAGTGATGCTTTCCCTATACTTTAATAACACAGAAGATGAACACATTCATGCTGAATTACACACAGATATTCTCCTCAGATCAACAAATCTTGCAGATTTCTTGGAAAGAGCTCCAGGAGATATGCTAAGTTTTTATATCCTAGGCTGAACTACTGAGAATCCTAGAGAATACTGAAATTGGGCACAATTTGACAACAGCAAGAGATCAAACAAATGTATTTGGAGAAATACGCTGACCGCTACTAATATAGGGAAGTTGTGATAAATAAGTATGAGCATACTTGGCAATAGAGTCACACTGGATTGCCCAAGCAATCATAGAAAGTCACCTGCTCCACACTCTTGTTCTTCTAACCTCCTTTGAACATCTCTGATGCTCAGTCTGCATGGACAGAAGACCATATTTAAATAAATTGTTATTCAAATTTTAATTACATACTTTTCCAACTTCTTTTTCAGAAACTCAGATGCAACATGTTTAATTCAAATATTTTTCATTACTAGAATTTCTTGACACTTTTGAGAAAGACCACCTCAGATTTCCTTCTTTGTACTAACTTACCTTTGGAATGAGTACCAAATCCAAAAGCCACTTGGGCAAGCATTCAAAACACTCTTGACCCTTTTCTTTCTTTTGCAGTTTGCTACGCAAAGAATTTTGGTCCCAAAGGAATTGGTTTTGGTGGCCTCACTCAGGTGGAAAAGAAAGAATGTGAGTGAAAAGGAGTGGATGCAACAGAGTCAACCTGCTGCTGATCTCAGCAGAAAATAGGTGTCAAGTAAAACAAAATCATCACCTACTGCTTATAACCTAGGACATTCATTAAGTAATTTCCATCATGCAGGAAAAACTCACAAGCTTGTACCTTAACAAATTCTTAGAACAGCTTAAAAAAGGTACACTGATCAAATCAGATTCACATTTACCATAAAAGTGAATAGTGACAAGAACTTCTGTTCATGAAACACTGTTGCTCCTTACACTAGTATTTACCACAGTTCAGACTCAGAACTTAAGGAGTCAGCACACTGTCCCATTCAGACATACCCTATGAAGCACAAGGGTCAGAATCTACTGATCTAGGCCAGTTTCCTCGTAGTGTTTTGAAGATTTCAGTGTTATTTCGACTAATGCAGAGTAGACATCATTCACTTGGACACAAAGTTTAGAAGAACTTGAAGTTCACAGCCTTCTGAAGAAAAAGCAAGTTTTCTTAGAATACAGTGTTTCAGTTTTGTTATTGTACATTTTTCAAGCTAAATAAAGCACTCATATTGCTTCACATTTTTGTTTACTTCAATCTGCTTGTGCTTCGTGTCCCACGGTGCCACAACTACTGCATTTTAGGGGGAAGATGATACCTCCCATTCCTTACCTGCAAGAACTCTGTCTCATTACACTGCTTTATTCTGCATTGTCAGTTCTAGACAGCATTGAACTTTGGTTTTCTGATCTCAATCTGCTTCCCTGCCAGTTTTTATTATGAAGTATTTTGACTCCCAACACACTGCCCAGCCTGCCACGCTGGAACAATGCTGCAGCCTTCGCATCTTGTGAACATGACTGATGTGGCAGCTGTTATAGATTTGTGCATGCCGGGGAGAATAGTTGCCTTTTCCATACATGCTAATACT
>NW_024885354.1:0-86177 GCF_019232065.1 Centrocercus urophasianus
GTTGACCAGGATGGTTTTTGCATTGGTTCTCCATTCTGTGGACTCAGGGACTCTCCTCAACATCTTTTCTGTGCTGGGGCTTTGGAGCAGAGCACAGATGGAATCTCACAGAGCGGAGCAGAGGGGAAGAACCTCCCTCAATTTGCTAACTGTAATTTCTTTATCAAACCCTCACCCACCCCAGCGTAGGCAGTCCAATACGTATTTGGATGCTTTCTTTTGGTGGCACCTAGAAATGCCTTTTCCATCCTTGCATCTTCCCAGAGAGCAAATGAGCATTCCCCTCCCCCCTCCCCCCCCCTGCCCCCAGGTCCTCTGTAGCTCCTCTGCAACCCCCACAGCCCCTCTTGAAGCCCCTCAGACCCAGAGCCTCCCTAGCAGCTCATAGAGCTCCACAGCTCCAACAGCACTTTGTATGCACAGACCCCTCCCCCCTCCCCCCCCAGATTTCTTCCCTAGGATCCCCATAATCCCCTCTGGGATACCCCAGGAGCTCACAGACCCCCCCCCTCCCTCCCCCCAGTCTCTGGCAGGACCCCCATAATCCTTCCAGAACCCTGGAGCCCACCTGGGACCCCTCCTGATCCCCATCTCCCCATCATGTACAACTGCATGGTGCTGGAGAGCAGCACATAACAGGAGATGTAGGGCAAGATGGGGGGCAAAGGGACATGGGGGAATATTGGTAGGGATGTGGAGACAGCTTGCAGGACTGGAACACTGCACAGAAAGCAACGTGTGAGGTGATGGTGGGACTTGGGAGGCACGGGGCCCTGGGAGGACCTGGGGCCTGGATTGGGGTGAAAATAGGGGATGCGGAGCAGCATCCAAGCGCATTTACTGATTTCTTCCTGCAAGGGGATGGGGAGCTCTGTGGCCCAAAGGTGGGGCCCTAATGCATATCCCTACACAACCCATTACCCAAGATGACTCCATATAGACCTGAGTGACCCAAACCCCCACCTGAGCCAGCAACTCTGCGACCCCTGCCCCCATGTCACGCTGGCCCTATAATGCCATGTGACCCAGAACCCCGTGCACCTGTATGACCAGGTAACCCCACAACTCTGTGACCCTGCTTGACCCACATCCCTAAGCCCTGACCTCATGCAGCCACATAACCAGCTGCGTGTGGGGGTAAAGCTACCTCTCCCAGGTGTGGGCCTTCCCCATAGCACCCCACAGAAGCCATGGGATGGGCACCATGGGGTCAGAGCTGTGGAGCAGGGTGAGTAGGGGCAGTTAGAGGGGAATTCTGGGGCAGCTATGGGGCATGCATACCCAATAAAGGCAGCTGTTGCCTCACAAGCACTTGGGAATTGCTAACTCATGGGAAACCATAAGAGCTTATGGGGCAGTTAAAGGACACCAACGGGAGGATTACAGGGGCACCATGGGGCAGAGACGTGGCTGACCCACATCCACAACTGGTGATGGAATCGCTGCTGACCACAGCTGCTACAGGGGCTCTTTGGAGCTGCCCTAGGGCAGATGTACACAGAAGAGAAGCTGATAGTGAAACCAGGGAACGCCAAAGTCCCCCTACCCCTATTGCCACCCCACATCCTGCACCACAGTGCAGCTGGGGATCTACACCTTCTTCCTCAAGTTCCACCCATACCCCACGCTGTACCTTCTCCAGCTCAGCCTTGGACTGAGGCTGTGTTCTGCAGGCCCTGAGGGGTGCTGGGTGTTCTGTCATGGGGCTGTGGGGCTCAGGAAGGTGGGCACAGGGCAACGGAGGGCTCATTGTGGGTCTGGAAGGTACAGATCCCTGACTGCATCATGATGAAGCTGTACAGGATCTGTGGGGCAAATACCCATAAGGAGTATGAGGCATTCTATGAGCAGAAGCAGTTTTAGCACAAGCTCCCTGTCAGTGAACATCAGCCCAAACAAGTGCAGGTGTGCTGCCCAGCACCCTTATAACCCTTCCATAGGTGTCCTTTAACTGCTCCATAGCCCTTCATGAGACCAAAGAACAAGGGGCAAAGCAGCACACAGTGAGAAGTCAGTTTAATGACATCTTGCGTGACCAACACAGCTGAAGGCAATGAGCACTGCTGAGACAGGGACGGCAGAGACACGGGGCTCATCCCCAAATCCGGGATGTGTTTGGAGAGAGGAAAGCAACCACCTGCTATGCTCCAGGGAGAAGAACTGCCACCCAACTCTCACCCCGTGGTGGAGAAGCACCGTGAGCACAGCTGAGCTCCTCTACAGCAGAGCAGCTCAGAATTACACACAGGGAAACACGTTCTGGCTTTTATTGGGGTGGAACAGAACACAACATCCTTCAGCCCAAACTGCTCAAAGCCGGCAATGGCACCTTGTTCTTCATGCTGCAAGACTTCAGGAAACAGGAGAGGGGCAGGAAGGGTTAAAAGTTAATTTTCTATTAAGGCTGTTAATTCAGCAAGATCATTAAAAACGTACTCGGCTCAAAGCAGGAAGAGTTGCGTTGACCTCAGTCAGATGGTTCACACGTAGTTCAGTCAGGCAAGTGCTTACATGGCTTGTTGAATCAAGCCATTCCATGAGAGCTGCTTTGCAATGGGTTCATTTTAATGGCTGAGCAAGCTCATCACATGAGCCTTGCTGGTTCTCCAGAGGGCTAACAGCTGTTTGCTCATCCACCTTTCTGCAGGTGCCACCTGGATGCCTCCCTACACTTCGTTGCAGCCAAAGAAACAGAATTTGCTAAGAAAAACCTGTACGCAACACCTATGATATAGAGTGGCTTAGCTCTCCCTTAAATAGTAACAGAAAAGAACAGTACAAAACAATGGTTTCACGTTCTCAACACACAAGAGCATCTTATTGAAAAAACTAAAATAAAATATAAACGTTGTCACCACAATATAAACCCCCCAAATAATGATGAAATGGGAAGAAAGAAGAGTTAGCAAAATGTCCTGTGAACTTCAGAGTCTCTTATTAACAACGTTAAACAAAAAAAAGAAAAGCTTCTCTGGTGAATCCCAGCGCGATGTCTGTGTTTACAGGGCGGGGGATGGCGCTGCCCACCACCTACCTCAGGATTCAGCATGACATCAGCTGCCCCAGAGGAGCACGAAGCCAGGAGGGCAGTCCATGGGTGCAGGGATGTGGCCTCCCTGCGTGTGGCAGAGACTCTGACGGAAGAAATTGGAGTTAAAAAGCCAAATTCCTGTTGGAACCATGTCAGAAAGTTCCATCTCGGAGGCCTGCAAAACATGAACTACTGAAGAAACAGTCACAAGGTCCCAATGGAAAGCCGTGACAAGCTGTAATGTGCCATCTCTATTACAAGGAAGAGGGGAAGTGTTTGGTTTTGTTTGTGTTTTTTTTTTTTTGGCTCATCAATATGATGAGCTTTCTCACGTCCCAAACCACATTCAGGTAGTTTCCAAGTCTGCTGTTTTGTGTGTGTGTGTGGAATCTACTGATCCAGACCAAGAAACCAAACCAACAGAGCGGGGATGCACAGTTCTTAAGTCCTGGAGCCTTCAACACTGCCTGAAACAAGAGCTGGCCTGGGGGGTCCAGAGAGATGCCTGCAAGATGGTGTTCGTAGCAGCCTTGCAAGCGGGGGGCTCACGTCTGCTATGTGCTGCTGGCGTTCTGCCCGTCACGCTCATCGCTGGGACCTGAAACGGACAGCAGCTCAGTCACACACTCTGCTCCTTGACTCAAAGACCCCCCTGGAGCCACCTGCGATGTCTCAGACTCCGCACTGCACTGACATGAAAACAGTTTTTCCCTCCCCTCGGTTTGCATTTCTTCTGTTGATTAAGTTCCACCCACTGCAGAACTTCATGCTCTTGACCGATCTGACTTTGGAATCTCAGCAGCATCAGAGCCCACAAGCCTCATTTCCAGCCTCTGCAAGTCCACACACTGCTCTCTTTTTTTCCCTTCATACCCAAACCTGCTTTATAATTGTTCCTCCTGCAGTGAACCAGGATGAAGTTCTGATCTCGGAAAAAAATTAAGAGATGTACTGAGCCATGGGAAGACAAAGTACAGATGGCCCCAAGTCAGGAGAAAGAAGCCTTTCTCAAACTGCCAAGCAATGCCTCTATAGATTACGGCCTCTTTGCATACAATGGGAATAGTCACACCCTTCCCACTTTTTGGGAACCCCCTGCTCTGCACACAGCACTGCACTCAGCAGTCAGTACTCATGTTTGCTTTTGCTTGTTACGGTGTGCCTCCCCTGCTTACCACTTCCCACTGATCCTGAAGGTGCAAGGACGTCGTCATCGCTGTCCTCCTCATTCGACTGCGTTACTTCTGGCTCTGGTGCCACACTCTTGACCTCCTGCTCTTGTTCCACTCTGCTCCGTAACGCCAGGATGCGGTGGTGCAGCGCAGCATACAGCTGCCCCGTGTCCTTAGAGCTCGCCTGGGGTTTTCAGTATTCAGCAACAAGAAAAGAGGTGCAAGGAATGACAACAGATTAGAACATTTAATACACCACAGCGAGGCCTACTTCACTTTTGTCATGTGGCTTTCTCATGTTTTCTTTTTACTCTCCAAAGCTTACAGTCACTGTACAGCTTCAAAGAGCTTCAGAGCTGTCACACAAGGCATCCTGTGAACATTGTTATCTATTTGAAAGAACTTCCTTCTGCATACAAGGAAGCTCAGTTTTCACCACATCAGTGAATTCCTCATCACAGCTGCTATCACCATCCCCCCCCCAGTCGGCTTCAACTCACTGAGATGGTTAGCTCACTTCATTACATTGCTCCCACACAGCCCAACCTGTGACATTTATCACCTCTGCATCTGCAAAAATGTCACTTCAACTGCAATACAGGCAGCACCTATTTGAGTAGGGATACCGTGATGCAAATGACAACTGTACTCACTGATATAAGAAAGACTTTCACCCCCTGGTCCTCTGTATCCATGGCGGTGATCCGGATGCTCTTCTCACTGGCTTTGTCAATCTGCATCTGAGCCCAGAGCTTGGTGTTCAGGATTAACCTGAGGCTCCCCTGAGTCCTCATCACTAAAACAAACACATGAGATGGGTTAGGTGGCAAGAGACAACTGGGAGCTCAGCACAGCCAAGAATGCTTTTTTAGGGAGCAGGGCTGTGGAGGAACACCGAAGCCTCGCACGAAGGATATAAAGGGAATCTCATCATGACTGCTGAGATGAATGTAGGATACTGAAGGTTACTGGGCTAAATATCTATAGGCATGCCCTAGATCTCATATATGAAAACATCGAAGTTCAGTGGCCAGATTGGCAGATCTGAGCTGATGACCTCAGGCTAGTGCTCATTCCTACCAGCCCGAACCATCAACACCATTCAGAAAGACCCCTGGCACCTGGTCCTGAAGAACAGAAAGCTCACATCTGAAGACTGCCACGAATTTCCAGCCAAACATTCAGGTTGGTAAGTAGAGCTCACTTTTAGGGGAAAAAAAGTCAGCAAGCAGAAAGTGTTTGTTACAACAGAAAGATTTTCTTATGTTCTCTTTGGACTAAATGGTCACAATGCAAGAGAAAAGGTCCAAACTGCACTTTGAGTTGCTGTAGCTAAAACAAAGCAGATGCTACTGTGTGTATGGAAGCATCCTATGCAGCAATACAGCTCTCACCCAGAAACTCATTGCCCTGGTTTCTCTTACCCAGTCGGGACTGTAACGTCCCATCCTCCGTCGAAGCCATGTCATTGAGCCGCAGAAGCCCTCGACCTCTTTCCACCCAAGACTGAGAATTTTTATCAAACACAAACAGCTTGCACTGAATCTGTAACAGAAAACACCTCTGTGGCACAGCGGTCGATTGAAGCAGTTTAATATTTCATTGTATTCAGACATCAGTTGGTCAAAACCAATCCCATGTCATACTGTGATTCTGACTGCTTGCAGACGTGTCATTTGTCTTTTGACACAGATCCCTCAAATTATGCTGATATGATAAGGCTTTTATGCAGGTAGATATTCTTAATGAACACCTGCACTCAAAATCAAAGAGCAAGAACGAGGTTCAGATAGGGTGCAAGCTTCCACAGCTCCCTTCTTACCCTGCTCCCACCTTGCTACTATTACATATTATATCTTGGTCTGGGAGAACAGATGTGTTCTTGTACAAAGCAATTGTAACAAGTTGAACTGACATGCAGAAAGTGTGCTTAAGATTTGCCAGGATTGTCCAAAAGCTGAAATTCATTTGGAAAGAAGAAATGAAGAAAGAACTGCGTGAGGATCCAACAGTAAACATCCCAAATCTGCACTGTAACATCTGAGAGCACAGTAGGGATGGAGAAGGTGGCTGAGAAGTTGGGAATGGGGTGCTGGGCATTCCCTGGGTGCTCACAAGCTCACAGATCTCTGCATACGTTTCTTACCTGTAAAACATTACTTTCTGCTTCCTCCCCAGTAATCACTTCCACCTTTGCTAACAAACACTTCCTTGCTGTTGCTTTTGTATAGGCTGCAGCAGACTCGGCCAGGGATTCTGAAATATTATTAGCTGAACAACATTTTGAAAGTTTATTTTGAGAACAAAACATTACACAGTGCTCCTAAGGGCCTCCAGGTACACCCAAATTCAGAGAAAATCACAGCAGATGGTAACAGAACTGCAAGGAGCCCCAGAAGTCTGCAATCCAGCCAACAGCCCTCTGTCCCAGCACCACTCTTGGTGCACCTACACAACGTGCGGCCGACTCAAGCGTCCAGTTACCAGAACTGCAGCAGGGTGTTCTTAAGAACAGTTTGCCACACTTCTGCTGCACTGTGCAGGGCCACAGTATCTGCTCTACTCATGCCTGCTGCTTTCACTGCTGAATACAGTCACACTGCTGCAGAAAACCCATGAAAGATGGCACAGCCTGCAGAGGTTATATATTAAAGGCAAGCAATCTACAGCACCCAGTTTGTCAATCCCCACCCCCCGGCTCTATCTTTGGTCAGATTCAACAATAAAAGCAACATCCACTTCTTTTTTTTAAACAAAGGAATAGGATGCCGAGGTTTATCTACCATTCCTAAAACAATGCTCTGGTTTTTACCTTTCTCTGGTGTGGCTTCCTGAGAAGACGATTCAGACCCAGACTCCGTAGCAGCATTCTCCTTATTACTCTCTGTGCTGCCTTCATTTGATTTTGGTGGACTCTATCACAAAAAAAGAAAATGAGATAAGCAAGAGGAAAGCATACACTGATTTTAGCTTTGCAGAACAAGACTAGTGATGATTTACCAGCAGATGACACTACTGTTGACGAACCACACACAAGGAGAATCCCAATGATGCTGTTTTCACATTAAGAGCTGCATTGCTACCCCAGGCCAAGGAATTGGACAGAGCCTGACCACACAGACAACTCAAATCATTTTCTCCTGAACTGAAACCAAATAGCAGCTCTTAATTTGAAGTTCTGTTCAAAGAAAGCAAATCAATTTCAGCTACAGTTCTACTCGAGACACAGCGAGCTCAGCTCCCCGCCCAGCAGTGAGGTGCTTCCCTTTTGCAACAGCATAACAATAAAACAAACAGAAAACAGTAAGGCACTACAAATCACACCTGGGGTCGGTAAACAGCTGAGCAAAGAACTGCTGCTGGATTTGGAATCCCATCCTCTGGGGTGCCATGTCACTGAATTTGTTCATTTGAAGGAGAGCAACATCTTCAGGTATTTATACTGAAGAAACCATTGCAAAGAAGCAAGCTGTCCCATTTTTAAACTGCTTGGATTTGGCAATCCTGGACAGCACTGCAGCTGCAGGCAGCAGCTCATGACAACACCCCCAGATCTCACTCAGTTACCTACACAGCACTCCAGTGAGAGGTGCAATTAAAAGCTGTCATGTTTCCTGAGTGAGAACCCATAGCAGAAGCTGCACAGAAGATGGCAATGTTTCACAGGCAGTGGATACTCACTAGGACTCGCTCACTCATGTTCTGTCCAAAAACAAACTTGTTGCTTGATGCATCTGCACTGTTTGTAGAGTTCTCTATACTGGAAGGGAGAAAAAAGTTTCTGCAAGTCAGTAAAACGTGTTTATCCTCTACTGATCAAATTCCTCAGAAAATGAGCAGAGCAAACTCCAACTACTACT
Organism: Centrocercus urophasianus; assembly: GCF_019232065.1. Classification (NCBI taxonomy): domain Eukaryota; kingdom Metazoa; phylum Chordata; class Aves; order Galliformes; family Phasianidae; genus Centrocercus; species Centrocercus urophasianus. The sequence goes on from NW_024885354.1 coordinate 8,064, forward strand.
TGTTCTCAGGTCAGTTTTCAGAGAGAGCCAGGGGAGGAGCTGAAACAAAGACGTGCAGAATCACAGCCGAAGCAGAGGCAGCAGGGCTGAGTAAAGCCTTTCACCAGATGAGCTGCATTACAGCTTTCCTGAGAAGCCTCACCATGGAGTCTCAGCTGTTACACCTCCTTGGAACAGGCAGCCTCCCCCAGGTGACATTTTTACCAGCAGACTTTAATTGTTTGAAAAGGGCAACGAAGGTTTCTTTTTTCCAAAAAGTCACTGACTGCTTCTTACGTGCTGCCTGACATCTGAAGTAGGTTTAACTGGAATAGGCTCTGGTTTCAAAACTTTATGGGTTTAAACAAAAAAAAAAAAAAAAAGGCAAACTCAGAAGCATGTTTCTGGCAACTGACTTACTATGAATAAATCTTCCCCAATGAAGACTCAATCAAGATATGGCAGTGGATGTCATGGAGATTGAAAGATACAGATAGTTGAAGCCCACATATTAGGTGTCTCCAATTTAAAGCTAAGACATGTTTCTGAACAAACACTGGTGTGCAGACAGCCACTCTGACATCCTCTACCTGCCCAGAGCATCCTGTGAAACCCCAAACAGGACTCAGACTGCAAAACGAGCTCCTCACACCTGCTTTGCATTGAAGCTCACATAAGAGAACAGGATCTTGAAATCTCCAAGTAGAGGCAAGGCAAGCACACACCAACACTTTCATAGTTATTCTAAGGCATCCAACAATCTGCATCTTAAGTGCTCCACTTCTCTGCTGCTAAGAGATCCATCACATATTGGCCCCTTCCTTGACTTTCCAAGTAATTACTTGAGCTGACAATGCTGTAAAAGAAGTTCTGTCCTTTGCTTGATTCTTTTACCACTACTAAGCCAACACCGTCACAAAGCAACACCAACATCAAGGTGTTTTTCCATCCTAAGTGCAGACTGTCAGTTCAGAGCTAATTGGTGCACGTGTAAAATCTGCATCACTTTCTCATGGCTGCCTCAGCTCATGCATATCTCCACCAAATCTCTTTTTGACACAATGACTTCTCAGGTCTCTCAAAGACCTGCTTAGTTGTAAGGACCCTCTGTATTGCTCTGTAGAGCTCAGCACCACGAACAAAACAGTTCTCTTTGAACTCTTCTCTCCCTTATCACTCACAGAGATGCAACTGCTTTAAGTCACTCTTCGGCAACCAGGGTACCTGCAGAGATCACAGCACCAGCAAACACCCCACCCTGATAAAACAACACTTCTTCTGATATATTTGCCATCTGTATGTATATGGACAGAGCAACTGACAGCAGTACTACCTACAACATTCCAGACACAGCACGAAGGCTCTCAAGTTATTACTGAAGTAATGCAGGCACACATCACAGTGTCGTGTCTGTCATGCTGTCATGTACTTCAGCAATGGCTTGAAGTTTGTTGCACACTCTTAGCAACCTCCATGCCACTGATCTGTAAGTTTTAAAGTACTTCAAGGGAATAAACAAGGCTCTACATTTGCCATTATACTGTAAGGTCTTGGGAAAAGATGGCTCAATAAACCAAAACTGTTCTGAAAGAATTCCTTAGATCTCCCAATGGTAGATTTAACTGCAGAAATGAGTAGGAAGAAAACATCCTGGAGGCTCTCATAAGTACAGGCACCCAAAATACACAGCTGAGATCACATTATGAACACATCTATTTTACAGAAGGAGCTGTTCTGTGTAATCACCATCAACAACAGAAATTATAGACAAAAATAAGTCAGAAAAAAAAAAAAAAAGAGGTTTGCTACACCCTCTATTCAAAAGCCTGGGTTTCCATTGGCCCAGTGACAGGCCCTGCATGCACAGTGCATCTCACCTGGAGCTGATGTACTGTAGGAAATAGTTTGTTGCAGAAGGGGTGTCTGATGTTGGAAGGCCAGCATTCTGCACATCTGCAGTTTCATCGCTTTCGTCTCCCAGCTACAAAGATCACATCTGTTAGGACAGCTTCAACTACAGATCACAGAATTTTCACCTCTTCACTTCCCCTCAGGAAAGAGCTCTTCCACAAGGACTTCCTACCATGAAGTCTGTGTCCCAGTCGTATTTTCCTTCTGTTATGCTAGGAAACCTGCATAAACCTGTCTGTACCTTTGTGTAATACAATCCAACCCCAGCACTCCATGCTCAGGTTTGAACTCAGACCGCCCCCGTTTTCTTTTCTGTCAAGTCTTGGCTGTACTGGAGTATCTTAGCAGCACATTGCAACTTCACTGCGACCCAAAAGGTACAAGAAAATACTATATTGCACTGATATTCAGATTTATGCACTAGATGTTTTTCTTTACAGCAGTAATATAAGTTTATTAAATAACAGGAAGACCTGTTTCACTAATCAGCCAAGCTGCCCACACAGCTGCTGGCTTCACACACATGCAGTGTTGAAACCACTGACCATTAACTAACTGACAACTTCAGCATGCCTACAAATGATTGGCTCCACTGTTTTATCCTCACTAAAATACATCAACTCAGTCGAGATGAGCTGCACTTACCTTAACTCTGTCTCTTAGGTTCTGTCCAAATACAAAGGCTTGCTGTGCATTCAGTTCTGCCTTGTCCCTGCTGTCATCATCTGAAGTACTGTTGGACTCTTTCTTCTGACATTCTTCAGCCTAAAGAAAGAAGTTGAAAGCTTGATTAATGATTAAGACCATTCTCTTTAAGCAAAACAAAACAAAGAATGTTGTAATATGGCAAGTCACAGACATTTGCCATAACAAGCCAGTCACATCTTCAGAGCTACAAGGCAAGTTTTACATCTGAAACAAATCTGGTTTTATTCAGAGATCTTTTTCAAGGAGTCACACAATTCAGACATTCGCAGTTCAGGGATTTCTAAACACCATTTGGTCCAAAACTGCACTCAAAAGAGTATCAGCTTCCAAGTCATCCTCTGCTGACTGCCTGGGACGTCATACAGTCAAGTTTCAATACAAATCTAAGGATGGCAGAAGCCAGTTTCAGTGTCTGAATGCATTTGCTCTGCTCTGCAATTAGAACCTCCCCCTTCCCTGTTCCTGTTACATCTGAATTTTTAATTTTTTCTTTTAATGGGCACTTCCAGGTCTCATTCTGTTTTGGTAAAATCTCACACTTGATAGCTGAGAAAATTGCCCTCTTAGTCTTCTTTTACCCAGGCAAAACACGGCCAGTTTTTTCACCATCAGGTACGTCACAGGCACTGAACACCTGGTGGTTTGCAAGCATCTTGCTCACAGCAGCATCCCCTGGCTACACACAGCATTCCTGACACAGCCACCCAGCAGCAAGGAGATTTCCTTCACCTAATGTGTCTGAGTGAAGCAGCCCAGCACATTCTTTGTCACCTCCTCCATATTTCACTTGTCATTGTTTCACAGGATGCCATGGCTCTTGAACCTTTTGTAGTGCTGAGGGCCTTTTATTTGCATCATACAACTGCAAGGGAATCACCTCCTCCATCTCCTCCCCCTTTCCAACCCTATAGCTCTAAAGCTTTTGGTTTACATTAGAGGACCCAACAATATTTATGCATAAAGTTCAACAAATGCTCCAGCTGGCACTGTCATAAAAGTAGGAAGTTTGAGCAGGTCTTGATGAAAGCAAATATAGCTATATGGAAACAATTAAAAGGGATTAAAGCTGATCTACTGGAGAAAATGCCCAGGGGAAGAGTCTTGCTGGGAAACTTGTTGTCATGGATGGGAGATCTTCCCTCTTCTCTTGCCCTTCTCCAAAATAAATGCCACTAACCTTAAAGTCTGTTATCAACATGATTCACTAATAAGCTCTGCACATATTAACTCGTCTCAGCATCGCTGTGTAACAACCAGACCTCTAAGCCTTTGTCTGGACAGCTGCTTTGTATCCAGTCTTTTGTCCTTATGATACACGAGTCCAACGCACCCAGATGAAGGGCTTTGTATGTGCTCCCTTTTGACTGATTTTCCCTGGTCTAATTTTCCTACCTGTTGACATTTCTCTGCATGGCCCCATATTCCAACACACTGACCATTTCTCCCCACCCTACAATTGACTGGCATCCAAAAACTTGATAAGATTCACTCCACCTTGCCAAGTTCTCTGCACAAAGATGAGAGCCCTCTGGCATCAGCTACTCATTAGATTTTGAACCAGACTCAGACCCTTGAAGCTCAATGGCTCAGCCACCCTCCATCCACTTTTAATTCCACCCAGTAAGCACACATCCCTGGTCTGGTTTTAAAGATAATGCTGGCAAAGATCTGTCAGGGACCTCACTAAAGTCAGGAAAACAAAACAGAAAAGCAAACAAATATTACTCTCTGCAGAGCCAGGACAACTATTAAAACCATTCTGGTCTGGTCTACAGTATTTGAATTCATCAAGTTTTTGCTACAGTTCTTGATTTAGCAAATAAGAAAAGCCACAGTGTGCTACTGGGACAGCGCAAAACTTACCAGTACTCCAGAGGTACATAACACAGATAAGCACAGATGTAAGTACAGGGAATCACCACCGATGTGCCCACACTTGCATTAAATATTCTCTGAATAAAACCTGTTAAGTTCTGACAAATTGAGTGTCCTTTAAATCCTTCTCCAACTCACCTTGTCTTCTGAGTCAGAGCTTTTCAGTGTTGCATTACTTAGTGATTCTGATGTCGCTGCAGAATCTGGTGGGATATTTACACCATTGGTCCCACTGCTCAGAACTGCAATGAGAAACAAGAAGCTGACATTCATTTTCTAGACATTTAGAGGATCCTAAAGGAAGCAACAGTTCTCTTAGCAAATGGCATACTGCTTTCTTTTTTTAAATACAGGAAACACAGCAATGGCAACCACACAGTTCCCACAGTTTGCACGACAGGTTTGTGATGCAGAGGCATAAGGACAGCAGTTCAGCAACTCTTTGCAGCAACAAAATCCAAATGCATCAAGCAGGTCAGCAAAACGTTACAGTCTGTGGAAATACTGCACAGGCTTCAATGCATACAACTGCAAGCAAGCTCCTTCAAATTTAGTACTTGAGGGCTCCTCTCTGGGCTGATCCAGCTACATACACAATGACCTCCTGCTGTAAATCCGTACTCCAGTATTTGAGTCTGCTGTAGAATCCAACCCATGCCAGCAGACAAGCTAGAAATGTTTGGTTCAACACAGCATGCAGCAGCAGCTGAGGTTACTCCTGTTTCAGGTGAGGCAAATTTCCAAATAACAGAAAGCAAAAGAGCAAAACAGAAGCATAAGAGTTTAAGAGACACGGATTTCAGACAACTTTGTTTTAACTCTCACTTTCCAATCAGGCCCAGTTCTATTAGCTGCACTGCCTTCCACAATACATCAAGCAATCAACATGAGCATGCTAACAATGCAAAGTGTAACTCAGAGCCACTGCTCCAGAAAGTTTCTCAGTCTGGTGGCATCTGCCAGCGATGCAGGTGTTTCACATCACTTTGCAGCTACTGCAGATCTACCACGGAATCAGCAGCTTATTATGTGATGGCTGATGCTGTCACTTGAGACTGCAAATCCATACTCTTAGAAGGTAGTTTTATTTCAAAAATCAAGCAATGATTACCAAGTCCAGGGCCTGGTAATGCCAGATTGTCATCCACACAAAAACTGAAGACTTGGTCATGTTACCTTCTATGTAACACAGACACACTTAACATGCAAGATGCTTCTGTTCAGAACAGAGAAACAGAAAAACAAAGGCAGCTGCTGAGCAAAGTCAGAATGCTGCACAAAACGTATTTAGTATTTCTGCCCCTCCTCTGTTGCACATTTCTAGCTTGTCTGTTGGCATGGACTGGACTCTTCAGCAGACTCAATAAAGCAAAAGCATTATTTACCCATCTGTGAGAAAGCTTTTGGCTGTGGTGCCTGTAGCACTGCAGGACGGAGCACACTTCGCTGCTGTTCCTTCGGTTTCTGGCTTGGGAGACCTGCAAGTGGAAAAGTTTTTTTCAAGAGCTATGAAGAGCTGTAGAGAAGATGACATTGTTTTCAACTTCTCATGCTTCCAACAAAACATGTAATGGAACACTAAACTGAAGGTAGATTTCACCCTTCTTTCCCATGCCTCGCCCCACCCTGAAGGAAGAGTCAGTCCTACCCAGAGAAGGCAGCCCTCTTCCTTCTGGCCACTGGACTATTCCCTAGCTTACCCAGGAAAGTGTGCAAGGAGAGTTTATGATATTAACTCAGAAAAAGAAGTTGAAAATGTAATAGAAAGAAACCAATCTTATCTATTCACCATTAGTCAGCTCCATTTTCCAAGTCTCCCATTCTCCCACTAATTAAGCCACTTCCAGATTAACTTCTTCATTCTTCATATGATAAGGCGTATGGACAGCACAATAAATATGCATGTCATTTTTTTTAACAAGGCTTTTCAGGCTGTTAACTTGGCCTCTCCAGTTTGCTGTAGGAAGAGAAAGGGCTCTACGACTCTTTAATTCAGCTCTGATTAAAAAACAAAAGGCACCTGACATAAAAGAGCCTAAAAAAAAATCCTAACATCAACTCCAGAAGGCTGAGGCAAATCCAAAAGATTCAGATTTCTTTGATGATAAAAAAGACAAAAACTAAGAAAATAAAAATGAAGCCTTAATCCATTAGGATGCTGTGACAAAAAGCTGCCCATAAAACTCACTTTAATATTTGTAACTAGTTTTGTTTCGGGCCTCACATCCCAAAGTCTGTGACAATGGATGCCATCTTATGATCAAGCATTCATATCAGCTTTTTATAAGAACACAGATCAAATTTCATCTATGTATTTCAACTTTACATTTCCTGAGAACATGCACATTCCAAATACGTTACAAATATTTATTTCCACTACCAAAATCAGTTTTTTCTTTGAATTCCCATAAGCATTTATGTAGCATTTATGTCCTTCCTATACTAGCAAGACCAGTGTTAGCAAAGGTGAAGCTCAAGAGTAAAACAGCACAGCAGAACAGCTGTCATAAGAAAGCCACAACTGTGCTATACTGAAAGAGCAGAGAGGAAAGGAGGGGCAGACACACTAACAGCTAGGAATCATTTCAGCACACTCCTCAAGTAAACCTTCTGCTCCAGTTTGAATCTAAAGGAACCAAGCTCAGCAGCCAAGGACTGCCGTGAGCCAAAGCACGGTGAGCAGAGGCATTTCAGAAGAGCATGACTGAGCCAAGTCACAGCTCTGAGGTGCTGTGCACACCTTTTGCCATGTTCCAACCACAACGTGCATCTGAAAATTCCAAAGTATGTTAAAAATGCTGGAATTATTGTTTCATTTTGCTTCTGAAGGAAACACTGAACTCACCTGCACTAGGAGCTTGACCATGAATAAGGATTGGTGGTTTTAGCCGGAACCCACTGCTCTTTTCCTCTAGAAACAAAACAGAATTATAAAGACAGCTGTAAAAGAGTAGGTATTACTTCTTTACGACAGCCACAAAGTGCTCCTGCTGCTCCCTTTGTAACAAGCCACAAGCTTTATAAACACCCAAAGCAAAGTCATAATGATATTTCCAAACAAGATCCTTTCCTCCAGGCGATGCTGACATCCCCAGCGATCATCACAGCAGACAAATACTCAGAAAGAAAAGAGATGATGTTCAATTGTTCAAAACTGGTTTTCAGGTGAAACACAGAACAGCGTTCTCACAAGAGAAACGGAGTTCCTCCTCACAGATTTTAAGTGAGAATCATACTACAAAAAGAACGACAGTCACCAGAAGCATGACAGAGCACGACAGATGAACAATATATTAAATATCACTAGCTAAGTAAAAATTGTTTCATTAATTCCATGTAATTGCATTAGCTGCCACCTTATGCTTTCCTAATGTGAAGGTGAAAAATTCCTATGGTTGCACTTACTGAAGCTAAGGCATTTCGATAAAACAACCAATATTTAAAAAATAATAAAAAAACAAATCCCCAACTACCACAAAATCAGGTTCCCCAAAAACCTGAAAGATAAAGTCATTTCATTAAATGCTATCTTGGAGGGAGGGCAGCAGCTGCACTCAGAATAAGCCCACCATCTCTGCATCCTTATGCACTTCATTATCCTCACACCCATGAAGTACCAGATGAAAACAGTGGCACCAATACAACAAGCTGATGGAACAAGTGTGATCAACAGAATCAGCAGCAGTGTGAACACCAGGTTCAGAAATCATGGTTCAACATAATCACAGCCATTGGCTATGGATGATTTTAATTTGGCAAAGAAAAAGAACCTTGGGTCAAAAAATGACACATCCCTGACGTTTCATCTTGAGGTTAACAGATGGGAATAGAATCACATTGCACTCCATCACTCCCAAAGCATTCATGAGTTTTGATATTTGTTATTAACTCTGGGAAGCATGAGAAAAAGCAATGAAGTAAGAAAAGGCTGAAGACCAGCAGCACCACTTCCATGCTCCTAGCTATGGCCTGGGGTCACAAGCGTCAGAGTATTTTGAACTGTGATACTCAGCATTCTGCTGAGGAAAAATGAGGGAGAAACACAGAAACTCACCCGGCTCTGAGTCAGAATTGCCTGCAGAAGGTTCACAGAAGCTTGATGGCATAAAGACATTGTTCTTTGTTACTGTTGTCAAGTAAAAAGAAAAATAAAGAGAAGCTGGGTATGTCATTCTTGATTATAAGCTCCTTCTCCAAATACTGAGATTGCAAATCAAACAGTTTTTCTGATCATTTGCTTTATTTAGTTATGTTTTTAATTTGTTTCTTTCTACACTAGAAAAGTATCACAGCTACAAAAATACGCAGTTCCTCACAGCTTTGTTTCTCCTGAAAAAGTAATTGCAAATTTCACAGCCAGGAGGGAAGGCAAACAGTGCTCCTAGTCTGAATTCTATCCTGAATGACCAATTAGAAGAGACAGAACATGAAACAAACTACACACCATACTTCAGACTTTTCTTCCAGCTATATTTGCAATATCTGACAAATAGTGGAAACTACCACCTAGGCTCTTTGAAAGGCTTAAGACTGACAGTACAGTGCCCACAAGCAGTAGATAACTAACACTAACATACTAACAACCCTCACCATTAACTCAATCTACTTGAGCCTTTAGTTCACAGGCAGCTCAAAAGATCCCCTAAGAATAAGTGCACATCAAGTAGGAAATGCACTCCTACCAACTATATGGGGAAACACAACCCTTGCTTTTAGAAAGGTAAAAAAAAAGGAAGTCTTGGGAAGCTACTTGCCTGTGTCCAACAAGATCACGGAATGGCCTGGGTTGATAAAGACCTCAGAGACCATCTATTTCCAACCCCTGCTGTGTGCAGGTCACCAACCAGCAGCCCAGGCTGCCCAGAGCCACATCCAGCCTGGCCTCGAATGCCTGCAGGGATGGGGCATCCACAGCCTCCTTGGGCAACCTGTTCTGGTGTGTCACCACCCTGTGTGAAGAAGTTCCTCCTAAATTCTAACCTAAACCTCCCCGTCTTCATTTAAAACCACTCCCCCTTATCCCATCACTATCCACCCTCATAAACAGTCATACCCACTCCTGTTTACATGCTCCCTTCAATGAGGTCCCTCCACAGCCTTTCCTTCTCCAAGCTGAACAATCCCAGTACACTCTACTTTTCTTCACTGGAGGCCCCAGCCCTCTGATATCTTAGTGGTCCTGCTCTAAGAGTTCCAAGTGATGAAGCAGATTCTCCTTCCATGTTAAGGCACACAGAATAACACGACTGACGACAGCCAACTTGGCCACCACAATTGGTGGCGATTCACCCTCAGAGAAGCTAACAACAATTGGGCCACAGTATGATGGATAAGTGAAGAGAAGGAGACGTCATCTACCTGGGCTTGTGCAAAGCATGTTACACACAGCACCTTGGTCTCTAAAGCAGAAAGGCATGGCTTTATAGATGGGCCACTTGGCAGATAAGGATCTGGCTAGATGGTTGCTCCAGAGAGACCTTGCAGAGGCCTTCCAGGACCTAAGGAGGCCTGCAGGAAAGCTGTGTGGGACTCTTTGTCAGCTACTGTCATGACAGAACAAGAGACAGTGGTTTTAAACTAAAAGAGAAGAGGTTTAGATTAGGTATTACGAAGAAATTATTTACTCAGAGCTTGGTGAGGCGCTGGGTCAGGCTACCCAAGAAGGTGAGGATGCCCCATCCTTGGAGATGCTCATGGCCAGGTTAGGTGAGGCTTTGGGCAACCCAATCTAGGGGAAGTTGTCCCTGCCATGGCAGCAAGGTGGGAACTTTACAGGTCCCTTCCACTCAGATCTTGTATGATTACGTGATCCTCCAAATCAAAGCAGTAGAAACTTGCATATACTGCATTAAGTATGCCTTAGACAAAGAGAAAAGTATGCAAGCAAGCTCTTAGCCTCTACATACCAAATGTAAAATTGCCATCTACAGAAAGTAATGCTTTCCTGAAAAAGAAGTAATGGCATTTCACCAGGACTGCACAACAGCAGTTTCAAAGGTTGGATAGATTGTTTATATCAAGTCCTCCCCAGCTATTTGGGGGCACGCCTTTACAAGGCAGCATACACAGATTTCCACACACGTGTTTATAGTGGCATATTTTTAAAGCTGGGACACTTCCCACCATTGCTTAAACTCCTTGAATCACAGGCATTAGTAGCACACAACAGCAAGGTTCAAAGCACTTGGGTAAAATCTTTCTGCACTGTTGTTCTGTTTTGTCTAGACTAACAAGAAAAGTCAACAGTCCATGAAAGAAATCTATCTTTCATAGCTGCAGAACAATGTATTGCCCAGACACAGCCTGGACTTGCAGGTTAAGTTTCAAGTTAGAGTCAGTCATCACCTTACTTACAGCTGTCCAGCCCTCTGACTTGCCTGGGCCTTGCTGAGTGAAGAGAAACTGCTGTTAGCAGTGTGTGGGAGGCATTACTTTTGGAGCACTATGTTACTTCCATGGACACGACAGACTTTGCAGACACAGATACGTTCTGCTAGAGCACATGCTTCAATAACTTCCAAATACTTCTGACACTGGAAGATGTAGCCAGCCAGAGTCTTTTTAGAGTTTATGCCTTTCACTTAAGCTGCTCTGTCAGGGCTCCCTGGTGACTCAGTACAAAAGTAAAACATCTGCACTGTGGAGTGGCATCTCTCCGAAAGAGAGGCATGTTGTCACCTCACAAGACAAGAAAGACTCTTCAGTTGACAACAGAGGACAAACTGATTTTTACCTACTTACAAATAGGGGGGTGGAAATGATAATTCTAAAATTCACTAAGATCAAGGGCTAATCAGCTGGACAAACACTCATCTGAGTAGCAAATCTCAGCAGGTTAAACTCCACCTGGTTACACAAAGCATCTGCACAAGCAACAAGCAACACCTAAACTTAGTGCAGAGACAAGTTGCTGCATTCCTGCTCCTGCAATACAAAATAACCACGACAGAGTAAACACGTGCTTTTGAGACACACACTGAAGATCTGCTGTGACTCTAAGGACCACAGCCTCTCACTGATGAGTCGCAACTTAGAAGTCATAAGTCATTCCAAGTGTTTTCATTACAGGATGCCAACCCACCTTCACAAGCGTCTTCCTGTGAAGGAAAGCGAGCTGAAGGCCATTGCTAGGTGGCTACTGGGGTCAAAATGAAAATTAAAATGAAGCCTTACCTCCTGAGCAGCATGAGACAGTTCAGAGAAGATAAGGAATTACACAGCTATGAGGCATGAGACTGAGCTTCACACAATGAAGCAGAGTACTGGGGCAATGCAATAAAATCACCCCCAAAAAAATGAATGAATCTCACATTACACCAACAGCTTGTCAGTATCATAGCAGCAGCTACTTCTAACCTACCACTAAAAATGCATAAAACAGTAACTATGTAAAAGGCATTGAAGAGTTTTCACTGTCAAAGTATGAAAAAGTAGGCTGCTTTGGTAGTGAGCAGTACACTTACAAATGCTTCTGAGTATTTATCACTACAGAAATAAGAGACTTGGGAGGGATGAGAAGAATCACAGCAAGCTCCAAGCAGCAAACAATGGAGATGAACTTTTAAGTTGTATTTCTGAGCAACACAATGAAATGAGGTTGCCTTCATAGCCAGAGAAGGTTGAGGCAGAACACACACACAGCAGATACTGAAGGCCACACAGAAGGAAACAGCACCTTTGAAACTTTCTACAGTTAGAACACGACCTGAGCTGGGTCATACAAATCAAGTCGTGAAAGAATAAAAAAACACATATATTAGAAGAGAACAAGGGAATCAAACAGGGAAGAAAGGAACACAGGTTGAGAGCTCCAGGCAAGCAGACGCTGAGAAGAAATGCAGAACTCTTGGAATATCCAAGATTCAACCACACAAACAATTTGTCTTCCTCACTTCTTAAAAAATGCTGTCATTACACAAAATGAGAGTTAGAGATTAGAGTCTCAACAGACAAGAAAAAGGCATATAGACTAAAAGAACTGGTAATGATGATACAGAAGCTAGGATTATAAGGCTCAATAAGTAACAAAGATCCTCCAGAGCTGTACACAATCTGTTCTTCTCACAGAAGATCCAGAGACAATGAAAATCTTTGTTGTTTCTGTGCAGTGTTCTTCTATTAAGAATGATGAGAAAATGTAGCAGCCACACTGGGCCCTTGGAAAGTATTCAATTAAAGGCAGTGCGCCTTGAAAACAGCTCAACTCAGAAAAACCTGCACCTCAAGAAGGAATTCTTGCTGTGACAGCACTGGTGACACAACATGAGAACACTCTAGTGCAGAACCTGACAGCAGCTATATTTAAAACTCTACAGCCACCTGTATCTTTACAATTAAAAGACAGAAGCAATTACTTCCACACCTTTTAATCCCACTGAACACGCCAGAGGTTAGAGGGCTTATCTGTACTGTTCTCTCTTCCACTGTTTTCCCAATCTACTTTCCCAGCCAAGATGAACAATGAAGGACTCAAGTCCCCAGGTCTGCCTTAAGCACCACAGTATCTCAGCTGGAATAATCCTCAACTGGGCATTTTTTTGTGAAGAGAGAAGGAATCAACCAGAGAGTTTCTTGTGGGTGAACACAGGTGTTACATGACCACTCTGGTGTGTATGAACCAGAAGAATTTACCGGTGCCCTTCACAGTGATCTGCATCTCTTGCACATGCTGGGTGAGAACACTGCTGAAATGCACTGAATTCTCTCCACTTGAGGAGGAACAGAAGAAAAGGAACGAAGAGAACCCAAGCACAAGCTGAGGTTAAATTTTGCCTGGCAGCACAGTAACTAAGGAAAATACAGCATTGATGTCAATTCTAAGAGGTGATTTTATCATAACAAGGCAAAAAGATTGCTGGTAAATTCTTCCATTGAACAGCGTAACACTAGAAGCTCAAACAGGTGCACGTGAATAAAAACACACAAGTTTGTGCATCAAAATCCTTTGGGCTCGACTAAATTTGCTATCACAGATCATAGGGAAGTCAGCCTGTGGCTGCTGTGGTCATTCAAAGTAAAGCAAAGCAGGCAGCAATAAGACTGCAGTGACTTGGAGAAACAGAAGTAGGAAACGCACCTCATACTGCAGCACAGTAATAATTAACATTTACCTGACTGAGAAGGAGGGAACTGTGTTAAGGATGAAGTTCTCTCCCGCTTCACAGGTGGACAGTAGCTCCCATCCTCTCGATCAGATTCTGCAGCAAAAACACAAAGTTATTTTTGGTTTCTATACATCTACCAGCGTTTCTTACATTTACAATCAAACTTCTTACCATCTCCATCTTCTGGACTCGACCCATCTGCTGATCTCTGAAATCACAGGACAGGGACAATAAATCAGTGAACATTTCAGTCTTTCGGGGGTACACAGAAGTGCTTTAACCAAAGACTTTCTTTACTGCCAATCACATACATTCAAGGAAAACACACTGATCAGCATTTACACACGCTGAATTTCACCTAAGCAATACAAATAACAGAATATCCCATTTACAAGACATGCCTAAAAGTTCCTAACCAAGCACTAATCTTCTCAGCAGAGACTGTGATGATTATCACACTTTTCTGTGTATTGAAAATGATAATTTTGAAGTCTGCTTTGGCCAAATCCAAACCTCTCACCCTGAAGATGTTATTTAGGAGTTCATAACAAAGCACTTTTTCTAACTAACATAACAGACATCAGTTCCTCAAAAAAAAAAAAAAAAAAAAAAGTGATGGAGAAACCTTCTTCAAAATCCCCTATGATGCTCTGATAGGAATTAGCAATGGACATTCCCCCAGCACCTTCCAGAGCACCAGAAGGAAAAGCAGGCAGCACCACAGGCTGCCCTTTACCACAATGTTAGGTATTTGAAGAAAGTTTTCATATCTTGAGGATTTCTACATCACTTCCATTTGCACAGCTCACATCACTTCCCTGTTCCCACAGAACTGCCCACAAGGAATTTCGTGTGCTGCAGGAGGCGACTGGGGCAGCAGCAGCACCTTCTCACCACGACATCCATCCACACACCTTCACCCTTACCTACGCAATACAGCTTTCAGTTTCAAGACAACAGAAGAGCACAGTGACTTCACCAGCATCCCAGTCCCACATCTCTGATATCTCAGTAAGGAATTAAGAGCTATTTACAGTTTTAGGAACATAGTTTCCCCATATCAACACTCATCTGTCAATCCAACGCAGTAATACTGCTTGGTGACCCAAACCACCCCCACATAATTCACCAAGCAGTCCACATTACTGAAGCAAGGCTTTATTAGGCATACCTGTTGTCAATAAACACTACTTTCCTGAAAGATAAAGCTGAAGTGGAAAGTCAATGCCATTTTCTGTTTCAGCAATCAGTACTCCAAGTCAGAAAACAAGCTCTTTTGTAAAAGAAAAAAAGCACCAGATACACCACAGTGCAAACTGCACACCTGTATGTGCAAACCTCCTTTAAAATCAACAAGTCTCTTCCCCCAGAATTCCAAAACCACCTAAAACTGTTTAATGATACCCAAGCATCAGGAATACAGTATGCAACGTTGTCCCAAAAGAAGTCAAACCCACACAGCACAAGCTCCAAATTACCACGTCAATTTATCAGTTTATTAACAATGCATGCCCAAGTAGACATGCTGTCACTACATTTAGTGTAAAAGGAGAATCGATGTCCCAAACCATCCTGTAACCCCTGGCAGAGCAGCTGCTGCACAGACAGACTTCCCAGTGCCATACTTCTATCTCAGCAACAGATCACTTGGTATGCTACCTCCCATCCTTATCAATTAACACCCTTAAAGCTGTTGATTACCGCCTGCAAAATTAAGGGTTTGCTAATAACTCCAACCAGAAAAAAAGAAACTAACAGATTTACATCTTTCATAGACTTCAGAATTTAAATATCAGGGAAGAAAAAAATCTCAATCCTTTAGGCTGATCCCTGTGCACAGACAGTCCAAAGACCATCACGCTGCTGTCAGCCTCAATCCTGGAACTTCTGCCTGCACATTTCAGACATCAGGCTGGATTTTCTATTTTTAAGTGAAAGAGAATAGCCAGAGTTTAAAAAGCATTTCACAGCAACGCTGTAATTATTACTATTTTTTAATACTTAGCTTCCAGCAGAAGACACGTTGCATAACATATCTTAGGTTAAGTATTTAACTTCAAAATTCTCCTTTAGCATCTTGCAAAGACACTTGCAGGCAGCACTCCATCAGGAGGGCGCTCACCAGTCAGGACAGCTCTGCCCCAGGAAATGTTTGCAGGCCATCACTTGGACTTCACAGCACTGTTTTTCACACAAGGTACACAACAGAATGAAAAGCCAGGACCACCTCACCTCATACAGAACCACTACAGTGACCCAAATGCCTTCCCTCTATTCAGCTGTTGGAAATCAGGAGCTGTGAGACAAACCAGTAACGCCTGATCTAGCTCCCAGCTTGCTCCCCCAGTGCAAGAGCTTTCTTACTTCTTTTCCCTGTCTAGAAATCCAGCTAGAGAAAAGTTACAATTATTTCTCAATAGCAGTTTTGACACGTCTCTAATTAACCAAACTACCTTTTCTTACAAGACCCAACTGTCTCGTAAGAGTGAAAGTGAGCACAGATTAACCAGCAAGTGCTCAAGTGCCATCACTGCGCCCTTACACCCACTGCTTCCTCACACTGTTTCTGGGCCATTACATGCACTGCAGGTGCTACAGACTAATAGACACGAGCCTATGCCAACTGCAGCAAGTTTGGCAGCTGTTGTCTCTCCCAGTTGTTTGGTATCTTGTGAGGACTATTCATCCCAAATTGGGCCAAAAAGGCTCTCTTTTGGGCAAGGAAAAGCACGTGTCACAGGTGGAGCAGCCTTCACAGGCAGAACTCAATGAAACACACCAAGCATGTGCAGTCACAGTGAGGAATGACAACTCACCTGCACCAGGAAACCACAGCTCAGCAAGCAGAAAGGATAAGCCCAACTTTAAAATTGCTCTGCAATGCTGCAGGTAGCAGTCATTCAGTCATTTCATCTTTCCAAAAGTGTTTACCTGCACCATGAGTAGAAATAGCTTACGCTGGAATTACTGAGAGCTTTCTCTATTAAGTACTTAATTTCAAAATTCTCCTTTAGCATCCGCCTTGGTGCCGTTAACCTGCTAAGTACATCACTGGTTGGCAAGCTGCAGCTCACAACCAAATAGCATCAGCTGCTCACTTGGTCAAGATATTCTGGCTGGGAAGGAATAAAGGATCCCCCTCCAGCTGCTATGAGGCACCACCTCACATACAGCTGCTTCTCACTCATCCACACGAGCCCTCAGCAAGTGCTCAGCTGATACAGTAAACTTTGGAATTCATCCTTTATGCGCCTTCTGCCATCTAGAAGGACCCAAGCAAACTTCATTTCTACCAACCTTAGAGGGGACTAAGGAGATCACAGATAAACCAAGCAAGCTACGCTGCCTGCAGTTAACAGTAACAGACTCCTAGCAGAAGGGATGTGTCCTCCATCCCCTCAGCAGGTTTGCACTTACCCCTGCCACTTCCTGTTGAACAGGAGCAAGCTGGGCTGTAGCAGAAGGACTCGGGGTATCACTGGCTGAGGCCACAGCAGGAGCAGGAAGATCAGGGTCACACTCCTCAGCTGGTTCTTTGTGACCCAGAGCATGGCGGGGGGACTCAACCTCTCCCTGAGGGTCCTCACCTGAATCCAACAAAGCTTTTTGCTCTGCAGGGGACTGGGAGTAAAAAAAGACAATGTCCCTTCAAAGCAAAGGTGCCACCCGATGGAGCAGCCGTCCAAGTGAGAGGACATACTAATTCCTTCCTAAATTACCTTGTTGCAATGGCCTGGCAGAAGAAATTGCTTGCCGCTGAGGCATCAGTTAAGATATGCTAGGCCCTGCTGGCTGAATTAGTTTTCCTTCCCATAGGGAGCACCAGCTGGGGCAAATGCACTGCTTGGAAGTTGGCTAGAACTGCTGCAGCACCCATCAGAGGAGCCCTGCTGCACCCTCAGGGCTCAGCTGCACTTCAGGCTGCTCAGGCAGCTAGCTGCTTTAGCACCTGGTCCACAAGCAGCAATTAGACAGGACCCATAACTAATTGCACATCGCTGGTTCTTCTAACCATGTTTGAGGTGGGGTTGGTTATAAAGTAACCCACACAAATCTGTTGTTACAACATTCATACAGGACAATATCCTCCCCCATTCATGTGAGGGTGAATACCCTGAAAAGCAACAGAAATGTTTTATTTTGTAAATTAAGAAGTCAGTAAAGCTATCTCAATGCAGAGCATGATGGAATTCCCAGTGCACGGTTCTGGGATTTGTCATTTGCTGTGTTCCCACTTCTGCCACAAACCTTTCAACTTCCAAACAGCAGCTCATAAACTGGAGGGGACTGAAGTTCTCCAGCTGTGACATGGCCTGGTCTTAAACAGGAGCAATTATCAGTAAATGCCAATTTAACAGTGGGGTTATTTCAGTTCCGTCAAGTTTTAAGTGATAGTAATTTCTTGTAAGAGTTAAGTATCAAAAAGGTCAAAAGGGAGGGCAACACATTTCAGGTGAAGTTGGGGATGCTGAATATTCAAAATGCTTGTTTTTAAATAGGAAACTTACTAATAAGCCAAAACACTACCTTGAATCTCCACAGAATGGGAGATGTCTATTACTCTGAGACCCTTTTATTAAGGTAATGCCAACTTCCAAAATTAGGAGTACTCCTACTTCTCTTGCAGATCATTTGACCTCTCTTTAAAGGGAGACAGCCAAACAAATAAAATGCAAGAATAAAGGTTTCCACATCACAAACAATCGAAGCAGTTTACGTAATGCGCGTTTATGTCATGTATGCATAATTATGTAAGCAGCAGCACCAGAGATGCCATTTTCCTTCACAGCTTGTGTTGCAGGTCCCCCCCCTCCAGCCCTCTTGCTCTGAAGTCCCAACCCCAGCCCATTTCTCCCAGCCCTCTCCCCAGATCAGCAATCAGGCAGCTCAGCTCCCAGCAGCTCCAGCCTTCCTTCCCATGCACAGGCTGCACTCATCACACACCTCAGAATCACAGGTTGGAAGGGACTCTAGGGCCCCCCAGCCCCACTCCTGCTGTGGGCTGGGTGCCTCCCCAGACCAGTCTGCCTAGGGCCCATCCATAGCCTGGGGCAGCTCCAAGGATGGGGCACCCACAGCTCTGGGCAGTGCCAGGGTCTCACTGCCCTCTGAGTGAAGAATTTCATCCTTACATCCAACCTCAACCTCCCCTGTTCTACTTTAAAGCCATTCCCCCTTGTCCTATCACTACCAACCCACACAAAAACCACTCTCTCTCCTGGTTATAAGTTCCTTTCAGGTACTGGAAGGCTGTAAAGAAGTCTCCCCAGAGTCTTCCTTTCTCCAGGCTGAACACCTCCAGCTTCCTTGGCCTGTTCTCATAGCAGAAGTGCTCCAGTGCTCCAAGTATCTTCATGACCTCCTCTGCATCTGTTCCAACAGCTCCACGTCCTCCTTGTGCTGGGCACTCCAGGACCAGACGCAGTACTCCCAACCTCATAAGGGCAGAGCAGAGGGTTCAGTCCCCTTCCTGCCCACTGCCAAGCCTCTGCTGACAGAGCTCAGGATACCATTGACCTTCTGGGCTGCAAGCACGCACTGCTGGCTCACATCAAGCTTTTCATCCACTAGGACCCTCAGATCCTTCTCTGCAGTGCTGTCCTCAATGAATTCTTCTCCCAGTCTGGGTCCAGGATTGCCCTGGCTCAGGTACAGCACCGTGCACTTGGCCCCACTGAATATCATTCAGTTCACCTGTGCCCACTTTTCAAGCCTGTCCAGGTCCCCCCAGATGGCACCCCTTCTTTCTGTTGCATCTCCCACACCACACAGCTCGCTGCCATCAAGACTTGCTGAGGGTGCACTCAATCCCACTTCTTCGCCATTATGAAGATGCTGAAGAGCAGCGGTCCCAAGATGGACCCTGGTCACCATTTGTCACCAGTCTCCATATGGACACAGATCCACTGACCACAGCCCTCTGGCAGCAATCACAGAAACACCAAGGTTGGAAAAGACCTCAGGATCACTCAGTCCAACCATCCACCCGTCCCCAATAGCTCTCACCAAACCGTGTCCCTCAACACAACATCCAAATGTTCCTTGAACACCTCCAGGGTCGGTGACTCCACCACCCCCCAGGCAGCCCATTGCAGCGCCTGCCCACTCTTTCAGAAAAGCAGTATTTCCTGACACCCAGCCTTGAGTTAACTGGATCCAGTCAGGCTCCCAATTCTCAAACACAAACTGTTTTGGTATTTAAGCCTCCACTCCCTTTGAGCAGAACCAGCAAGATTCCAAAGACACTGGGAGTTCAAAGACCACCATCCTTGTACATGGACCAAACCAACCTTGGGGTGAGCTAACTGTCACCAGGGGTCAATGGAATGACTGGGAAACTGGACAGACACTGAGGTGAAGATGACTGGGAAAGATTTAGTGCCTTTAAGACAACAAATAGGGCACAGGAAAGGTTACAGAAGCATTCCCCACATGAAAAATAGCTAAATGGCTTTGGATTCTTCAGAAATAATATATAATTTCTGGGGAACAGGAGCAGGAATACAGATCTGGAGCAAATGCAGAGACTTTGACAGCACAAGAGCTGCAGAATTAAAAACAGCCATTAATGCAATTACCTGGTAATGCAATTACCAAATATAATGCAGAAAAACCCGATGCCAAGATGAATGTTCCTTAACCAAATTCATAAAAATGAATTTTTTAAAGTGTACATATCAAATGGAACAAAGCCACTGCAAGAGACCAGCCTGTGCTAATAGGATATGATTTACATTAGAGAAGGCAAATCTGACAAAGGCCTCAAGGATTTCTGCTCACAGAACTCCAAGACATTTATGCAACTGTTCTCAAAAAAGCACATTCAAAAGAAGCCACAGACTCCCTCAAAACTCACATTAGCCTTCAGCCATGCTCACTATCGGACGTATTTGCTGATCTCTTCACTTCAGAAATAACGTTAGGAAGTCAATTACAGCACATCACCTTGCTCAGCCAGATCAAACTAAAATTATTTCACTAAAATAAGCAAAAATAAAACATTCATATTTAATACACAGAAGTCTGCTTGGCGACTCTGCTTCTGCTGTTTTACAGGACACAGTAATAGAGGCGTGGAAAAATACATAGATTAATGTGATGCAAAATATTACACAGGGAAGGAAGTAACATTCCTTTCAAGCAAAGACTGGATAAGCATTCTTATATCAGCCTGGTTTTACCCCCAGTTCTGAAGTTCACATGTCATGCAGGGCTCCCTTCCTCATCTTCCCCATCCACACCCAGCAGCCCACAGAGATGGCTCCCAGTTTCCCAATCTTTTCCTGTTTCAGGAGCTGAACTCTCACTGCCACCTTCAAAAGCTTTCAGATACATCACCCTCCTCGTATTCCTCTAAAGCTTTGCCTTCTACAGCAGTCACAAGCACACTTAGGATTGTTCTTTCCATTGCAGCAGTGTGTACACAACTTAGGCATCACTTTTAAGCACGCTGTTGACTTCCAGCACAGTTGAGTTACTCCACCTGACAGAACCTGGAGCAGCCATGCAAAATGATACTGGTGCCTCTTCCTCAAGTTGCTTCCTCCACAATTTTTCTCTAACACCAGCCAAACCCAACAAGTCAAATCCACAACAAGAGTAATGGTTCATAACCCCTCCTCAAAACACCAAAAAACAAGCATTTCCAAATCACACAAAATCCAATTCAGACTTCAAGTCAATTCTAGACTTGTGCCCTGACCAACTTCCACATTTCTATGCTCAGGCACATGCTCTTGCTCGTGCCACCATTTTCAGAACATGTGGAGCTGAAAAGTCTATTATTAACGCTCCACAGTTAAGACCTGGATAACAGATTCAACATCTGAAGGATGTAAATCCTTGCTCACTCTACAACTAACCCTTAAGCTTTATGATCAGCTGCCATTCAGCCCTTTAGCACTGCATTGTTTTGTAGGGCCATTCAGGATGGAATGTGACCCAAGTACACAAACCACCCTTCTTCAGAGACATCCTTAAAATCTTTCCTTCCAAAAGTGCTCAGAAAAGCACACTGTAGCTCATGTGTAAGTTATCACCATAGATAATGGAGTAATAGTGATGTGTTATGCTTAACATAATGAGGCTGGGACTTGATTTTGCTTTTTGATCTTAACAGCTATGAGTCCTCAAAAGCTGATGCAATTTTCCAACCAGTGTCAGCAACAGAAACTCTGTTCTTCAGATAAAGGGCTGTCAATGTATTAAGCAGCAAGCAAGATAACTGGCCGCCATCATTCACATAGAAAGCTGAGGGAAAACTGAAAAACAGTTCTTGTAAGAAATTAAGGAGGTAAGAAATAATGGAGATGTAGATTCAAGAGATGTGGAAACAGGGGACAGCAGTGAGTGAAAGAAAAGCTCTAAACAAAGCCTGAAAGGACCAAATAAGTGATAATTAAAAAGCAAGGCCAATTATAAAGGAGTGCATGAGCCACCACTATGCTGTCTAATTTATTTCCCAACAGACCTACCTGGTCTGCTGCTTGCACCAACTCCTCAGAGCATCCAGAGTCACCGCGCAGAGCCATTCCTGCTCCTCCTGGAGACAGCAACTGTCTCAGGGAACAAAAAGACTCCTAAGTAAGATGGACTAGACATGGGCATCCAGCTTCACACTGCCACTGTGTGCTACCATGAAATTTAGTTAAAAGACCCACAATTTGCTCCCTGAAAGCTGAATTAAGACATCATTCTGAGCCACCACTGTGTGTACTCTGCCACGTGAACATTGCAAGATCTGATCAGTTACTCAACTGCATACAAACCTGGCACATCAACTATCTTAAAGTTATTTTTTAAGTGTTACTTCAGGAAAAACTCCTCTGTTAACAGATGCCCAACAGCAACAACACAACACAGCACCTCCACCAGTTCCTAACGCACCTCTGCTCTCTGTGGCTGCATGTTGTTTGTTTCAGCCATGGGCCTCCATGCATCCCATCAGGATGGCACACAGCGTCCACAGCAATAGCTATGGAGATGAAATCAGATCTCCCTCCCCAGAATCCTGGATCACAGATGGTTGGAAGGGACCCTGTGCTGGGCTGGTTGCTCCCCACCACATCAGGCTGTCCAGGGTCCCATCCAACCTGACTCTGGGCAGCCCCAGCAACAGGGAATACACAGCTTCTCTGGGCAGCAGTGCCAGGACCTCACTGCCATCTGAGCAAACAATCTCCCCTCTTCTAGTTTAGAGCCATTCCCCTTTCTCCTATCACTATCTGTCCACGTAAAGTTGGTCCCCCTCCTGCTTCTAAGTTCCCTTCTTCAAGTACTGGACAGCCACAACAGGGGTGTCCCTGGAGCCTTTTTATCCTCCATGCTGAACCACCCCAACTCTCAGCTTGTTCTCATAGCAGAGGAGCTCCAGCCTTCTGAACATCTTCATGGCACTCCCCTGGACCCATTCCCACAGCCCCACATCCCTTCTGTGCTGGGGGCCAAGTACTGCAGGTGGGGCCTTATAAGGGCAGAACAGAGGAAACAGTCCCCCCCACTCTCTGCCATCCCTCTGTTGGTGCCCAGGATATTGCTTGGCCTTCAGGCTGCAAACATGCACTGCTGGCTCATGCTGAGAATCCTCACCACCAGTCTGAAGAGACATTAAATCTGCAGTCCTTTAAGATTCTTCCTGAGTATTTTCTTGAAGCCATATTTCCTGCAGCCCAACACAACCCAACACTGGAGGCCTGCACTCTGTGTAGATGCTACACAACGAAACACAAGCTCCCAAGACCTGCTAATTTCGTGCTGAAGAAGCAGGCCAACAAAGGAACGACAGCAGCATGGTGCTCTGCATAGGCTGCACATTAGGATCACCCCACTTCCAATTCAACCATGGAAGCACTGCCAAGCTGAAGGACACACAAGAAGAAAACATGCCTGTGCAATTCAGAAGGAGCTTCAGGAACAGCCAATGCTGTGATCAGGAGCTCCTACAAGGAAGCATGAACCAAACTAACGTCCCCTCCGCTTTTAAGTACATGTAAAGTTGTCACTGTAAAAACTAAAAGGAATGAATGCCTTGAAAGTACCATTTACTATGGGATACATGTAGCTGTGTTAGCCTATACTAGGAAAAAAAAAAAAAAAAAAATCAGTAGGTCTAATCCCTTCTAATCTGATGAAAGATTTCAAGCACCTGCTGACAAACGTGCCTACTAAAGCCACGAGAAAGCTCAAGCCTGGCACTTGTTCCAAACCAAAGAGAACCTACCAATTACAGACAGTGCAGTGCTTCTCCTCAAACATTTGAGAGGATATTTTGGTGGCACAGATGACAACCCAACCATTCAAAAAGACTTCTCTCAAAACAGCATTTGTACTTTTCAGGAAGTTTATTGTGAAAGACTGGCTATGAGGAGGGAATTGCTGCATCTAAGTGCTGCTGAAGCCATGAGGCAATGACACCTGATACCTTTGGGGCAAGAGAACACATCTGCACATCTGCTGATCCCCATCAGCCCCTGCTTAAGAAAAGGTAACCTTGATTATTATTTTCCAAATGTTGACATCTCTTGCTCATTATTCACCAGGCGTAATTTTAATACAGCCATTTCTTCGTATGTTCCTACTTTTTTTCCCCCCAAAAAATTAGTTCTCAAGATCAGAAATTAGCAGACTTACCATTTGAACACAACAGTGCAAGAACAGCTACCTTAGCACTCATGCACACCATTCTGCATCTCGGTTTCAAAGTGACAAGGCACGCAGCCTACACTGCACCCTGCCTGCATGCATAGTTCTCCATTACATCTATTTCCATTTAGTAAAAATTTCCACTCAAGGGAAAGTCCCACTTCTTCCTTCAACGCTGCCATTCCCCTCCTGAGCTCAGCTCCTCCTGCAGGCACACACAAGCTCTACAGGGACACCCTGAGGAGCAGGTTGCCCAGGTGGCTTCCAAGTATTTCCAAGGAGACTCCATAACCTTCCTGGTGTGCACAGCTCACAGTGCTCCTTTAAGACAGAGGGAGCCTCTGGGCTCTGCTTCGTGCTCAGCGCCTCCCATCCTGCCCACCCCACACTTCCACTGCCCAGCAGGCTGTGGCACAGCTCTGACCTCAACACTGCTGCTTCACATTCAAAGGCAGGGGACAGGCACACGTGGGCAGAGGCACTACCAAAGAAACCGGACGCATCATAGCTTACTACACAAGGATATACGATATACAAATACACTGATGTGAAAAGCAGTAATCCAGACCACGGGTTTTCTTTCTTTGCTCTATTATCAGAAAACTGCAAGCACTCCTTGGCCACCTGTCCTTTCAAGGTACAGCTTTGAAGATAGTTTCTCTCCTCAATTTGCTCTGCTTTCTGTCTGAAGAGCTACCCACCTCTGGCATCATCATCACCTCTCTCCCACCTGCATCCCTCTGCTTCACCCTGTGCCTCCTTACAGCATTAATGCTCCACTGTCCACCTTCACAAGAACACACCAGTGACTGCTCACCAAGAAACGTGGATTAGGGCTACAGGATGAAAAGCAATGATATACATTATCAGCATCTCCTTACCTTCTGTGCTTTATCCTTCTGAAATACAAAGACAGGTGGAGCAATGGCAGGTTTTTCTGCAAAAAGAAAAATTGTTGTTTTTTTTTCCAACCATATTAATTATTAACTAATATGACAGCTTTATGATCTATGAAACTTTTACAGAAAAAACTTCAAGAATATAATTACATTTCAGTTACACAAGTTGCTTCCACAGGTTCCTACCAAGACATAATTATTATAAGGACTTGATCTGCAAAAGGCAGAAGTGTATTAGGAACAGAAATACAACTGACAGGACTGGTACCCAAAAGCTGCACAGACTCTCTGCTCTCCCCAGATCCATTTCAGAGCAGCCCTTCCACCTTATGTGAGCACATCAGCAGCAAGAGGCTCTTTGCTGAGAGTGTAACTCTTGAACACAAGTTTTGACAGTAAAAGCTCCTCCTTTCCCACAGTACTGCACCAATGCAGTAGATAAGACAAGGGGAAATGGCTTCACACTAGAAGAGGATAGAACTAGGTTAGATGTTGGGAAGAAATCTTTTACTCAGAGTAGGAAGGGTATTTACAGAAAAGCAATTGCACCCAACTATTTACAAATAAACAATTTATACATATATAATTTTATATTTATAAAATAAACATCCTACGTACATTATTAGAGATACCAGCCTTACGAGTGCAACTGGAAAAGCAGATCTGCTACCTACCTGAAGTTCAGATTGAGACATTACCAGGATATGCTTCTAAATACACACAACATTCAGTTCAAGAGCAAAGGGAGTTTCTGGAATGAATGCTTGTTTTCCATTGCCCTTAATGATGCCAAAATGAGGGGGCAGGGGGTGAAGAGGAGAAATGGGTTTTCCTCAACCTTAACCAAGTGATTTCATGTGATGTATTCAAAGAAACTAGATGCATACTGTGCAGTCAGCAACCCTGCCCCATGCTCACAGGGCTGAGCATGAGGACAGCATTTCAGTTTGTCTTCAGTGAGACACTGCTGCAGGGGAGGAATGCAGGGAGAGCCGTACCTGGGCTGACTTCTGTGCTAAAGCTCCATCGTGGCAATTACTTGGTTCTATGAACAAGATTAGGCACTTCACAGGACTAAAGGTGTAAGAACAGCTATTGGGTCAGCTGTGGTGAAAAAGTGAAGTGATTGAGTAATTATTTTGTTTGCCAGCTAAGAACTCTGCATCACTTGAGGGCGGACTTTCCACCCTTCTAAGAGCCTTATCCAGAAATAACAAAAACACTGTAACTGAATCTATAGAATCTCACACCTAACTGCTACACCTGCCCCAAAAGCTGAGTCTATGGCAATACAACAGCTCCTTCTGGAGGGAGCAGCCACATCCCCACAAGGCAGGGACAATTTTGGACTCCCCTCCTGGCCAGATTTGGCTCACGCAGGGAGGAAGAGCTTACAACTTATGATCCTTCCCTTTAAGGCAATGAAAAAAGAGCATTTTAATATTAATTAATGGTGCAATTACAGCAATGACAGCTCCGCTCACCACCATCCCATTGCAGCAGGCACATTCTTCACCACGGATCCAAAATCTACAATGCTGCTGAGGAGGTGTGAGTGCCCTGTTATAATGTTACACAGCTGTTTTGCAGGGGATGCTTGCACTGTATCAGCACTATTTTTTTAGATGTTAACCAATACTGTGCACTTAACTCCATTTCTGTTGCACGTATATAAAGCCTTTAAAGAGGTGACTGCGTTTCTCACACAGACTCACTTCTCTGAGAAGCACACAAGATATGCTCTTTACATTGAAAAATATGAGCAGCACTGGTAATTATAGAAAGAACATCCTTCACTTCGTGTCCTCTCTGAGTTCTGCACCAAGAGCACATGCAAGAGCTCGCTTCATTCCAGCCCAAGGCAAGAGGAGCACTGCGTTTCCTGACGTGACCTTCAGAGCACACCGCACATGTTCTGAGGAAGCACTTTCAGTAAAGGTTTAAGACAAAGACATTGTCACCATGGATCACTCACTACCTCACTTGTTAAAAAATTACAAACAGGAACAAGTGCTGCTCTCCCTGACTGCATTTATGTACACATCACATTAACGAGGTAATATTTGATGCTTCCCTTGTGAAAGCACTTGCACTCTGCACAAGTCCTTTTCCATACTGCTTTTCAGTAAACAGGACAAAACCAATCCCTTGTAGGACATTCTCTATTATTCCAGATATCTGCCTCAAGCCAAACCCCCCTGCAGAACCACCTCACTGCCATTCTACATTCCAGAACCATTTTATTTCTCCTCCTCCCCTTCCTCCCAAGTGCTTTTCCCAGTCACTACCACCACAGAGGCGACAAATTTTGTCTCAATTCTGTTCTTCTCCCAGACTGATCTCACCCTTTGCTGCACTGAAAAAGATTTACTGGATGAGTGACCAATGCAGGCACAAGCCATATTTCCACATCAACTTAGTGTGCTTCCATTGCACCAGGCACCGTCAGGTTCGTCACAGAACAGAGCTGTCAGCCATTTCGCTGTCAAGTCATTAACAATCGATATGCCTCATGTATTACCACAGATACACTACTAAACCTACTCACCTTGCTTCACAGGCCTTGAAAACCAAGTCAGAGGCTACTCCCTCATCTGCTCAGAGGTATCACATCTTCACATCATGCATTCTATCACGAGGTTTTTCCTTCTTTCGCTCTGATGCACATACTGCTGTGTCTGAGGCTACAAGGTCAGCCATGCTCCCTCCAACTAGACAAAACGTGACCTCATTTTACCCCTCCAACAGCTGACATCCACACAACCATAGGGGTTGAGTGTTATTTTTGAAATACAAAGTTCTGAGCCTTCACTGCAGCATGAAAGGACCCATAACTGAAAAACCCAACGGATATTCTGAGTGCACAAATATAAAAAACATGTCTTTATGAACCCATTTTTGATGGCACCTACAGCACTGCAAATGTTTTCTTCTGGAACTTCATTCCAACTTACATTTAGAAGTGCAGCAGTGTCTGACTGCAAGGAAACCAGGCAAGCAAGCCCTTGCTTGGATCTACAAAGTGCAATGCATACAAGCTGAAAACACGTGCCTTGACTTGAGCCCATCATAATGTACGAATGGAGAGAAAAAATTTGATCATACCCACAAACAATGAAGTGTTAACAAGGATAAGGGCAATTAGACTGTTAACTCATGAAAGAGATTCAGAGTGATAATTTATTGCTTATCTGTGGGTCAGCACATGAACTGCAATGCACTACAGAAATTGTTTTAAGGACATGTTACATGTGCAATTCCTATTACAGAATGGCCAGGGTTGGAAGGGACCTCAAGGATGATGAATCTCCAAAATACATAATGGATGTCCTGAATCTCAACTTCCAGAGGATATTTTGATACCCAGAGGATATTTTCTGGGGATGACATTGAGGAAGAGATGCTGAGAGAACAGACAATCAGCTGAGAGGAGCCCCTCCCCAGGAGCACAGATCCTTGCTTTGCCCTGCAAGAGCACTTGTCTATGAGAGGAACTCTTCACTTTCATTCCCAGCTCTCCCAAGTCTTCTTTAGTACATTACAGTCTACTGAAATCTAGAAATTTGGGATATTTCTGTTGAAGCGAGGATTTCCTGCACTGTTTGAGAGCACTGAGTTATGGGCTTGTTCTGCTCCTTGGGGGATGTGCATGGGGGGAATCTTCACACATCTTTCCCCCATGCATGTTGTATCTGTTTACTGTGCTAACACGGCTGCAGACCCCAGGAAAACACAGCAGCAAACAGATACACACAAATCAGCACATAAGCAGAAAGGAGAAAAAAACGAGTCGATATGGAAATATAAAGGTACTTCTCCACAGGTTTAAAACATCAAGCATACGTGGGGCAGGGGAAGAACGCTCCTCAGAAAATGCTCACATCACCTCCAGAGCTCCAGGCTCTGGTCCTTAAGGGAGAGGCACGACACTAAGAAAGCCCAGCAGTAACATCCTGAAAGACCAGGGCACAGACACTGATTTTCATGGACATGTTACAATTTGCTTTCATTCCTCCACTTTCTACCTCAAAGCACTGCAAGCTCTAAAGAAGAGCTGAATTAACCCTGCAAGGAGCAGCACAGAGCCTTCCCAACTCCTCCCTTCCTTACACTTTTCTGCTCAGTCTCAGAAAGACCAGCTCTGCATTTTCTCCAGGATGGCTTAGCTCATTAACAGACCCACTTAATTATCAAATAACTCATTTCAGAGTTGAAATAAGACACTACCCTTCTGCTACAGCTGCCAGAGCCCAGCCTACACCCAACCCAGAGCAGCACATCCTTTCCAGCTCAGCTGGAGCAGAATGGGCACCAAAATGGTGTAAAGCCAACGCACAAATGAACAGCAAAACCAGCTGACAATCAGCTAAAAAGGAACACAAAGGGGGAAAAAAAAAGGTTGAGGGGGATCTCCACAGACTGGGCTATGGGAAGCACCAATATGCATCCCTGTCAAGGCTGGGTGTGAGATCAGCATGCTGCATCAAACCAGCTGCAGAAGAACTAGAGTGCTGCTAAGGATAGAAGGAAAAAGTGACTATTCTGATGTTTCAGAAGGTTTTCTTAACTCTTCCATCAGATTTGGGCAAAAATGAATACTCAAAAATATCTGGAAAAAACAATGGGCAAAAAAAGAAAAACAAATTAGTTGCAAACAGAATTAGGTGCTGGTTATACGGACTGTAAGCATTCTCTCAGCATACCTTACTTCCTCAGCACCCAATCCGCTCTTCCTGCCTGCTCTGATACCACTCAAAACTATGAAATAGCAGCTGAATTACACACGTGTAGGAGCCCGTATGGTATCAAACCTGGAAAATAACTGCAGGTGTTCTCCTCATACTGCAGTATGGAAAAGCGGTGGAACCTAAATCTGTGTCAGCTGAAAAATATTCAATGGCAACAGCTTAGAAAGAAAAAAACAAAAAGATGTTCTAAAGAATGCAGGTAAGTAGAAGATATTTGAGAACACCACCACACGAAGACTTTCAGTTCCTTTAAGGAATAAAGCTGTGTGCACAGACAGAATACAGCTATACAGTTCCCCACAGACAAACGTCTCTCCAACATTCCCCAACAAATGCCACCTGGTAAAATAAAGACATGTGAAACAACAGTACTCACTAAAGTAACTTCTTCCTTGCTTTAAAAGCTTCTGCTGAATGAAATCAAATGTAGGATCATCACTGCTATTACATTTGATAGTTTAGGGGCTGTGTAAAGAAAAAATAAGTTGTGTAGCAAGCAGAAAGAAATGCCCGTCCACAGGCAGTGGCTTACAGAGCCTTTGCACAGGAAGCTTTGGCCACTGCCACCTCTGATCGCGATGGGTGCCAGCTCAGAACAGGACAAGTTCCTCTGACTAAAGGCTGAATCTAAATCTAAAACAATTCAAGGTTAAATTTAAATTGTGCTTATTTCAGCAAAAATATTCTGCAACCTCAATACATGCAAGTTGCTCAGTGCAGAAGGAGCTAAAAAAGAGACCCCGCATTTGTTGTTTCACAGAATTGCAAAGGGGCAGAAAACAAAACAAGACTCTTCTTTTCCAATAGCTATGAATAGACTGAAAGCAAGAAGAAAGCTACGAAGCCAACAGCTGATCACTGAAAAAGACCCCACAAGCAAAGTCCAATCATACTTAATGACACTGGATCATTCACATCCAGAGTTCACCAATGA
This sequence comes from Centrocercus urophasianus, assembly GCF_019232065.1. Lineage (NCBI taxonomy): Eukaryota > Metazoa > Chordata > Aves > Galliformes > Phasianidae > Centrocercus > Centrocercus urophasianus. The sequence continues at coordinate 38,863 of NW_024885354.1, forward strand.
AGTCATGGTGAATATAAGTTACAACAGGATGGTGGGGGAAAAGAGGAAAAAATATACTTCTAGATACTTGTGCCTCACTTTGAGAGCTCTGCTTTCAAGATGTAAAGCATGTGACAGTCTGGTTCATCTTCAAACCCTTTTTGTCTCTGATCATATGAACAAGCAGGCAACTTCTACAAAGCAGTGCTACAGCTGGTATGGGAATGTAGAGTGCTTTCTACATATCTAAGATTAATTAGAAAGTTTTTACCACTTTTAAAGCACAAACCTCTTATGTCTGCAGAGGTGTTAGTTCATCTCCCAAGCCCTGGCAGCACCAGCAGGTTTCCCTCTGCTTTAGGTAGTTTCATTTCAGCTACTTGACATAAAGCAAATGTTACATACCAGGAATGGGGAAAAAATAAAGCAGCTTATTCTCAGCAGATAAGGAACCAGTGAAGAAACCCAACTATTTTGCAGTGGAGGTACTTACAGAGCACTCCAAAAGGTGACAGCAACAAACTGCTGCAGCTCACAGACCGTTATCTTGTAAACTAGCATTGCTTGGTTCCTACAGACATGCCAGAGCTTGCCAACACAGGGAGTGCAGCACAGGCACCCACCGCTCAGGAAATAGGAAGGAAGCAATCACACGCTGGCCCTGAGAAAAGCTTATACCTCTTCAGTGACTGAAAAGAAATAATTCATGCTCAACACGAAGAGATCCTATCAGCCAAAGCACAGACACAGGAGCAAGTCAGTCATATACAAACGCTGAGTTGTACATTAACTACAGGTTAATGAGAAGAGCATTAAGGTTTAAGTCAGTGTGAGCCCAAGAGGAAGTTTTCCAGTTCTCCATCATATGTCACAGACAGATTTGTGGATAATGAGTGCCAGTTTAAATCAATATCTGGCTAAAAAAAAAATAAATCACTGAATGGCACAAAGGCTTTAGAGACAATTCCTAATATCATTCCATACCTATTTCATATGATAACAACTGTGTATACAATTCCAAAATATTCCAGAACTGCTTTTCAGAGCTTCATGATGCCAATCCCTCAAGCCTTCATTCCAATCTGTAATGGAACTTCCAGCAGTGGAGAGGAGCTCGCCTTCTCCCCTTCATTAGCACCACACTCAGCAGCTCACCTCCCTCGTGGCAGGGATTGATTCCAAGACGGGATCTGTTCTTTGGAAGCTTTGTAACGGAAGAAACTCAGGAAGGTGCCATTAGAACCCCCTCATTCTTCACCCCCTTCTCAGAAGAGGACCCCTCCCTCAATCCAGCACCCGTGTGCCAGGATGCAGCTTGCCATCAAGCCACTACCAAGGGATACAGGTGCAGCTTCACCAACACAACAGAGGAGAAAAGGTAAGTTAAACGAATATTTTAATGGAACAAATGGATTGAGGACAGCGTGGTAGTTCTGAATCCTACGAAGAAATGGATCGTACGTTGTCTGTTAAAATAGCTTAAAGGACACCAGTAGAACACTGAGTGCTAAGACACCACTGAGGTGTTAAGACTAAAAAGTCAGAACCTGGGAAGTAAAACTAACCAGCATACTGTCGGAAAAGGAAAAAACTATGAATAAATAGAAACAAAGGAGTGCCACAGAAAAAGCACCACACTGAATGATTTCTGTATGTGTGAGCAGAAAGGATATGAGCAGAACAGACCAAAAGACAGAGGAAGGTTCACTGCAGAACTCAGATGGGTAAGATCCCAAGCAAGTTTCACTTGCAGGAACCAACAAGAAAAGCTATTGCTTAAGCATGCTAAGGAAAAACAATCTGCAAAAATGACCGAAACCACTTTCTACATATTTGTGCCTACTATGTGTCAAGAACTAATTAGCGTCACACTTCATTATGAGGTATGGCTGAGAAAGTGCTGCTGTACTGCCTGATTTATTTTAACCACATATGAACAATTAACCAGCAAACACTTGAAACAGAAGGACCAATGTAAAGTAGAAGGTTGAAGAAATATTTGTAAAGAAACAGTTGTTTCATATATTCAAATGAAAACACTCAGGTGTGGGGAAATAAGACATTCACACACAGGCCAGAAAAATCTAACAGAAATATGCTTAAGAATGAGGAGAAAGTGATGAAAGTCACCGTGGAGCATCACTGAAATGTCAGAGACCACAAACAGTGCAAACAGAAAGATTACTGAAGACACTAACTTCCTGCAGAAGGATGCCACTGCCATAAGCACATGTGGTTGCACTGCTCTGCAAAAAAATCAGATACTTCAGAAATGGAACCAGTGGAAAGAAAGCTAAGACCAGAAAACTCATCCAGCTACATCAGAACTGAGCTGGTCCTGCTCCACCTCAAGGAAGTTGTTCTTGAGAGAAGAAATGTAATGGGGAAGGATGAAGATGATAATTCTGGAAAGAGACATGAGCTAAAGAGATCTGCAGGTGAGGGGACTCACTGGAGTCAGGGAAGTGTCTGAAGGGAGAAAGAAGAAAGAAAGATGAGATGAAAACATACAGATGATACCACATTATGATTCTTGTTTTCCCTCATAGAAAGGCTACAAAATTCTGCAGACATACAGGGCTAGGAGCATAAACACAAGACAAACCAGATAATGAATGCTGATAACTTAGAACATGACTTACAGTTTAACGCTCCCTCTCAAACTGGGAATTAAAGTGAAGGGCTTGCATGAGCCACAACAGCCATTCCCAAACTTCTGGTGCTAAAAGAACACCACGAAAGATCAAAATTCATTATAAGGTCCTACATATCACCATCAAGTTTCTCACTAATAACCATAATGTATTTTACTGCTGCTCTCACAACTACTTATTGGGCCTTCTTGAGTACCGACAGCATCTCTTCAGTTGGGGAGCCAACAACTCCACATGTGCTGCATCAGAGGATTCACTCAATGCTTTCAGTGTAACTCTGTGGTCAGCTGCAGGTGGGATCCCATCCAAAAGTTATGCCTACCATAGATACTTCCCGCTGTAGGATGTTAACATCAGAGCTGTAAACAACCACTGGCAGAAAGCCCGAGCATCAGGAAAAATCACTGTGTGAAAGCACTGTGCATTTTGTCTCCTTCAGCACATTCAACTCCTTCTGGGAGGATGAGAAGGGAGTTGCACCCACTGCCCCCAGGCGTCGCTCCTGAGGGTGGGACTCTGGGAGAAATGCTGCAGGCTGAGCTGGGCCCACCAAGAGCTGCCCAACCTGCTGATACCCGATGTTATTTAAGCAGCAGCCTGCACCCCTTGGAGCTGAACCCTCACACACCACCCCTGTACACCCCACAGCACTCCAACTCCTCGGAGTTCTTTACTCCCAAGCTTTTTAAGCCAAGAAACGTCGGTTACACCTCACCCGGCCGCACACAGCAGCCCCAAGGGCTCGCCGTGCCAGAAGGAGCAGCAGCAGTAAGGGCCCGGCCGGCCAACAGCCTCGCTCGGGGCAGCCCTCCGCCCGCGGGAACCGCGCGGGGCGGGCGGTTGGGAGCCGGCAGGAGGCCCCGGGGCGGAGCGGGGGGCACAGCGCGGCCCGGCGGCGCCGCCTTTGTCCGGCCGCTCACCCGAAGGCCGGGGCGCGGGGAGGCCGCGCAGAGGCGGTGCGCTGAGAGCGGCCGGGAGCGGATGGCGGGGACCGAGTGGGACGGACGCGCGGCGGGCTGCGTGCGGCCGGGCCCAACCAGCAGCGCCGTGCACAGCGGCGCCCGCCTACCTTCGTTCGCGAGGTCCGCCATTTTACTTCCTCAATCACGCCCGAAATGCATCGCGCAGCCGGACGGCTTCCACCACCGGCGGGCCGCGCCGCGCACGCGCCAATTTACGGCCGCGCGGCGCATGCGCGATCGGCCGGCCGGGCGGGGGGCGGGAGCGGAGTGGCTGGTGGCTCCGCACATGCGCAGGGCAGGCCGGGGTGTGGCGCGTGGCACCGCCTCAGGGCGGGCGCGCTGGGCTGAGGGCTCAGCCCTGCTGTCAGCTGCCCTTCTGTCAGCAGGTCTGCGGTTTGGTATTGGCCGTGCTGTTACATGGTTCGTTAATTACCGTTTACTACTTGAGGCATTGTGTCCCAACTCTGCGCTTCTGGGATTTACTGGACTTTAGTCCTGCCTTCAGCTATGATGAAGTGAACTTCGAATTTCCCACAGGCCATACTCCAGACAGAACTCAGACCATCTCAGACTGCTGCTGCATCCCGACGGCCACTTTTTTACTGTTCTCTGGGAGCTTACATAGAATAACATGAGAACTCCCAGCCCACCCACGCTCCTCTGACCTCACGAAGGGGCTGTAAGCCTGTGTCAGTCATGGAATCCTAGAATCACAAGGTTGGAAACACCTGCAAGATCATCTTGTCCAACCGCCCTCCCATCACCACTGCTACCACAAGCACTAAACCAGATCTTGCAGCTCCTCATCTAGATGCCTCTTGAGCACTGCCAGGGACGGCGACTCCACCACCTCACTGGGCAGCCATTGCAGCACCTGACCACCATCTGAGAGAAAAAGTTCTTCCCTGTGTCTAACCTAAACCTCCTCTGGTACAGCTTGCGGCCATTTCCTCGGGTTCTGTTTGTTGCCAGTGAGTCATTTATTACCTTCAATAGGTCTTGAAGCTGAGGGGAAGCCACATCCATGCTCAAGGGATGCTTTAAGCAATGGAGTCAACCTCTCACTCGAAATAGAGACCTGAGGCAGAATGAAAATACTATCAAGCTTTTCATTGCGTTCCACCATCCTTTCCTTGCTTAAACTAACTTTCCTCTATATGATGTGTGATACTGTGTGGGAATACCAGAAAAAGTGTTCAGAGCAGAAGCTGTGGAGGAAGATAAACAGCATGAGAAGCAAGGACACCTCTAGAAGAAGAAAGAACATCTCACGGCTTGGATTGGATAAGCGCCTGTGTGAATGGTTGAAGAGTGTTTTGTAGAATGCTCTGTTGACTTGTAAAAGTGGATGGGAAAGTTGTAGACGTGGATGGGAAAGCTAGAAAAAGAAAACTTGTGAAGGTATATAAGTGATGTGAGAACTTGTAATAAACGATCTGGATCACTCACATCTGAGACCGTGCATCAGATGCTGCAATGCTGTCCCAAGCAAATCTCCCCCAAGCTCTCTGAAGACAGAACTCCAGCCATGGGATCAACAGTCAGAGCTGCCCTTGAGGATGGTGGCACAGCACGTTGTGTAATTCCCAAGGACCCACGCACCTGAGATGAGAGAGCTCACTCCCATTTCAGCCTCTGAATCCTGTAGCATCACCTGCTTGTTGCAATGTTGTGGATAGCATTACCCCAGAGGTGCACAAAATGAAGGAAGAAATCCTGTTCTAACACTGGGATCAGCATAGATCGAAGTTGGAAGACAGAGCCAGGAATGTTGTTTTGTTGGCCAGCTTTCCGAGCTCCTGAAGCAGGTACCAAGAGAAGTCCCAGGAATAACCATGCTAGGAATGCTAGTTCCAGTGTTAGGAACTCTTTGGTTCCAGTTTCTAACATAGGACTCCAGCTTCCTGAACTAAATGTGTTAGTACATGTGATTAAGTGAAAACCCTTCTGATTCATCCAGTCACGTACTGCAGAATGGGCAACGTAATGGGTTGCATGTCTCACTGTCACTCTTCAGTGAGAAAGTTCCCATCAGAAGAACCTCCATTTTGACAGGGAAGTTCACTATGATATCTAGGGTACATCAACAATTCCTAACTGTGTCGAGCACATCTAATACGAGTAGTTGTAACAGCAGGGCTTCAGTAAGCTCATCAGTGAAAACAACTCAGTTTTCAGCAGTGATGAGGTTCAGGAGACAGTTTCTGTGTATTGTAAGATGAGCACCAGATGGTCTGAAATGTTTCCTTCTGCTCGGGGATACTTTGGACCCATTGCTGGTCACTAAGGATCTGGAATACAATTTAGTCCCACCAGTGGGACTTCCTTCTCATACCCTGTTCTGATGCAGTCGCTGGTGAAGACTTCAGACACAGCACCTGTTGGGGAGGGAGAGTGTCACAGCTGAGGTAGACCTGCCTATCTGTAAGTTCTGTCTCACGTTGATTATTCTGGTGTGATTGCAGTGTATTCATCAGTCAGGTGTCATGGAAAATAACATGCTCTGGGGAGATTGGTGCAATGTGTAAAAATCGCACTGGATGTGTTCCTGCCAGTGCTGTATGAGCTGTGAATTTCCGAGCAGGAGCAACACTCCCACATTCCATTATCACTGACTTGGCTGTGCGCTGATAATCTAAGGGCAATGCCATCCAGAGGATCTGAAAGAATCTGCATGCCTTCTGTTTAAAATGCTTTTGACGAGACACCAAAAGCTTATGGAAACCCTGCACTGAGAGCCTGGTCAGAAACGTGGATAAAGGAGTGGTTAAATGGCAGGAAGTTAATCCATGGTCTGTTGGCAATCAGAGAGATTTTAGTAAAATCCATCAGGAAAAGGGCCAGAACATTGAGGTGCAAGAGTTCGTCTGCTATGCTAAGCTAATGCAAATTAGTGAAAGCAATGAGGAGTTTATTAAGAACCTCACAGTCCTGAGAAACTGAAAGTAGTGTACACAGAGAAAGACAAACTTAACTACATACAACAATAATTTGTATGCATGCATGTATGCAAATATACCCACACCCTTATGGATACACGTATGACTTAGAGCCATTCAGAGAATTGAGCTGGTCTCTGAAAAAAAAAGATAGATAATTAGTAGTAAAGACAAATGTAATACCTGAAATTATGGGGCAAGAGCAAATGCAACAAGAATAACTTTTATGCCATTGTGTAACTAATTTTACCCAGATTGCTACCCTTCCTGTACCTTCCCCTTGACTTCTGAAGGCATTAACCATCTACATTCTGAAGGGGGTCCAAGAATTAAAGTAAAATGCAGAGAAAATTGTTTAAAAATATATAATAATAACAACTTACGTTGCTTCATTAGTCTGTGTTTGGTGCCGTCTGAATGCAACATAATTGAACACAAAGCCTGATGTGTAACACCTGTGTGGAGGCTCAGATGGGAGGCTGGCCAAAGAGCTGCAGTGCTGCAAATAGGAAAGAAGTTTGAGAAGACCAGGCTGCCACTGCTGTCCATCAAACATTCTATTCACCAAGCAGCTGTGAGAAGCTGAGCGAGCTGGATAGCCTGTGTACATTTCAGGTAGAAGTCATCTACCCAGGAACAGGGTTTTCCTCATGGTGGATATAAAGCTGCAGCTGTGCTTGTACTAAATCCAGCTTTTCAGAGACTCGATGCAACTTCTGATTTTCGTCTTCACAGAGAATAGAACCTGCTCCTCCTCAGTGCGATGGAAAGGCCCTGCTTTCATATCAGGCTTTTTCCAGTGCTTATGAAGAGAAATGATAACAAATGTAACAGCTTTTATGAAAGATAGCGTTTCAAGCCCTACAGGTGGACTGAATCCCAGAGCCATGGGAACTTCAGCTTTTGTGAAGGGGAAGAAATGATTTGGTGAAGCTGTAAAGGCAGACAAACAGCCCAGTTCTGATTCCCGTAGTAAATGCAAGTCCTTCCCAGCAGTTACATTCATGCTCTTGCCCTCTCTGTTTTAATAGGAGTGTTGCAAAGTAGAGACAGAGATTCCAAACGAAAATGTTTTATTTCTGTTTGAATTGTTGTAATTGCATGCACTTTATTATGAAGTATTGTCTGTGTTAGGAACACAACCTGCTGCACTACCTTAGGAGCTCTCAGCCTGCAAAGTGCCAGGACTAACATTATCACCCAGGGAAGCAGAGGTGCCCCTATTGGGTATTGAGCAATGACAGCAGCTGGATATTGAACGGCTTTGCACGATGTTACTGTTTTTTGCATGTCCTCTAGCAGCCTACAGGGCCAGGTGGCAGTGCTGAAGCTGTGTGATGTCCAAACCCGTGGTGTGCCTCTGCTGGATAACTGGATCATGCCTGGTGCACAGCTTGCAGAGCATTTAGCTGAGAACACGATCGTGTCCAATCACAGGAGGACTGTAACTTCACAGTATGCAGCGTGGCTGAATTTGCTCCAGTTTGCGTGGAATTAAGTCTCTGTCCCAAAGCAGACGTCTTACAAACTGAGGCAAACACTCATACTGAGTTGGTATGAGAATAATTACCTGTTATGTGAGATCTAAAACACAGTAATTACATTTTGAACTTAAGCATGCATTCTGATAACGCTTATCCATCACAGGACATTTCAGTTCAGAGCATGAAAGCTGGTGGAGCCTGTAGGAGATGGCAAGCATGTTCTTATCATGCAACTGTTGGGCAACTTTAATTATAGGCACTGCTATGCTGTGCTTCTCTAATGAACGCATGGCACTGACACAGTGGGTGGTGTGACCTAGTTCAGGGAAGTGATTTAGCAAGAATTTACCTCAGAAAGTTACGCTCACTAGACCTTAAGAACCAGCAGGTCACAGTGTGTTCCCTATTCATGTTCTAATTAGAGCTCATACTTCTCTGGTATCATTAACATAAGAGAGGAAAATTAACAGTTTTATGCCATCAGAGTTTGGAGGCCGTATTCTGATTTAATTTACCTACAAGTAAGTCTATAATAATAGCAGGGTAGATGTGATTCTGGCACTTTATTATTTCAGTAAAAAGTAAACTCCACCCATACCAACTTCACAGTTCCTGTGACTTTTAGAAATTAATTACAAGAGTTATCTGTACCCTGTGAGCTTGTCAACTTGCTGATATAACTAGAATCTATTTTGGGTGCATGCCATTAAGATACTATAAATGCCGTGCTTTCTGATTAGTACTATTGTTAGGTCAGCATTTCTAAAGGGACATGGCCTAAAAGTCACTATGACTTTGACAATTTAAATATTTTTTCCACGGCAGAGCTCTCTCTCTCTCTCCCTCTCTCCCAACACCACTCTGTTTGAAGGCTTTCTTTCTTCTGAGACTTTGTAATTTGGATGAGCTCAGGCTCTGCCTCCATCACTTCACACTTTGTCTATTCATCCCATCTCTTTGCTGCTCAGTTCATGCCAGCATTCAGTTCAAAACCATCTCAGACATCACCACTGCAATGTTCACTTCACCCCTACTTTTCTAGTCAAAGAAGCGTGGAAATAGCTATTCTGGCCCAAAGCAATAAGCACAACTTCCTCTGTCCTGTGTGAAGCTGTTGTGTTAGCACCGACCCCGCTGCCCTAGAAGACTGATATCGCTGACACGATGCTCCGATTGAAATGTGGAGACTGAGAAGTACAAACCTGGTACAAACGAGGCACAAACTTCCCTGACTGGTTGGCTACCTGTTTGACATCGTGTCAGAGCCAGCTGACCTAAAACTTTGAGCAGCTTGGTAAAATTTTAGTCTATAGATCCTTGTGACTTGCTTGGATCCGCATAGCAAAAGTCAGTCAAATTCACATACCACTGTCTTGATACCTTTGTTATGTACCTTTGTAGGGGAAGGCTACAAGCAGATGCCCCAGAAGCCTTCTCTTTTTCGAGGACAGAGGCAAGACGTGGCAGTTGCGTTGGCTGATCTCTGTGAGTTTCTCATCAGTCCTCTTCTCAAGAGGGCTGAGGTCCTTCAGAATCGTGGGCTGCTCATCCAACACATTGAATACTCTCCCACCCGGTTTGCCATCACCTACAAACTTGCCAAAGGTGTCCTCCATCCGATGCCCTGGGTTTCTGAAGGAGATAATCCCAGCAGCAGCCCTGGGGAACATCAGCATTTTTAAAAATATATCTATGTTTGTAATCTTGATGTGGTTCTCACCATGTATCTGTAGAGCAGCCAAAGCAGTGAATCCAGTAGAAAATTCTCACCATCGTCCTAATCATGGTAACCATGCAGTGCTTTTTAACAGAATTTTAAAAGACCCAGACAACAGGTGTGGAGTGTCTTTCCTGACATATTTTGCATTTCCTTTCTGCTGACTTTAACTCTATTCCTATGATCTCTGTAAGGTCCAAAGACTGAAGCAAAAGCATTTGAAAACCATAGATGGTAAAACTCTGAGTTTGTTTTGTTTCTTTTCACTTTTGATTTTATCCCTATGGAGTGTCTTCATCCTTCCTCTTTTGTTCCTTTCCCATGCAGTGATTTCTGTTAAAAAAAAAATAACAACACCATTCCAGCATGTGATTTTACTCCTCTTATATATAGAGCTGCAGCACTTATTCACAGAAACTGTCTTCATCACTGAGGCTTTCTACAGGCATGCGTGTGCATTTGCCCAGGCACAAAGGTCATGGCAGTCTAGTGAACTTCCCCTTGGTTGTAGAAGGGGAAACATAACCCCCGTTTTCAAGAAGGGAAAAAGAAGGAAGATCCAGGGAACCACAGGCCAGTCAGTCTCACCTCTGTGCCTGGCAAGATCATGGAGCAGATCCTCCTGAAGGCACTACTGCGGCACAAGGAGAATGAAGAGGAGGTGATTGGTGGTAACCAACATGGCTTCACCAAGGGTAAGTCACGCCTGCCAAGCTTATTGGCCTTTTATGATGGAGTTACAGCATCAGTGGATAAAGGAAGAGCAACTGACGTCATCTACCTGGACTTGTGCAAAGCGTTTGACACTGTTCCACACAACATCCTGGTTGCCAAATTGGAGAAAAATGGATTTGATGGATGGAGCACTCGCTGGATGTAGCATTGGCTGGATGCTGGCACTCAGACAGCTGTCAGCAGCTCAGTGTCCGGGTGGAGACTGGTGACGAGTGGTGTTCCTCATGATCAGTGCTGAGACTGGTGTTATTTAGCATCTTTGCAGGTGACATGGGCAGTGGGATTGAGTGCATCCTCAGCAAGTTTGCAGATGACGCCAAGCTGAGTGATGCAGTCGACAAGCCAGGGGGAAGGGATGCCATCCTGTGGCACCTGGGCAGGCTGGAGAGGTGGGCCCATGCCAAGCTCCTGGAGTCCACCAAGGCCATGTGCAAGGTCCTGCACCTGGGTTGGGGCAATGGGAAGCACGGATACAGGTTGGGTGGAGAATAACTTGAGAGCAGCCCTGAGGAGAAGGATTTAGGGGTGTTGGTAGGTGAAAGATTCAGTGAGAGCCAGCAGTGTACGCTCGCAGTCCAGAAGGCCAACCAGATTGTGGGCTGCATGAAGAGGAGTGTGACCAGCAGAACGAGGGAGGTGATCCTGCCTTCTGCTCTGCTCTTGTGAGACCCCACCTGGAGTACTGCATTCTGTTCTGGGGCAACAACACAAGAAGGACATGGAGCTGTTGGTGTGGGTCCAGAGGAGGGCCACAATGATGGTCAGAGGGCTGGAGCACCTCTGTTGTGGGACAGGCTGAGATCTGGGGCTCTTCAGCCTGGAGAAGAAGCTCCAGGGTGACCTTCTAGCAGCCTTCCAGTACCTGGAAGGGGCCTACAGAAAAGCTGGGGAGGAACTTTTTATAAGGACATGTAGTGACAGGATGAGGGGAAATTATTTTAAACTGGAAGAGGGTGGATTTAGATTAGATATTCAAAAGAACGTATTTTCTATGAGGCTGGTGAGACACTGGAACACACTGCTGAGAGAGGTCATGAATGCTCCCACTCTGGAGGCGTTCAAGGCCAGGCTGGATGTGGCTGTAAGCAACCTGGTATAGAGGGAGGTGTTCCTGCCTATGGCAGAGGGTTGGAACGAGGTCGTCTTCAAAGTTCCTTCCAACCCAAACTATTCTGTGATTCTATGAAACATAAGCTCACCTGTATACAGTGATACTTATCTGCATGCATATGTATGTACATTCCTGCACAGGTACACATGCATGCAAACACACAGAGTCATGGAGAAATACAGTACCTCAACTTTCTTAGTGCCATTCATAAATAATAGCCAGCTTTGTAAGTGCTGCATGCAATCATAGCTGCCTCAGCCATCACTGAAACTAAATGTCACAGTGTCTCTTTCTAGGTCTCTATTGCTGTATTCACTCATGCTTGAGTGTGCACCATGCCATGGAAGCTCTCTGCAGGGGCATCATCACAATCCTCTGCAGTAGGACTGTGTCTTTTCAGAATGTGTGCAGCTGAAGCAGGCAGTTCCTCTGTTCTCAGTAGGCTTGCTGTCCTACTCTTCCCCAACAGGTCAGTATTATTCAAGGGCTGTAACTTCCTGGAGTCAGAGGCCAAGACTGTTATCCCCCAGCTGATATCCATTGCCAGGGTGCCTCGTGTGACACAGTGCAATGCCTTCCATGACCTCCTCAACTACTCCAAGATACAAAGGTAGCTTGGGTTTCACACTTATGTGTTATACACACAAAACTCCTATGACCGAATCATCTGCAAGGGGAGTTGGCTGGCAAGCTTAGCAGAATACCAAGCAGTGTCATATGCAGCTGAGACCTGGTGTTAGCCCCAAATTAGATCTCTTTTTTCTTTTTGCTCCACACAAACAGCCTCACAAGAGGTTTACACCTCCCACTGCCAACAATCACTCTCATTGCTTTCAGCGCCGGTCACTGTTGCTGTACATACACAGATGGGTGGTATCTGCCTCACCCAGCAACCCTACTCGTGTCCAGGGTCACTTGTTTCTGGTTTGCGGCTGTGACCACAGGGTCAGACATGAAAAGGTGGTGCAGTGGTTCTCCCCTGGGCTCCTCAGGAGCAGGTGGCCATCAGCATAAGGAAGGGGAACGTTGCTTCAGAGATGCTCATAGCTTTTGAGCCAGAATGACAGGCAAAAATGACACTTGCCATAGAGGCGGCTGAGGCCTGTGACTGTGAGACGTTTGTATCACCCAACACCTGTGGTGGATGATGGGAATGCAGGAAGGGTTGGTCTCATTGGCCTGGCTTAAAAGGTGGCATGGTGTCCTTTGCCCTGCAGAGATTTGACCATGTCCAAGTGCCAGCCAGTTCCACCCCTGGACATTAGGCATAACAGTTTTTGTCTTCATATGAATGGTGGTAGAGATATGTAGTGGAAATGCAGCAGTGATCTCCAGGATCTGCTGCACCTGCAGCTGTAGAAGGCATTGGCAGAGGCTTCTGCTGCCATGCCAGGCTAGTTCTCAGCTATTTTGGATGCCTTATGTTCTGCATGTCTTGTCATCCATGCTAGATATCTGAGAGGCTAATGGCAGAGCAGTAATGGGCCATACAGGCAAGGTGTGTGCCCTTCCCAAAGCCCATCCCTTCTGGAGCAGGAGCAGGCTAGGCAGGCAATGTAGAAGCCAGGTTGCCCTTCTGCCCCTCTTCTAGAGAGGGACATCTCCCAGACATCTTCAGGCACTGCCTCCCAACACTTGTGTGTCTGAGCACTGGTCAGCCATCCAGATCTGCCGTTGACATCTCTGAGATGCCACAAACCAGGTTTCATCTTTTCTGGGATACTGTCCTGTTTCCTTCTGGCACATAGCTCTGCTCATCGGGACGTCACTCTTATGCCAGCTCAGAACCTGGCAGGCCATGACATAGCCCTTACTGTGGCTGTGATGTGATCACCAACACCCACTAGGTGGTGGCCCAGCACAACAAAAGGAAGCTTCCTGGACCCTGAGAGCAGCTGGCCAGGTGTCTTTTGGCTTGAGGGACTTCAGGAATGTGCTAAAGCACAAGACCAGTGGGCACCATCTGAAAAATGGAGTGATCAACAAAACCACCTTTTGTTCTGAGAGCTTCTTCTCTCAAAGTTGTGGCTGACTTCCAGCAAGGTGCATGTGTGGGAGGGCAGCTGAGCACACTTGTGATCACGAAGAGATGCCTCAGGATGGTCCCACGGTCTGTAGCACCCATGCCTAATTCTCCACAAACTTGAACCCAGCTCTCAGGATTTGACTCTCTGAACCCTCTGGTCCAAAACTGGGATCAGAGTGTGGGTTGTCCTCATGTTCTGTGTGACAGTGTGGCCTGAAAGGACGAACAGGAGCCTCAGTAACTGCAGCTGTTCAGGGGCTGAACTCAACGGCTTAGAACCTTCAGAGAACTCTGCCATTTCTGGGAGACCCTGGAGTTTGTGCCTGTGCCTATTCTGTGACTAGGATTCATGTTCAGAAGACTGTCCAGAATGCTGTGCAGGTAGAAGAGGAGGAAGACTTGGACCAGTTCTCACTGGAACCGCCTTCCCATCTGAGGAGTGTCAGTGTGCACAAATGGGTACCACCACGTCTGTGGGTCTGAATCCCAAAGCTGAATGCATACAGCCCCAGTCTTTCGACCAGTGGATTTTTACAGCAGCCCTCATCCTTCTGAACATAACCACTAGGTGGGGAAGCAGGCACTTTGTTTCACAGCATCTCTTACTCAGAAATTCCCCTGCTAGTGACTGTGCCCATGTAATGTCCCGAATCACCACATTCTTGCCTCTCTCTCTGGCATCTCTGAATGCCTACCTCAGAGGCCTGCTATGTAGCATCAGATCGTGGGATTTCAGCCCACCAGGGTTGGAGTGCTGCAGAGTGCTGCACTAGATCCCAAAAGAAAGACCCGAATCTGGAGGCATGCAGTGCACGGGTGGGGAGGGAAATGATTGAACAGAAGAGCTTTCAAATACGTTTGCAAACAAACATTACCTTTAGTCTCTTCTCTGTCTTCTATACAGCTATTATTTTTTTAAGGATTTCCTGGCAGCCTGGAACATTTTTGCCTGCAGTAGAATCGAGGCCTGTTTTGGCTTCATGACTTACCACTTTAAAATGCCATCAAAACCAATTATTAAATTAGAAACAAAAGCTACAGACATACACTGTAGTGCATATGATGGGGGAATAAAAGGTTTGTGGTGTGATGCTGATGTGCCTGGTAATCACTGTTTGTTCTGAATGACAAGGTTATCAGCTGTGATGAATTTACCATGACAATTTTGTGCATTTAGAATGTTTTAGTGGAAAATCTCTCATTGTGTGAATTCCAGGTTTCATTCTAAGTGGTACCTTCCTGCAACAAGATCACAGGAGGCAATGCCCAAGAAATATGTGTATGTGTATGGATGTTGCTTCACATGTTGGAGATGGGCTGCTGATGGAGCTGGGAGGGCTGCAAATGACACAGAGCCATGTAACTGTGGCAGGTTCCCTTGTAAGCTTTCACCCAGAGCTAAAAATTGTTGTCCTCAAAGAGAACTAGTGTGAACATGTCTTCAACACCCAGCTGCATAATTTTATCCAGCATTTGATTAAAATTAATATTGTTTCTCTTTAATGACTCCTGATGGCACTTGACTACATCAAGCCAATGCCTTAAGCTCTTCTGGAGAGACTGAATTCCTGAGGAGCCAAAAAAATCACCTCCTGCTTCTTGTGATCACACTGGGACTTCTGGAGAACTGCAGCAGTGCTGTGGAAGAACAGCACTTTCAGGGTGAGGAGTCTGCATGCACTCCACACCACACTGGACTGGCTGCACAAACCATGAGCATGAGATGCTTCTTTCTGTTCAGATATTAAGGGAGATTTAAGCAATTACAGCTTAAAAGAAAATGAGAACTGAAAGCCTGTGTCTAACTGCCATGTAATTAAGCACTGGTATTTCTCATTTGAGGTTTCCAGTTTAGCTGAGTTCGAGCCATACTTGAGTTATCTTTATCTCTTAAGCCTTTCTCTGCTTGCTTCTTTACTACCTGATGAAGCTCTTGAAGACTGCATTGCACAAAAGCACACCTGAGGTCCCAGTTTCTCACTTAACACAGGGCTTTGCAGATGGGCTGCAGCTAGCCCAGTGTGTTGCAAAATCACACAAAAGCATTCCAAACTCTTATGCTCTGTTTACCTCTTGCACAACTTCCTCCTCAGAGCTGAGGTGCCCCTGCAATTCCATAGAATCACCAAAACACATGCAGTGGCTGATATCTTGAAACAAGTGTGGGCAACAGCCCCATGCATTGGCATGTAGGCTGCGTGTGAACCACACAGCAAGCACTGGCTGAGCACTGTGGGAGTGCATTCCCAGCAGGGTGCTTGCAGGCCCCATGCAGCTCCGTGCAGAGCACAGCCCTGCAGCTCAGCAGCTCTGGCCAGCAGACATGGCAGGGAGAGTGGCAGCAGCACTGTTCATTCTGCTGCTGCAGGTCAAGGCTGGGGTGTTCAGGGCTCAGGAAGGAGCTCATCTGGCATTTACCAGGGAGCCCTGTGTATGGCTGTGTGCTCTGAGAAGGTTATCCTTTGTTCTGAGTTTGCACATGGTTCGTAATTAATGTCAGACAACATTAGTACCACTTGCAGTCACTTTTCTCTCCAGGACAAGCTGTCTCCCTCAGCTCTCTGCATTGCAAAAACTGAGTTCAGGTCTCCTGGCTCCATCACTTCAGCAGCTCCTGCTGCCCTCTGCAGCCCTTGCCCAACATCTGCCCACAGTGAGGGATTGGGGCACAAATCGTGCTCTTCCCACACCGCTGTCTGTGCAGCCTGGCAGATATCTGCAGTGCACTGGAGGTTGCACTCACACTGGCTTCCAGCCCGGCTGGGAGGGCAGCAGCGTGGCCTCGCTCTTGGAGGCCAGCAAGAGTCAAAGTCACGAGAAGGAAAAAGAAGCAAGTCAGATGTGATGCTGTGTGGGGCTGGTGGATAACTGCTCCTCTCCAAAGGATTTATTTCCCTCTCACCTTGGTGCCTGGCTTTTCTCTGCAGCCGGAGGTTTGCAAATGCTGTTGTTCAGTCTCGGCAGGCAGAGGTTGGCCTCTGGACAACACTGGGCTCCCTGCTGCCATCCCGATGCTTCACTCCAGCTGGTGTTTTGCATGAAGATGCAGTGAGGGCCCTGTGAAGGTAATGCACGGTTTGCTGACTGATTTTGCATGAAGGTGTTATGTTATCCATACAGGAGATTCCAAACTTGGAGAGGACTCCTGTCCAGGGGAGGTGTTAAAGGTGCTAAGACTTGCAAATACTGGGAAATACTTATTCTTCTTCCTGGGGTTTGTAGATTTTGTGCTATTTCCCGTTCTCACAGCAGTGGGTGATGATGGGATGTCTGTAATACAGTTTGCTCTTCTGACAAAATTTGTGCACATTCAGGCTTTGTGAGAAGCTCACACACCTGCACCTTTCAAGAAGTAGCTTTCATTTTTGGTTTCATATAAGCATTTTTGGTTTCATATAAGCAAAGGCAGGACACTGACTGTCACTTCACTCACTTTAGTTCCATCTTTCACATTTTCTGCAATAGCTCTGCAAGATGCGCACTTTAACCAGAACTTGAGAATTAAGTTATGTGCTAGATGCCTGGAAATGTTGGTTAGAGTGAGCGAACTTCCCTTCTTCAAATGTCTGTCCCTCTTCTGATACCTTATTTTAAAATAGCTGACCTGGAAAGTGGTAACAGACCTCCTCCATCAACTCATTTTTGAGGCAGTGTTTCAAATGTGTGGATAAAACTTAGACATGCATCTAAAAACCTGCCTAAGAGGTGGCATTGAATGGAAGCATTAGTAAATAGTCTTGTTATTCAGTACAGAAGGAAAATCCTTCAGAGAGCGTTTCCTGACTGCACCTCACTGCCCTTGTCAGTGCCAGGAGCAGCGGATTGCTGCAGGCTGCACGACTGTTTCTTGGGTAGTTGTGGAGATTTGCCCTGCACTTCCTCGTGCATCCAGTGATCACACGCAGCTGGGTGCCTTGTGGTTATTAGCAAGTGAGATGCTTTTTTAGGAATGTGACATTAAAAGTCTGAATAATGTTTGTTCCTTGATTTGCTGTTGAAATGTGTAGGTTTCTGAGATGCCCTCTGTACTCCTTTAGCATGTAGTATTAAAAGGAGCTCAGCAAAAGTACATTCAAAGCGTGGAGCATAGTTTCCAGGATTTACAGCTCCTAATTCCCGTGGGATTTATTCCCAGTGGCTCTAATGGGTGTATGGGTGACCTAAGTGACATTGTAACACGAGGCTTTCCACCAGGCACTTGCAGGCATTTCTCACTTCCTAACAGGGGATGAAACATACCTACAGTGAGCACAGCTGCAAATCCAGAAGGTAAGAGCGTGTGGATGGGAGGGAAAGGGCAAGCATTAAAGAGGAAACAGGGAAAAGGTGTGCGAGACAGGCAAAGAGAGAGAGATTGGGGCTGGTAGCGCTTGAAAGCTTTCAGATCCTCAGCCTGTCAGTATTCCTTCAACAATGTAAGGCTAAATATCTGTGCTGGGATTACTTTAGTCTTGATAGATGGTCAGAAGTAAGAAAACTCCGCTGTACGTCATTTTACCAACTTCACACAAGTTAGCAGATTTCAGGTTGGTCTGGGGCAGCGATGTCTGGGGCCGATCACATAGCAGAGGTGCCAATAGTGAAAACATCACACAAACTTGTTTCTTGTGCACTGCCTGGCCAGAGCCACAGGAGAAGCAGGTTCTGCTGGCAGCCCAGTTCCAGAGCTTCACCCATCATGTCGCCCTGTACTGACTGTCAGCAGTGCTAAAAAAAATACAGTGAAACAGAGCAAAGGAAGCAGGACGCTGCTCCATCGCTACTCCTTATCGTGGTGCTAAGAGGGCTGAGCGGATAGCGCGGGTGTCCTGCTAAATGTGACATGGCAGCCAAGCAGAGCAGCAGCCCAGCAAGCAGATAATCACAGTGCCAATAAGGCTTGCTTCCTAAGTGCCTGCGTGTGCTCTGCCATGGCCAACAGAGTGGAATTTTCCAGCTGGTTAGTCAGACTGCGCGTGCCACGCTCCCGGCTCCCCACCGTCGCCGCTTGCTGATGCCCGTTTAGCTTCAGGCTACAAACTGTGAGATTTCTCAGGGGCTTCTCCTAGGTCAGGAGCAATCACTGGAAAAGTAGATCAGAGAGCTCACAGAGGAGGTGGCCTGATAAGCTGCGAACGTGCCTTCCCTCTAGCTCAGTTTCTGTAATGAGCTGTGAGACAGTTTGCGTTGCTCTGTTGACAGCGTGCAGCCAGCACCACTCCAAGATTCTCCATGCTGCTGTTTGGGCTTCGTGTGCCTGCCTGAGCCGAGTCTGACGGCCTCCTGGCCACCGCCTCACCCGTCTGCTTTAAGGTCTGCAACAGAGGAGAGGAAGAAAGCTGGGAACTCGGCGAGGATGCTGGGTTAAGGAAGGAGGCACCTCATATCGTGTGATCGCTCCCTTGTTGCCATGCTGCAGGCTGGCAGGTGCGTCCTGCCCACAGCACCCCGAGTGCACACGCAGGCCTCCTGAATCACAACCCAGCGCTGCATGTACAGCTGGGTTCTTCCTGAGTGTTTAGGGAGACACAGGCTGCAAAGCCCTGCAGCAGGACCCAGACCCGCATGCAGGCCCCAAACCCACACAGCAGGACCCAGACCCACACGGCAGGCCTTGAGCCCCCATGGTTGGCAGGCACCAAAGCCACGTGGCAGGCCCCAAGCCTTCTGTAGCTCTGCGTGGGGCAGAATTTTCCCTGGAACACAAGTTCTGGAGATCTCTGTGAAGGGAAGACTCTGCTTGCACCTGGAGTTCTTCAAAGCCTTTAGAGCAACATTCTACACCAAGGCAAAAATGTGTTTTTGTCAACATTAGGAGTCAAAGAAACGTGACAAAAGGATGAAGAAAAGTGAAAAAAAGTCTCTGAAGAAGAACATGATTTTCCTAGAAAGAATTGGTGAGAACAAATTATGAAGTCCGTCAGGAGTGGCTACGAGCAGCTGGTTTTAGAGGATTCTGCAATTCAGTGAAGGAAAGCCAAGGCTGTGGACTTCCTACACAGCTGTTTTCTCTGAGAAATCCTGTGATTTTGAATTATTCTCCTTCAAGAAAGTTAGCTGGTAAATAATTGGATGGATCTCTAAGGAAAAGCAAATTGCAAAATCAGAAGTCAATAAAAGTAGCACTTGGGTTTGCAGTCAAAGATCTCACTTGGGAATAGAAGACAGGGAAGCCATTAATGTGTGCTAAGGGAAGCAACTGTTTGAGGCGGGGATCTGGAAGAAACTCGGAGCTGCTAACTGTCCTGTCTGCTGCAGGACCATCCACACTGAGCCTGCAAGTGCTGTATGCACAGGTGTTTCCACGTCACATTCACTAAGGTATGCTACAGCCCCTTGGTGTGTTAGTATTAATATTAAGTTCTGCTCAGCTTATCTACAGCAGCAGCTGGCTGCTTCTTCCAAATTATCATACATATGTTCAAGGGTCAGGTAGACCCAGGCTTATATAATTTGCCTGGAATTGTGGTGAATTCATCACCACCAGGAAAGAGTAATGCAGGTTCAGAAATATTTCTAAATAGTATATTCTACTTAAAAGAAAATTAATTAACACAGGGCTATTCCTGTCCTAAAAAAGGAGGTCAGTCTAAATGATCACAAATGGTCCCTTTTGTCCTTGTAATATACACATACACGGAGTTGGGAACTGATGGAGAAGAGCATAATGCCAGTGGTAATGCCATGTGGAGAATACCAGAGAAAATGGGCCGAGTTAAATTTGGACAAATATATCATCAGAGCAGCAAAGTATTGCCACCCTGTTTTCCCAGCTCAGAGAAAGCAGACTTAACCCACGGTAGCACTGGAACAAGCCACATGAAATATTAGTAAGGTTTTTTGACGCTCTCCAGCTTGTACAGCTCAGTCATGTAGGGTGTAATGTAATGTTGATGGAAAGCCACGTAAGCCATTCCCCTGATGTAATGAGGCATTTTAGGATGTTAATACGGAGCATGGTATAGGAGAGCATGTGGCTGTGCTGCTTCACAGTGTCTCATCCTCAGAAACAAACCACACACAGAAGTAACAGTTGTACCCACTACGTTCTCTGGACTGCCAAGAAATATTGCTCACTGTTTTCGCATCGCTTGGCTGCAC
This sequence comes from Centrocercus urophasianus, assembly GCF_019232065.1. NCBI lineage: Eukaryota > Metazoa > Chordata > Aves > Galliformes > Phasianidae > Centrocercus > Centrocercus urophasianus. The sequence continues at coordinate 59,550 of NW_024885354.1, forward strand.
AGCAGTTGCAGTCAGACAGTATGGTGCATGCTGCATGCAGCTCGGCAGCTTCCTCTCAGCCCAACAGCTGTTCAGTTTTGGTCTTCCTACCTCGTGGCCGTCCTATGGGATGCTATTCCCCATATTAATTAAATCTTCCACCCCGTGACTTCCCAGGTGCCAGGGACCCACTCACACCCCTCAAGCCAGAGACCATCCCAGAGCAGTTGCTGCCAACCTAATAACCCATTTCCTTAGCGCCCAACTCTTATTTGAAAATTGGGTGAGATTCTCTTCTTCCAAGCTGCTCTGGCTGCCCCATCAGCACCCAGCTGTGTGGGCAGGGAGGCTGGGGAGGGGGAGCAGCTTCTTCAAGCCATCCTAACAACAAATGCAAGCTCTGTGCTAATGCACAATGAGGCAGCTGATGTCTGCTGGCGAATAGGATGTGACCAGAAGGCATGAGAGCTGGAGAAGCTGTGCAGCATGAAGTACAGTCAGGCATAGGGTGGTGGAAGGAGGGAAGTGTAAGTGCAATCTGCTTATGGAAGAGAAGAAATAGATAAAACAATTCTCAACAAGCAATGCCACGTGCACATGAGAACCGTGTCTGCATTGCACAAAGCCCATTCCCAATTAATGGGCAAGACATTAAGTAGAGTTCAGTATAAAAACACCGTAAGGGAAGTGAAACAAAGATCCTTAGGAAGAGCTTGTTTGTGACATGAAACCTGAATAAATCCTCTTTCAAATACGTAAGCAGAACTGCTAAACAATTTGTATTGTTGAGGAGAAAGCAAAGGGCTGAAAGGGAAAGTCAGAGGTGGGTTTGGGCAGAGAAGGGAATTTAAATGACTCCTTGCATCTCTTCCCCCCTATTGGTGGGGGGGATTTGGGTGAGATTTTCATGGGAGCTGCCATTTCTAGGTATTTTGCACGGTAAAAATCTGATAGAGAAGCAATGTTACAGGTCAAGTGGGAGCAGATTTGCATGGGTCTGATTCCAAACAAAACATTAATTTTCTGCTAGGACTTTTCTGCACTTCATGTGTTGCAAGAGTTTAAATTTTGGCTTTTTGTTTCAAAATAGGGCAAAAATAAATGTCGAAATATTGGCTTTTCCCATAGGAAGGAAATGCCATTATTTGAGCAGCTCTGCTTAACACAAAGGAGATTCATTTGCAGAAACTCTGCTAACTTGGAATGAAGGTCATGGCTGCATAATTGGACTCTGCTCCCTGGGCCAAGCCAGCAGCACAAGATATAAAATTAATCCCAACCCCCAAATTAAGGTTACTGTAACAAGGAGAACCAGACCACAGAATTGCAAAATCCAGCAGAGGAAGATTTGAGGGATTGCTTAACATATCAGAAAATCACATCTTTCCCTGTGGCAATTAGCAAGGGGAATATTAACACCTGGGTTTTTGCACTTGAGATTCATGGCAGCATGCTTCCTAGTGGTTCTTCTCAGCAGCTGGGAGAAACTGAGTGCTGTCAGAAGGCCGAAGCGATAAATGCTGACTGGTAGGTAGCGAACATCTGGGCAGAGGTTTCTGCTGGATGCTTTCCGACCCAGCACTGCAGCTGTTCCACTGCGCCTGAATATCTCTCTGTTAGATGACCAGAAGCCCCCATGCAGACTTTACTTCTAGAGTCCTTTGCCCAGATCCTCACTCTTTTACGACTGAGGTCTCTTCAAGCTGAGCAGAGGCACAGGCTGAGGGCATGCTTCAAGAGGGTGCAAAACAAGCTGCCCTGCACCTACGGGACATTTTTAGTCTACTTACAAGATAAGCACAAATCTTTTTGAAAGGCCCTTTATGAAGGAACTCGAAGGGAGATGATTTGGAAAAGCAGTTCCGTGCAGCGACAGGTTGCTGCATTTGTCCTGTTTTATAACTTGAAGTGCCTGGGAGTTGCCCAGGTCAAAGTCAATATGAAATGTGGATGAATTTGGTGAAAGAGAAGTTCTAAGGCACTCACCATCATGTGTTCGTGGCTAAAGAAAGCACAGTGATATCAAATGGAGTCTAAGAAACTGGGTAGGAATTAGTACAGATTCTGTGAGCCAAGCTGAGCTGCAGGCAGGGAAGGTGGAAACAGACAATTAACCACCATTAATCAACCATTTTGTGCAACTGCTGAGCTGGCCATGTGCAGGGCAGCTCTGCCCCTCTCTGGGTAGTGCCAGAAATGCACTGTGCATGTGAGGAGCACTTTTGTGACTGCAGCCGATCACCCAGGCCTGCAGCCGGCAGCTAACAGCAAGATCAGGTGCAATCCTATGGGGACAGCTGCTGGCTGGAGGTGGCTGAGCCATCTCCTGAACGCTCTGCTGCTGGAGCCTGTGCCACATAACCAGAGGCATTTTGGAAAAAAATCAACTCACATTCCAATACATGCTTTGTTGAAAGGGTGGCTGACGCTTTGCAGCGCACGGGGCTTGGGTTTCCAGTCCAGCTGATGCTCACATGAGCTGAGACTTCATTGAGCTTGTGCAGCCTTTGGTAGGAAAACCTGTGCCTGTTTCCTCCATTTACAGATGAGCCACTGAGTCATGTGCAGCAATTTGCCTGGTGCAGGCAGTGTGTCCTTGCCTCCTGATGCAGCAATGGCCTGTGTCCGTGCTGATTTGGCAGATAGAGGAAGGGATAGAGCTAGTGAGGCCTGCAGCTTCAAATGGCCCAACCAGCAAAGCCCCACGTGGGCACCCTGCGAGTGAACGTCTGCCTGCTGCTGCAGGAAAGCCCATGTGTGCTGGGAGCTGTGACCCGAGGCTGAGGAGAGCTCTTCCCTTGCCAGGGAATCTGATGGGGACGGAGGGCTCAGGGGCATTTCAGCGCCATGAGCTGACACTGAGGCTTTGATCTGCCCCTTGCTGGAGGAGTCATGCTATGGAGCAAGTTCTGGCTGCAGACACAGTGCATTGCTGCGGCTCTGCACTGGAGCTGGGTGCACAGCAAAGCCCCTGCTCTGGGGCCAGCTGGAGCAGGGGGGTGCACACCTCTGTGTGACCTGTGTGTCTGGTAGGAATGGGCACAGAGGTGCTGCTGTAACCTTGGCACTGGGGCGTGTATTTGGGAGCTCATTTTTTCACTCTGCCTCACCTGGCTGCATGATGCTTACAACCTGAGCTGTGCATTAATGTAAATATTGAGATGCAGGACTGCTACTGAAAGGAAGCACGGCAGGAACGGACATTTCACAGATCAGTGAACAAAGGCAGTGCCTCCTTCCTTGAAAGCAGAGTTTGGCTCTCTGACAGTCCGTGTCGCTAACACATTTCCTTTGCACACTCAGTGAATGTTCTCTGCCTTGGGACTTGCCTAACCCACCACCAGGAAACTGCAGCTACTTGGCTGAGGCACAGGCACATGTCCATCCCCTTGGGCTGCTGTGGACAAACCACATCAGTTTGTCTGGATCTCAGAGGTCCTGCTCACACGGACGGGGCTGAGAAGGATCTGCCTGCTCAGAGGGATGCAGATCCTGCTGTTCCTGCACACAGCCACCCCACCTAGGCAGCAGGGGATGGGGATGGAGATGAGAGCTGGTTCTTGGTGAACAGCTTGCCCTGCTCTCCTTTCCTCTAACTTTCTTGTGTGAGGAGGGAGAAGAAAGTGCAGTGATAGCGTTCAACCCAGTATGGACTGTGTGCAACATCACGCTGACAGGTGCTTCTGTCCTCTGGTCTCCTGCAATCATCAAAGATTTCTTCAGTCTCCTCCTCCATGCCACTCCCCCACCCCTGCTCCATGTATCCTGAGCATATTACAGTCTTCCTCTCCTCTCTCAGGAGGCATTGCTCAGAGCTCTCTGCTAACGCTGTGCCTTTCAAAGGAGAAAATCCTACACCCTGCCTTTGAGCTTCGAGAATCAAGGAACAAAACAACTCAGAATAATCCCCTGAGAAGAAAAAGACCCACTGTCCTTCTGCCTGACCACTGACACTTGTTCCAGGTGAGCAGTTTTGTTGGGAAATCTGAATGCATGAATCAGAGCGATGCCCGGTCCGGTGACGGGATAGGGGCAAGAGGGTGGATGGAGATTGCCTTGGGCACGGGTATAGGGGGCAACAGGGACCCCCACACCCCACGTTAGGAGAGGGTACTGCCCACATGGGAATGCTTTAGAAGTGGGGCTGTATTTGGGACAGGGTGCCATAACAGTGGGCGGGTGAAGAGAGCCAGCATGACATTGGCTATAGGAAGAAAAGCACTTGTCTTCCCAAGGTTGGATTTAGGGCCCCAAACTGCAATTGGTCACCACTGTCACTGTGCTCAGCAGGGATGGAATTCCTGCCCTATGGCATCCCCTTTGGTCCCCTCGCCCTGACAGCTGGTCCCCAGCACCCATGGGTGGGCCGGGCAGATCTGCTCTCCTGCAGCACCTGTTGTAGAGGGACGGGTTGGCTGGAAAGGAGCTGGGAGATGAACATGGGCAAACCCCAGCGCTTCCCGAGTGCAAAGCCTTGCCAGGGGCTGCTATAGCAACTCAGCAATAGCTGAGCCCACCCCAATTGGGCTGGCGAATGGAAGCCTTCGGCGTAGGCACTTTGGTGTCATTGCCTTCAGCGTGTGCTGCCCTTCTAAGGACAAGCAAGGGGCTGGGCTGCTAAGGCTCCAACTGGTGTAGGGATGAGGGTGACTCCAGCCCATGGCCCATGAGTCATCTCTGTCCTGTCCCTCTCAGCACTGGGGGCAAAAAAACAATAACGGCACAGAGGCTGGATTCAGTGCTGCTGACAGCAGGCGCTGAGCCACTGCTGGGGGAGTGGGACAGGAGGGGGCAGCCAGGCAGCCCCTGTGAAATGCTAGTTCTTGTGCCAAACCCCTTCCCAGCCCCTCTCCTCCTGCAGAGATTCCCCTTCCCTCCTCTCCCTGCCGGTGTGCTTCCCTACTACTCCCCAGGGAGACTTTCCTCCCTGAAAATCCTACTGCTGTTGACATTAAACACGATAGCAGAGTTTCCTTGGAGACGAGAGAAACAGCGGGCTCCAAAATGCTGATTATTTCACGGTTTCTGGCTGGCTTTCAGTGATGAAATAAAAAGAAAAGAGTTGTGATAGCAGAGGGAGCCCAGGGCAGCCTGTGTTGAGCAGGGCACTGACTCTGCTTTTCCAGTGCCACCTCTTTACACAGGGTTTCCTGAGTGTGCCCCAAGCAGCAGTGCAGCAGCACGTGCCATGTCAAACTGGCTGCTCTGCGACTGCGCTGCCCCTCTTCCCAGGCCCCTGGAGGCCAAAAAACTGGAGAGAAACTTTACTGTGGGCAGTTCTAATTTGGCTGACTTCTGCCAGTCCCGGGAGTAAAACTGGCTAATTAGATTAACCCTTCTGTATTATTGTACATCAGCGTTAGCAGCAGGGGGACAACAATATGAGTATCAACATTTGGATCTTTCTCTCCTGTCCATTTGTCCCAAGTGGTGACAGTGAAGTTTGTCCCAAGATGACAGAACTTCAACTTTGCTTTTACCATCCCCAAGCCAGTCACTATGGCAGGAGTGCCCTGCAGTGCCACGTCCCAGTGGTGGTCAGAAGCTTGCTTGGCCTCAAGGAACATCTCACAGAGGACCCACTAAACTGATAGCACCCATTCCTGCTGAGACATCTCTGGGGTCCCCACTCAGTCATTTCAATGAAGCAGCATTTTCTGGTTTATGTTTCAGACTGGTGTAAGAGGGCTGAGCAGGGTTTAGAGGGTGAGAGAAGAGGAGTGAGGAACCAGGTCTAGTTCTGTGCCAATTATGCATAGAGACCTGCTCCAGGACACTGCTGGGGACAATCCTGCTGAGCCTTGTCACACAGTGTGCCACCATCCCTGGAGGAGCTCAAAGAGAGGATAGATGTGGCACAAGTGACATGGTTTGGGGGGCATGGTGAAGATGGGCTGATACTCGGATTAGAGGATCTTAGAGTCATTCCCAACCTGAATGATTCTGAGTTGGTGATGATGAGATGGAGGGACCGCAGAATGGCTGAGGTTGGCATGGATCTCTGGAGATCATCTTGTGAGCATCTCTGCTCAACGCAGCATCAACCAGAAGTGATTTCTCAGGACCATTGCTCAGGACACGTCCTGTCAGTTTTCAACATCTCTAAGGACAGAGATCTCACAACCTTTCTGGGCAGCCTGCTCAGTGCTGAACCACTCTTACAGTGAAAAAGTGTTGTCTTATGCATGAATTCTTGTATTTCAATTTGTGTCCATCACATCTCTTCTGATCACCGGGCACTTATTAGGGTCTGGTCCATCGATGCACACAGTGCTTTTAGTTGCCTTGTTCCATCTGCACAGGGATCCTGAATTCCAGCTCCCCACCTCTCCACCACATCCCTGTGAGCCCAGCAAGAGTGCAGCCCTATTGCTTTACATGGATCTCTACTTTCTACTCTTGATCCTGCGGTGCTGTGCCCGTTCATGCAGAGGCACTTCAGAGGAGTTCTCGTTTGTGCCGTTCTCTCCACAAAGTGTGAGTTAGTGCCTTTGTCCCTTGGTGCCACATGCACACATCTCTTCAGTACCTCCAGGGAGGAGGACTCCACCATTTCCCTGTTCAGGCTGTTCCAACAACTGACCGCCTTCTCCATTAAGTGAATCTTCCTAATGTCCACCCTAAACCTCCCCTGGTGCAACTTCAGGCTTTTTTCTCATATTCTTTCCCTTGTCATCCAATAAAAGACTGATGCCCTCCTTGCTGCAACCTCCTCTCAGGTATAAAAGTATTTTAAGAAACCAGCCTTAGTGCTGAGCACTGAGAAAGGCTGCTGGTGGCCAACTGACAACTGGATTGAACTTCATTCACTGTGGCTCTTTGAGTCCATCCAGTTCAATGCACCCCAAAATGTGGTTTGCCCCTGGCTGCCCGGGCATACTAAGTTGAGCGTGCATCACCAGCACCTCCAGACCCCTTTCTGCTGAGCTGCTCTCCAGTTACTTGTCTCCCAGACTGTACCCATGTCTGGCATTGCTCATCCCAAGTGCAGAACCCAACCATTTCCTTTGTTGATCTTCAAGTCATTGCTAATCTCTCTGTGCTCCAATATACCCAAGGCTTCTTGTCCCTGCGCCTCCCAGTTTAGTACAATGGAGAAAACTGCTTAGCGTGCACTTCTCTCCCGCATCCAGATAATTGATAGAAGTGGTGAATGCAGAGCTGAGCCCTGGAGAACATCACTATTGATTGTCTGCCACCAGCTGTAACCCCGTGCACTATGACCACTGGAGCTCTACCAGTGCTCCAGTTCATCACCAAGCATAGCGTGAACTGTCCAACTCACAGCTGGGCAATTTGTCCAGAAGGATGCTGTGAGGGATGGCACCAAAAGCCCTACTGAAACCCAGAATGGTCACATCCATCACCTTCCCTTCATGCACCATGACCTTACCCCAGAAGATCAGATCACTGAGGCAGGACCTTCGCTTGATGAACCCATGTTGACTATTGGATAGCAGCTTTGGTCTTTGAACAAAATGATAAAACGTCTTCCTTCCCCATTTTTTACTTTCACCATCTTCTGACTGCTGGCCTTAAAATGGCCAGCATTCCACTGGTTATGACAAACCTCATTGCCAGGAACCAGGCATTAGTTTTGCAACACTGGGCTTTCTTACAAAATATCCTGTGCTCCCTCATCTAGCCTTGAAGTTACCTCCAGAACTGCTCTCTTGAATATCTCAGTTCTGGCAGAGCAGAGGCTGAAGAAGCAGTCATGATTAGGAAAGCCTGCACCAAGAAAGCAAAGCTACCTTTTTCCTTCTGGGAAGGAAAATCCATGCCATTGCAGACTGCTTGTCTGCAAGAAGTGTGTTTTGACAACTTAGCGCAGCAGCTGGAGGACTTCCAGCTGATGCAATAGAGAATATTTACACAATTTCAGGCTGGCAATGCAGTGGGAATGTGCTGTAGAGAGGGCTGCTGGATTGCAAAATGTACAGATGGAGAAAGGCAGCTAGACAGCGGGAGGGTGGGGACATCACAGAGCGGGTCCTGATGAGCTCTTCTGTGCCATGAGCATTGACAAGGCTGCTGAGCATATGGTGCAGCATGGCATCCTAGTGATTCATCCTGAACTTTCCTGCATCAAAATAGAGATTTTGTTTTCTTTGCATGAAAATACTTCTCTTTCCTGGTACGTGTGGATGGGGAGACATCTGGAGAACAAAGCAGGTGAGTCCCTCTGCATGCGTGGGTGCTGCTCCCACCTTCCCTGTGTGGGAACCCTTGTCATTGCTGTGATGTGGTCTAAGGAAGGCGAGGTCTGGAGGAGAGCTCAGTCTGCATTCTCATCGTTCAGTGCGGGTCTCCTCAGGTCACTGTGGCAAATGGGAAGCCTGCTTTGCACCAAGCAAGCCATGGTGGTGACAGCAGATTCCATTCACTGAGAAATGGAGCACTGCATACAAAGTGCCCTTTGCCTTCCCGAGGTGTGCAGGGTGCTGGGTGAGGAGCAAGCAGTTTGGGAGCAAGAAAGCCTCAGAGGATTTGACCCTTTATTTGTCAATTCTGTTTGCAGGAGTTTGTTTGCAGGAAGTCAGACTGCATCCCTCCAGCAGACACATTTCTCACCACGAGGGCAGTAAGCTCTGGGACAGGCTGCTGGAAATCCCGCAGATACATGTGATCCTCTTTGGCTCAGGGAAGGGGTTGTTCAGGGAGTTTGTGACAGCAAGGGCTGAGGTGTGAGAGGTGATGCTGGTAAGGTCAGACAGGAGGACACGAGATGTGTGAAAGGCCTTCTGGGGCACAGGGACCGTTTCTTAATGTACCATGAAGGCACAAACATTCTTGTGTGGCCAAAGGCTGGATGCTTAAAGCCTTCTTTCTAGAGGTGGCTGGATTTTAGGGAAGCAAAGAGATGTCCGAAGAGACTTTCAGAAGCATTGATGCATCTCCTGCATCTCTCAATTCTTACATATATTTAAAAATCTGCTTCTTGGTAGCAACTCAGATAAAGATGGAAAGATCTATTTAATCATTAAAATTAAAAAAAAAAAAAAAAGGAGTCCAAATAAATCAAGTCGCACCATGAAGCATTGGCTGTTTAATGCCTCGATCTCATGGTAGGCATTTGTTTGGTCCAAAGCAGAGGCGGTGTGCACTTCATGAGGAATAGGATCTCAGTGCCTGGGGGTTTCTTTGACTTAAATTCAGGATTGCAAATGGAGAGGCGGTCATTTGCATTGCAGCACTGAAGAAAGGTCTCCCGGCAGCTGCTGAAGTGCCAAAGTGCCCCTTGGGTTCTTGTATCCATCCAGTCTTACATTTTCTTTGCAAACCCTTGGGAACAAGAGTCATTTTCAGCTCCTTTCCCTCCCGTGCTCCTCCCCAGCCAGGGCAGGCAGAGCAGCGTGCAGGGGCCGACCATGAGCGAGCAGAGCCACGTCAACAGCCTGTTCCTCAACGAGGACGCAGCCAAGCGGCTCCACGCCGAGGGCCGGGTGCAGCGCCTGCGGCAGGCCGTGCAGAAGCGGGCGGCGCGGGCCAAGAAGAGGATGAGCAGCATCACTGCTGACAGCGCCAAGAGCTTCTTCCGCAGAAACGCCTTTGTCCTCTTCACCATCGCCGCGGTTTTGCTCGGTATGGGGCAGCGTTGGGCACTGGGTGTAAGCATGGGGGAAAGTCTGTTTATCCGGTAATGGTTTTGTTTTATTGGAGTGGCTTGGCTGGGGAGTTGGAGCTGAAGGGGCCCTGTGTCTGTCGCTGCTCTCGTGAGAGTGAGCACTTTGGTGGTAATGGTCTCACAGGGAGCAGCCCAGCGGAGCAGCAGGAGGTGGCGGTTCAGCACAAGGCTGCCATGCATGTACACACGTGGAGGGGAGAAAGCAGGCAGAGAAAGCTAGAGCGCAGCATTGCAGACAAGAAAGGGCATTACACTCCTCTGGGGAGGGCAGGAGCGGAAAGGAGAAGAGGAAGAGGGAAGCCACACTGTAGGATGGAGTGAGGGCAGGCCACCAGCTCACTATGACCCGTGTCCATTTTCATCCCTTGTTGACCCACAGGGATCATCCTGGCCTTTTCCCTCAGGCCCTACCAGCTGACCTACCGCCAGATCAAGTACTTCTCCTTCCCAGGAGAGCTGCTGATGCGCATGCTCCAGATGCTGGTTCTTCCTCTCATTGTCTCTAGCTTGATTACAGGTGAGAAGAGCTTTCTGGTGCTTTCAGCCAAGGCAATACTCAGCAAAGTCTGGTGCTGGCTGTTGTTGGAGTTCCCTTTGTGCCCTGCCTGCAGGTGCTCGGATAAGCAGGGCTAGTAATGACAAGCCTGAACCTACAGCTATAGTGACCGTGGTTTACACTCGTACCCCAGCTGGTTCAGTAGTGGTGAAGAGAAGCAGAAGGCTTTGTGCTTTCTCAGAAGGCTGGGGAGGGCACAGTGTAGTGCTTCCAATGGCCTGCAGTTGAGCACTAAGAAGGGTTTATCTGTTCCACGTATCCCTACTTGTGCAGGGGGGTTGGACAAAATGATTTCCAGAGGCCCCTTCCAAGCCTAAGTTTAACTATGATTCTGTGATTTCATTCAGATTAACCTTGGATGTCAAAGTTTGTTGTCCAAGTGTGATTCAGATTTCCACTAGCCTAAATGAGGTTAATTTGTGCCAATCCAAGAGTCAGAGTTGATTCTCAGCTGGAGCACCTGCCTCATCCAGGTCCTGGTAGAAGACAGACCAGCCAGCCGACCCTTCAGAGGGCAGAAGGGCTGCAATGCAATCCATTCCGTGAAACATCCCACCAGTAGGGAATTAAAGACCCGTTGTCCTGTGGCGGCATTATTTCCCTTCTGAGAGCTTTAGGAGGAAGTTGCTATATTCCCAAATTCAGCCTAAGATTTATAAATGTTCTGCATCTTCATAAGCTTAAGCAACTTCCCCCCATATCTACATCACCCTGGAGCTCCAAAGTCTGCCCCTTGCACTTCCTAGAGACTCAGCTCCCATCCCTGTCCCCTGCGTGCTTCGAAACTTCCTCTGAGATATCAGATTTGCTCACCTCATCTGTCTGCCTGACTCCCCAGGAATGGCCTCTCTGGATGGCAGAGCCTCAGGGAAGATGGGTATGCGGGCTGTGGTCTACTACATGGTGACCACAATCATAGCAGTCTTCATTGGCATCCTCATGGTGATCATCATCCACCCAGGCAAAGGATCTAAGGACAAGCTTCACCGAGAAGGCAGAATTGAGCAGGTTCAGACCACAGATGCCTTCATGGACTTGGTGAGGTAGGTGGACCAGTTGGCCCCATGTCAGTCCGTGTCAGTGAGAGCAGACTCCTCCTCTGAACATCCCTTTGAAATGCCACAGCTTTAGGTTTATACTGTCAGGGAAAGAGGTCTTTGCTGAGTCTTTCTCAACGTGCTACTTTTAGCTCAGTCAGGGGAGGCCTATCACCTTCCTGCAGAGCTGCAGCCTTTGTCCCATGTTTGAGGGAACGGGGATTTTTTAGCCTGGGAAAAATTGGGGGTGATATATTTACAGTTTTCTGCTGCCTGGAGAGGAGCTGAAGAGAATATGGAACCAGATTTTTCTGAGAAGTATACAGGGAAAGGGCAAGAGCAAGCTGGAACAAGCAAAATTCTGATTGAGCACAGAGAATAAACTGTTCCCCACAGCTAGTGCAGACTGCGTACTGGGAGCCAAGGAGATGGAGGAATCTCTGTCCTTGAAGAAACTCAAAGCTCTGCTGAACAGCCTGAAGAAATCCAGCATTGAATGAGGCCACCAGCAGTCATTTTTCAGTAATTTCTATGACTTAGAATAATGGTGATCAAAATCAGTATTTAACAGTGAGGTTGGGCCAACACTTCTTGGTTTGACTACATTTGAAGCCAGGCTTGGAGGACTGCAAGGTGGTTACCCAGCTTTGTCACGCTGACATGCAATGCTTGGTCTGCAGCCCTGGAGTCCTGCCCTTCTGTTGGGAGTCAACGTGTGGCTTTGACAAGATCAGCTTAATCCAAAGGCTGTCAAACTAAGAGATGGACTCAGACCTGACGAGTGCACAAGGATCCAGTGTCACTTCTCCATTGGAAGTTCAGAGATGTGTTATTTCTGACATTGTTTCATTCATTCATTGCTCGTTTTACTTAAGAGTCTCTCCTGGTTGGGAAGAAAAGGGGCACCCCACAGTACAGTGTTTGCACAAAATAATCTGAAGGGATTGGAGAACAGTCAGATTGAAAAATAGCTGTAATGGAAATGTGGGAAGCAGGATTAGCAATGACCATGTGCACTTCAGAGATCCATCTAACAAAGACTGCCCCAAGTATCCAGCAAGTTGAAGAAATGATACCTAATATATTGTCTGACCCCCCCTTGTCATGACCTTCTGCAGCCAACTGTGACATGAAGCTTCGTTTCTGAGGTACAGGATAACAGAGATCAGATGAGTGCTGTAGAGATGAGGCTGAGAACATGGCAATATGGTACTTTTTCAATATCCAGTTAGTTCTGATGATGCTTTTGCAATGAACCCATGTTCCAGTGAAAATCTCCAGCCAGTGCTACCATCCAGGAACCAAGTGAATGGTCATGATGTCTAAGCACTGACTTTGCAGAATGGGAAACCAGTCAGAAGACACCCAGAAGAAATGAGGCTGGCTGCTGGATGCTCTGGGTTCAGCTGGGAATGATAGGATGGAGTCAAGAAAGAAACCATTCAGATTGAACTTCATGCTTTGTGAGGGTAGGCTGAGGGAGCTGACCTGCTTCGATGTGGGGGCCAAGGGACGATCTAATAGCAGCAAACAGCTACTTCAGCACAGCTACAAAGGTGACAAAGCCAAACTCCTCTATGAGATGGCAGAAATCTTGACAAAATGTGCAAACCAGAAATATTGGCTTGGGGGGGACAGTGGTACGTTAGGGTGTCTTTTCGCCCAGGGCTGTGGTGCAGCCCTAGGGCAGCTTAGCAGAGATGTGGGAGATCTCTGTCCCTGGGAGTTTTCAAGGCTTGGCTCTACAGAGCCGGAGCCAAATGTAGCATTTACAAGAGTTCAAGGTGAACCTCCTGAGGGCCCTGTGCTTAATAAGCCACAAAGATGGAAAGCATCGTTTCTGAGGCACATCTGCAAATTACTTCACTGCTCACCCTGCTTCGACTTTTTAGGATTTTGTATGCATGTGTAGAAGAGTCATCTAGATCCAGATCAGCTCCAGATCTTCAGCCAGACAGAAAGGGCCAATCTGCTCATAGGCTGGCATTGTGGCTGTTGTGACAAACAATATTGCTTTCGGACTTGGCCATGAAGCCCACATTTGCTGGGAAGTCAGACAGGACAATAACCTCTCCTTGTTTTATCTGCAGGAACATGTTCCCACCCAACCTGGTAGAAGCCTGCTTCAAACAGGTATGAGATCCCACCTGTCCTACGGCCTCCCTTTGTGCACTGTGCAGTAGAATATATTCCAGACTAATTCAACTAAGGATGATTACAGGGATTTCTTTTATGCTTCTCTTCATGCTTCCCTAATTCCAAACACTCAAGGAGGCATGCTAGTCGTTAGTCTGTATTGTAGCATTCCCCAAGCAAGTGACCATGAGCATTTATCCTGCAGTTAAATGGTCTTGTGTCAGTCCTGGATTACCAAAGAAAATGTTGGTATCTCTCACTGGAGAGAGAAATGTTGCATGTGGATTAAATAATCTCCTTTTTAGAGTTGTAAAAATTAGAAGGTACAGGAGATAACTGCAGTGCAGAGAAGAACTGATAAAGGATTAGATATAAGTGAACAACTTTAGTCCATCAAGTAAAGACAGAGCATCTGACTTGCAAGATTATAGACACATCCAAAGGAGAGAACAATTCTATCTTAAGACCAAAGAGTAGATATGGACTTAAAGGTAACAGTAACTTAAAATGAAAGCAAGAGTTCAAATGGAGAATTTTATGCAGATTTCAACATTGAAACAAACTATTTAGGACAGAATGGAACTCTGTCTTTTGAAATTGACATTAAAAAAAAAAAAAGGATGTTTTGGGCATACATGAGTCAGGAGGTGGCATCTGGATGCAGTTCTCTAGATGCTCCAGTGCTCTCTTTTGACCTTAGGCTCTGTGAACTTTTCATACAAAGCATTAAAACTGGGAGTTCGAGAGCAAGCATGGCAAGTGTCCCACTGAGGTCAGTGAGAGCTTGCAGTTCTCTCTGTCCTTTGGGCAGAGATTCGACAGCCCGGCATGTTGTCCTGAGCTCCTGAGCGAGGGCCTGGAGTCACCTGAAGTCTCTGTCATTTCAGTACAAGACGCAGTACAGCACCCGAGTCTTCACCAGGACCGTCCTTCACAGCAGCAATCTCACAGCAAGCGTGGCAACCACTCAGCTCCCTGCGCCTGAGAACTCCACCGGCATCCTGGAGAATGTCACGCAGGCCCTGGGGACCATCTCCGAGGTGCTGAGCTTTGAAGAAGTCATTCCCATCCCGGGCTCGGCCAATGGGGTGAACGCGCTGGGGCTGGTAGTGTTCTCCATGTGCTTCGGTTTGGTGATCGGCAGCATGAAGCAGAAGGGACGGGCCCTGCGGGAGTTCTTTAACTGCCTCAACGAAGCCATCATGAGGCTGGTGGCCATTATCATCTGGTGAGGAGCACGGCCGGTTGGAGCAGGAGGTCTGCAGGTGCAGTTTCCGCTGACCTGATGAGAAATGGAGTAGCTTTAAGGATGACGTGCATAGGAAAAGTAGATGGGCACAGCTCTCCTCCAGCTCTCCATCAGGCTGGAGGGAAAAGTCCGGATGGGATATTTGTTCACATTTCATTTCCTGTTGTTCTTTGTTTGTTTGTTTTGTTTCCACCTTAGAAATATCAGGTACACCAGGACTTGCTTTCCCCGAGGCTGCTGGAAACATCCTTGGAAGACCAGAAAGCTGAAGTGGAAGATCTCTTAGCCTTACCAGCAGGCGTAGGGCATGAGGCTTTCCCACAGAAAGCTTTCCTTCCAGCTGTGTTCCAGGAGCCTGAGCTAGCTGAATCACAGTCACTACTGCCAGTTTCCTGCCCCTTGGGGCAGCACTCTCATGCCTTGGCTCTGAAAGCTGAGCTGGGTTGACAGGATCAACTCCAAGTTGCTACCTTTCAGCTGGAGGTCTCCCAGATCCCACCTCCTCCAGATCTCAGCTCCTTGTTGCTTCTTATGCCTGCACTACACTGTCCAGACAAGGAAGGCATTGCTGCAAAAAGTCTTCTTAGTAAGCAGGATTTTACCAAATCTTGTTATGTTAAGCTCCTTACCTGTCTGTGGCTCAAGCTCCGAATGGGAGCTTGTTGTCGGAGAGATATGGGACTGGCAGAACAGGCAAAGGGAAGAGACAGGGAAGGATCTGTCAGCTCCACATCTTCTCCCCCATTCTCAGTCACTCCAGCTTTCTTTCCCTGGTGTCCCAGTGGCAGTCTTGTATTACAGAGAAACATCCTAGGCACAGGATATGGCCTCACACAGACAGAGATACGGGGCAAGAGCAACCTTGAGCTCATAGCAGAGCCATGCACTGCCTGGGAGCCCCAGCCCCTCTGGCATCTTTTCCTCCAGGAATGAGCCAGAATCTGGGGCCTTGCTTTCCTGAGGGGGGATAAGAGTCGCTCAAGGGCAAAGGAAGGGAGAGCAGAGTGGAAGAAGAGGACCTGCACACTCTTTATTCTCGGAGACCATTTGAAGCTACCTTCAACTACCTCAACAGGCAGAATGCTGATGGGTTGGACGTTGGTTATGCTCAGGAAATGGCCTGTGCAAATACATTAGGTAATGTTTGAAGACATCCCCTGCCTCACCAAAACACTGCTGGTGCAGGAGGCAGGACTGTCCCCCCAGCACGCCTTCCTGGAGCCACAGCCTGCAGAGCATCTCCCAGGAGCTGCTTTGTCCTGGGGAGATCTGGTCACAACCTGCAGCCAAGAATGTCTTCCAAGAAAAAGGTCAGAGGAAATGAAATATCTGTGAAATCCTTTCCTGAAACTTTTCCAAACCTCCCAGGCTAAGTTGGAGTTTGGCATGTGGACCTCTGAGCTTTGTGCATGAGTTGCATGTGAGCTCCTGAGCTGTAAGAGGCCAACCCCTGAGAGGGGTGGCCACGGAGCTGGGATTTCCTTCGGTCCAATTATTTGTTTAGTTCAGTGCCCGTGATAATTCCCTTGCCTGTGTTGTGGCTTCCTTCCCATGGAGCCTCTGCTGCTCATGAGATGCACTGTTGGGAGAAAAAGCTAGAAGAAATGGGAAGGGTAGCAGCATGCCTCAAAAAGAGGTTGCACATAAACCACTGCCTTCACAGAGTGTTGTCCCAGTCCTCAGCACACCAGCTGTGGGTGCTCTGTATGCTCCTCTTCCCTGCACGAGAACCTCTAGAGATAACAACGCATATTGCTAGGCACACAGGACACTTGCTTTTACTCCCATTTCCTTCTTATTTCTGTAACTGTGCCTCTCAGTGAAAAAGATCCCCTCAGCCCAAGCTCTGCTAGAAAAGGAAGGGACCGTGAGGGCTCCTTGTAACCCCCAGCAATGCCACAAGCAATGTTGAGGAGAGAGATAGGAACCTGGAAGGAGGAAGAAGCCTCTACCAGTGCCCAAGCTGTGCACTCAGCTGGTTTTTGACTCGGAGATCTCTCCACATTGCCAGAAAAGAAACCAGCAGTACAGCCCACCAACCAGCAGGCTCCTGGTGTGCTGGCTTATGGAGATGTGCCCAGAAAGCATGCACTGAAGCAGGTGTGGAGATGGGATATCAGTTCTGAGCTCTGTCCGTGTGTTTCATCCACAGGTACGCCCCAGTTGGGATCATGTTTCTAATTGCTGGCAAAATCCTGGAGATGGATGACCTGGCGGTGATGGGGGGCCAGCTGGGGATGTACACCCTCACCGTCATCGTCGGGCTCCTCATTCACGCCCTCTGCATCCTGCCGCTGCTCTACTTCATCGTCACCCACAGGAACCCCTGGGTATTCATTGTAGGGCTTCTGCAGGCCCTCATCACAGCCCTGGGCACCTCCTCAAGGTACAGTGGCTGCATCGCCTCGGGGAGAAGTGAGGTTGGAGGTGGTGTGGATATTCCGGGGCTGCTGCTCAGTGCTTTGTTGCCCTCAGTGCAGCTCTCAGGTCTCACCATTTCAGGCACTAACAGCATTTTGCGTTGGTCCAGGCAACTCATTTCAGAGCAGAAAGATTCCCAGTTCCCTGCCCAGGAGACCTCATAGTAGGCTCCTCTCTACCCATCGGCTCACAACCAGCAGTCCTCACAAACATGGTGGTGACTGTGCTTGCAGCCCTGAAACACTCAGCTCAGGATACAAATCAAACCCCACTGAATCCCAGCATTATTTCCTGTGCTCACACCTCCACATATATATGCTCACAAACATTTGCACACTTCTTTTTTGCCTTGTGTCCAGCTGGTGTCAAACTGCCAGGAGTGTCCTCAGTCACTCACACACCAAAGCAGTGGATTGTGGGGTGCTGTTGCATCAGTTTCTCCTACATTCATTTTCACGCTGAAACACAAAAGATACCCTCATGAATTCTTTTCTTATGTACTGAGTTGGGGAGGGGAAAGGACACGAGTTTTTTAAGAGCTGGAAAAGAAGTTTTGGTCTTGAGGCTCCATTCTGTGCACCCAGAATCCCCCAAATCCTCTTCTTTTGGTGTTACACCAGCACCACCAGCACCACACAGCCCCTGCCCACCCCCCTGAGGAAAGCCGTGTCTGAGCGGGCAATGCAGCGTGCACCATACTGAGGAACCCTTGCTTAGACTGTTCTTTCTCCTAGCAGCATCTGGCCTCTGGCTCACATGGCAGGGTGAGAAACAGGTGGGTAAGGTGACAACCCAGGCAGCAGTTTGGTCCCCCTGGCACAGCCAGCACATACCTGATTTGTGGTGTTTTCTAAATCCCTTTTAGCTCAGCGACTCTGCCCATCACCTTCAGGTGCCTGGAAGAAAACAACGGCGTGGACAGGCGCATCACGAGGTTTGTTCTGCCCGTGGGAGCTACCATTAACATGGATGGCACCGCTCTGTACGAGGCCCTCGCTGCCATCTTCATTGCACAAGTCAACAACTACGAACTCGACTTTGGGCAGATCATCACAATAAGGTGACTTTTGAAAGGTCTAGGGGGTTTGGGAGGGATCCCATAGCCAGCCCTTGGGTAAGCCTGTTTTGTTGGCTTGCCTGAGCTTTAGGTTCCTCTGAATGGAAAGGAAGGGGAAACTTTCAGGGATGGAAGCGAATAGGGCTTCAGTGCCATGTCTTCGAGACCCCCCCGAGACCTTATTGCATTCCCAATTTGGGGCCAACCCTTGGGCAGAGCTGCTGTGTGCACTCTGCTGTGGCTGGTGCTGGCAGGACGTGCCGGGCTCAGTCTGATGCCCCACGTGTCACTTTCCTTCTCTGTGACGGGGCAGAAAGGCTGCCAAGATGGTTTGTAGAAAATGTGCTGAGCCTCTTCCTGATGCTTCTGCAAATGTGACTGCCTGTATTCTTCCTTCTGCTGAGAGATGTGCTTTGCTTTCCCTCCAGCATCACTGCCACGGCAGCCAGCATTGGTGCTGCAGGCATTCCCCAGGCAGGGCTGGTGACCATGGTCATAGTGCTGACGTCGGTGGGGCTGCCAACTGAAGACATTACGCTGATCATCGCTGTGGACTGGTTCCTGTGAGTTCTCTGCCCAGCAGCATGCCCTGCCCTGTGCTCCCTGTGTCTGCACTCCCAATGTCTGTGCTACAAGCAGGCTCTGTAATCTGTATCAGGAGGCCTTTGCACAGAAGCCCTCTCTGTTCATTCATCTTCACCATATACTTCAGTGACCCAATGCATCAGAATTCACTTACAGATCAGCTTGGTGACCAAGCAGCATGTCCTTAGTTTGCTTTATCTTACTAGATAACAATTGGAAATGATCTCCAGATCAACAGGGACAGGTTGTGTCAGTAACACAAAAATTCACACTGCTGAGTGACAGTGGCTCTGTGCTACCAAACAAGGACAGTGGGATGGGATGGGATGGGATGGGATGGGATGGGATGGGATGGGATGGGATGGGATGGGATGGGATGGGATGGGACGGGATGGAAGGGACTGGCTGGACGAACCTGAGCATCTAACCAGCCACACAGTTCCACTTCTGTCCCTTTTAAACTCTGGGACAAGTGTTTTCACAGGAGCACCCTCAGGAATGAGATTGAAGAATGTTCTGTCTTCTTAAACAAGAAAAATACACCAGCAGTGTTTCCTCTGTTCTTCTGTCTTGTGTATTGCTGGTCTGTAGCCAAAGCAGCCCAAGTCTGCTCCCAGCCGCAGCTGAACAGTGGGAAACAGTCTGGTCCAACACTTCCATTCATTCTGGGAGGGGTGCATAAGATCAGAACTGGCTGGAAAATCCTACCTGCTGTTGTAAATGCTGCAGGATATTTTGGTTTGCTGGACTGATGGCAGGTTTTCAATATTCAGGCTTATATATCAGGTTTTCTTGAAATGTTCTTCATGCCCTTAGCTGATACAAGAAGTTACATACCACTTTTCTCTCTAATTTTTCAGAGACCGCCTTAGAACGACCACCAACGTCCTGGGGGACTCTCTGGGTGCTGGCATTGTGGAGCATCTCTCCCGGCAGGAGCTGGATGCGCAGGAATGCGAACTCGGTAATTCTGGGATAGAGGAGAAAGAGCAGCCCTGCCAGCAGGTCTGCACACACAGCAACAGCCTCAGGCACCCCAGCAGGGAGACAGCGCTGTGAAGTCAGGCAGCATTACACACTCATGCTGTATAAAGCCAAGACTTGAAGCAGAAGTCTTGGGGGACAGAGAGGAGGACAGAACACGACAGACTTTCCAACATCTACACTGTTCTCCCCCACATGCAGTCTCCCCTGATCCCTTTTATCCCCCATCTCTTTCTGACTGACTTTAAAGAGGAGAAAATTAAATGGCAAAGAAACTTTTGTTCTATGAAAGCCTGGTTTAATCATTCTTCCTGGAGTTCAAGAGCTAGACCTGAGTAAATAAGGCGCAGTGGATGAGCTGGACCAGGAGCTCTCTCTGTTGTGAGCTGAAGTTGAAGCATAGTTAATGGACAAGGTGGGCCAGTGACACCCCCCCTGCGGACTGGCACCGGGACGTTGGCATGATAACTGTTGCTAATCCTGCAGATGCAGAGTAGCAAAGCCTTCACTTGGTCAGTGGCTTCCCTTCAAGATTTTGGCAGCTTTGAGACCTCTGGTGGGCACCAGGGCTCCACTTCGACTCTTCAGTGGCCAGTGCTTGTGAAAAACCAGTGTTCTCCTTGTGTGCACTGCCAGCGTTTGCACAGTGACACCACCGATGCCTCCTGAGGTCTCCTCACCCCTCTGGTAATCCTTCTGGCTGTGGGTACTGAGGTCTTCTATCTCTCAAAAGAAGATGGGACCAAAGAATAGGGACAGGGCTGTGCTGGTTGGCAGCACAGAGGTCAGAATGGCTTTCCATTCATGGAAGCAGTGAATTATGAAAGTAGCAGACAAACAATGGAACGGATCCACTGTCCAGCCTTTGGACCAGTTCTCCTCTCAGCCAAGCTCTGCCGAACAGTTCACTTTGTTTCCTTCTAAAGATCTCTTCTCTTAGTGAAAGCAGAAGGGGAATTGCAAAGCTTAAGAGCAGTGCCTCCCCGAGCAGCTGGGGCTGCCTGCGTGCCAGGGCTGCTCTGTGCCAGCTCAGAGGCAGGGACAAAATCACAGAGCTGTCCTGTGCTCTTCTTGCATTTATCACCTTCATCCATGCTGCAGTGTCGCAGGGAGAATGCTGCTGTCTTGGGCTTTTCTCACACTTAAAGTATGCTTACGCTGTGCTATCAAAGCTGGTCGGACTGTGCCTGCAGCATTTGCTGCTAAAACAAGAGAAAAGGGACGGTCTGTTTTTCACAGATTTTTATAAGCTTTGATTTTGGAGTCCAATTTTTGAGGCAAAACTGAGCCCTCCAGGCAGAAGGCTGGAACACGTGGTGTGCAGCACTGTTTGTTACTCTCCACATTCAAGTAAAGGATTACAAATGTTCTGAACATCCGAGCAGCTCCTTGGGCAGCAACTCTGGGAGTACAGCTGCAGGTACAATTACAGAAGTGCATCATCTGGGAATGTCTGAAATGCTGAAAGGCAGCAAAATCCAAAAGCTGAAATCCAGCTGCCCCAAAAGCTGAAATCCAGCTGCCCAAAAACTTGGCTGCAATGCTGTTTCTACTTACAGCAGTTTCTATGGTTTTCAGAATATATTGGGAAGAAAACCAGTCTTTTATAAGACTTATGGAAAATTGGACAGGAAAAGACCCCCAGACCCCAGGCAGGAATGCAGGCAATCCTAACAGGCCTCTCTGAGCAATGCTGATCTCCAGGTCATACGCTCCAGTGCATTTTCTCCCCCCTGACATAACCCTCTCCTTGTCACAGTGTAGGAACGTTGTCTCTCATCCTGACTTGGTGAGTGGGATAAGAAATCGTTATCCTCCCCTTTGCATGAATATGATTATGATGTCTGCTCTTCTCCTTTCTAGACTAAACAGAGGCAGTTCTTTCAGTATGCCCTATCAGGTAAAAATTACTCACAGTCCCATCCTCTGGACTTTTCCCTCTCTGTTCCACACCTTTCTCCAAGTGGATTGAGGACAGCTGGGCAGAACGATCCAACTGAAGATCTATTAGCACAGAGGAAAGAACATTTCATGCACACTGAGACAGAGACCTTGGCTTCAGCTTAGCACGGGTAACAGCACGCTGCTCAGGGGAACTGCTCACAGCTGCAACAAATTCAGGTCTGCTCAGCTTATCTTAAATCCATCAGGTATCCTAGCGAGGTTAGACCTGAACTTTGATGAGATGGCTGTATCTGAAGGCTGGATCTTACCCTAAGAGTTCTAAGGTGCGTTAGCTTGCATCTACAGTGAGCTAAGACAGCACTGGCGTAGCACTGACACGGCTCAGCTGATGTGAGTCCAAACCAGCAGAAAGAACAGACCTTACAAAATCCAACAGCATGATGATTTCACAGCAGCGTGACAGCATTGCCTCCACCCCGCTGATGGTCCACGATAATTCCTACTCCATTTTAAGTAGAGCTGCTGCCTAGCCAGTAATTTCCCAGCCTATGTTTGTGCAGTTGATTACTGACTGTTACCTAAAAACAGTAATTTCTATTTATCCTTATTGAATCACATCTTGCTTTTCTTTTTTTTTGCAGATTATTTGTCCAACTTCTCAAGAAAGCATTGAATTCTACTCCTGAAGAGACTTCTTGTGTATATATATATATATAAAGGGCAAACCAAGGGATGAATTGGAAGACAAAGAGAGATGGTTGGATTGGACTCTAGCTCAAACGGAATTAATTCTGGGAAGCCCTACGGCGTGGGTTGTGCAGAGAGGCAGACGAGTTGATCATGAGTGTCCCTTCTGGCTTTGTAATATATGCACATGCTTTCTGGTTTAGAGGTACTGCAGAGGCTCTGCTGATTGTTTCCAAAAGCTATCAGAAAGGATCCTTATGGTAACTTCTCTGAACTCAGCAGGACTCTGACCTGTTTTCAGTTGCTGTTAGCAGATGTAAGCCTGTCACAAAGGGCTCTCATACTGCACTGCATTGGCATCATCTCACTTGTTCCCACCAGGCAGCATGCCCCAAGCCTTGCCGTGTGATTTCTTGCCTTCAACAAAAGATTAACGAGCACAGATGAGTAGATGGCTCCTTTTCCAATCTTGCAAGCCAGTTTGCTGTGGGGAGTTTCAGAATATTTTTTTGCTGTGGTGTCCACCCATGTTGTGGATCAATCTATGATCAGCATTATCCATTTGTTTACAACGCCCAAGCAGTATGGTCAGGAATTTGCTTATATATGCACAAATATCTACATGCAGGTGTGTGTGTGCCTATGAATGGGGTGCACACGTACAAACACACACACAATCATTCTGCTGATGATCCAAGGACAGGCAATGCTGAACCCTCACTCTGTGAGGTTGCATCCTTAATTTTGACACCCAGTGTGATTTGCTGATGGGTTGGACGTTGGTTATGCTCAGGAAATGGCCTGTGCAAATACATTAGGTAATGTTTGAAGACATCCCCTGCCTCACCAAAACACTGCTGGTGCAGGAGGCCCATCTCTAAAACAACAGAAACTGTTTTACATTACAGTAATGAGTCTTCTAAAGCAAGGTTTGTTAGGAAGGAGCTAATTGTGCTGACTGTGGGCTGTGGCTGCTCCCGGTGCGTACATCCCAAGGTCTCGGGTCCCCACGCTGTGCAGCTTTGCAAGGAGGCAAGCTTTCAAGTGCTCAGCCAGGAATACAGAAGTGTTTGTACTCCTTCCAAGCTCAAACTCTGACCTCGTACCAACTCAGCCTTCAGAACTGCGCAACTGAAAACATGAAATCATTTTATCAGCTGTCTTTGTAAGTCATCGGCTATTTGGGAACGTGTGCGGTCTTTTCTTTACTGCAGTACTGCTGCTTCTAGTTGCAGAAACACAGTGAGTTTCTTCTCGTGACAAATAATTTATCCCTGATGATTGGGTGGGCAATGTTTGGGCTGAAACGGGGAGCTGCTCGATGCACACAGCCACGAGGAGCTCTTGGATCAGGACACATCCCTTCAAAGGGAATTTAGGAGAGCAAAGACATGGAACACAGGTTTTCACACAGCGGGCCACGGATCGCACTCAGCACATGGTAGCTGTGTTCCTTCAGGAGCCGGATCTGCCCATCCGGCAGATCATTCCCAATCCGGAATCACGAAATCTTTTGCTCTCCGCAGGGGTGAAGGCAGGAACTGGAACTCACTGCTGCAGTGTCGTCGTCGCATTCGGGCACTTTGACTGTGTTAATTCCCAAGGCCTTTCTTTCCATGCTGTGAGTTTCAGTGTCAATAAAGATAGTTTGCAGATTTGAAAAATAAAGGGAATCTTTTTCCACAGTGCTCCTCCATGACCTTTTTTCCCCCCCCACTCTTTTCCCTCAGAGCCGTGACCCCACGAAGTCAGGGATGCCGCGTTCAGCATTGCGTGTTACACGGCCTTATCTGCACGTCTCTGTGCTACAGGTCAAGAGCTCAATTCAGATTTTTACAAGGTCTTTCCCCAAAGCTTTTCCTTTGATGCTGCCTTCTGTGTATGTCTGCTATGGCACAGCAGCACAGGGCTGGCTTGCTTGCTGCGTGTGCTGTGCATCGCACACAGGCACAAAACTTCTGCCTGGAAATCTACCCAAAGGATTCTGGAGCTTAACAAGAATGAATTTATATTTCTCCCAGAAATGCTGCATTAGTGGCACGGTAATTGAGCAATGCTCAGCTCCTTCTCCCTTTGAGAACCCTTCTTTCTGCTCCATAAGGAGCCCCAGCATCCCAAATGGAAGAAGAAAGTCTATGGAACGTGGGAAAGGGGCCTGGCTGTAGGGGGGGATATAGGAACACTGTCAGGGCATGCAGGGATGGCACAAGCAGGTCGAAGGCCCACGTAGAATTGCATCTGGCGAGAGAGGTCACTGCAAAGAAAGGCTTTTGTAAAGCACAGCCACAGCAAAAGGAAGACTGGGGAAAATGTGTGGCTGCTGATGAATGAGGTGGGCGCCGTGGTCAGGGAGGACACCGAGGGGGGGGGACCTGAACACCTCTGCTTCAGTCTTTATTGCTAAGGCTGCCCCTCGAGAATCCCAGATGCTGGAGATATTTGAGAGCTATTGGTGATCGGTGGACGGTTGGACTGGGCGATCCTCAGGTCTTTCCCAGCCTTGGTGATTCTATGATTCTATGATAAGAGAGTCTGGGGGATGGAAGGCTTCCCTGTGGTGGAAGTGGATCTGATCAGAGATCATCCGGGCAAACTCAATGCACAGAAATCCACAGGCCCTGACAGGATGCACCCATGTGTGCTGTGGGAGCTGACAGAAGGGACCGCTGCTCTACATCATCGATCAAAGGTCATGGGGAGCAGGAGAGGTGCCCCAGGGCTGGAGGGTGGGCAATGTCTCTCCTGTGCCCAGGAGGGCAAGAAGGAGCATTTGGGAAGTCCAAACCAGTCAGCCTCACTGCCACCCTGGGAAAGTGATGCAGCAGTTACTCTGGATGTCACCTCCAGGAAAACAGAAGAGAAGAAGCTTATCAGGAGTAGTCAACATGGATTCACTGAGGGAAATCAAACACAAGGAAGCCGATTGCCTTCTGCCATGCTGTGCCCAGCTGGGTAGATGAGGGGAGAGCAGTGGGTGTTGTGAGCACTGACTGCAGTACATCTGACGTGATCTCCCACAGCATCTCACAGTGAAGCTAAGGAAGCAGGGAAGGATGGGTGGGCAGTGAAGTGGACTGGACAGTGAGGAGAACTGGAATATGGGCAGAGCTCAGAGGGCTGCGATGAAGGGATGGAGTGCATCCTCAGCCAGTTTGCTGATGGTACAATGCTGGGTGGAGTGGGTGACACTGCAGAAAGCCATGCTGCCATCCAGAGAGAGCTGGGCAGGATGGAGAGGGGCGGGGAGGAACCTGATGAGGATTAATGAGAACAAGAGCCTGGGGAGGAATAACTGATGCATCAGGAGGCTCCAGGGAGACCTCAATGTGGCCTTCCATTACTTGAAGGGAGCACCGTGGTAGCAGTGGTGATGGGAGGTTAGACACGATGATCTTGCAGATTGTTTCCAACCTTGTGATTCTAGGATTCTCAGAAGGGCTCCTTTCAGCCATGGGAACCACAGGCATTCAACAAGCATCCAGCCATGTTTGCACGGGCTCTGGGAAGGAAAAAGCACTCTTCCCACTGCTGTGCTACAGGGCCCTGTTCCCCCTCCATCTCATCACCTCCTGCCTGGCTTCCTGTGGAGATGGGAGAAAGGGAATGGCTGTGATCCTCATGCTCACACGGCCTAAGTGCCATCAGGCACCAACTCAAGAACAACTCTTTGCTTTCTTTATTACATGCACAGCTGTATGGGAACTGCTGAGTCACAGCCTGAACCTCTGATCACCTGAGGCGAGCCATGAGTCAGCCAGAGGAGCACAGGTGAAGGCAATTCACCTGTGCTGCTGGAAGGGGTGGAGCCTGGCCTAGAGCTATTGAAGAGCTGGCTACCAGTGGGGAAGGATCTCGTCTGGAGATCCCTCCTTCTGGTGTTTTGTGGGTGAGCCCAGCATAAGGGTAAGCCTTCCATTTATTCTCTTTTGTTATCATAATCTACTTTGCCTAACTCTCTTGTTTATTTTGTGATTGTAACATCTTCATATCCATTGATTATACACATGGCGCAAGGCAGCAGCCCCATCCCAGGCAGCACCAGCCCTGCTGTGTCATGGCCACATCACCAGGAGCAGCCACCAGCTCCAGGAACCACACCCCAACTGGCACAGCCGTGTCACAACAACACAACATTGGTGGTGGCTGAGTTCCACAGTGAGCTTGGTGTCACAGCAACCCGGAATGCAGACCAGAAGGGCAGTGCCAAGCTGAGGTGGGCAGGAGCAGCCCATGGGGATGGATGGGAGCTGCTCCTCTTCTGCCTTGCAGCCACACACGGGGACACAGCGGGACGGCGAGGTGCTCCTGTCCTCACCTGGATTCATCGCCGGACAAGAGGGCCACTCTGCAGGACAGATAAGTCTCTCCCATACTGTAACCCACCTTGGTCCTACAGGACCCTGC
>NW_024885355.1:0-53531 GCF_019232065.1 Centrocercus urophasianus
AATGGTTTGAAGTTGAAGGAGGGCAGATTGAGGTTGGATGTCAGGGGGAAGTTCTGTGCTATGAGAGTGGTGAGGTGCTGGAACAGCTGCCCAGAGAGGCTGTGATGCCCCGTCCATCCCTGGAGGTGTTCAAGGCCAGGCTGGATGGGGCCCTGGGCAGCCTGGGCTGCTATGAAACATGGAGGTTGGTGGCCCTGCATTGGTGGGGGGTTGGAGCTTCGTGATCCTTGAGCTCCCTTCCAACCCAAGCCATTCTGTGATTCTATGATGATACAGCAGAGTGAAAGAAGTGTGGTTCAGACGAAGCTTCAAGTGAAGTTGTGCAGTTGTACAGTGCAAACTGGAAGAGGACAAACATGGCATCACAGCATGTTCCCAGGCTGTGAAAGTTAAGTTGGACCCCTTGTGCTGTGCCGTCTTTGGGAAGTTGGGAAAACTGCTTTATTGTGTTAACAAGACTAGAACGTCCTTGCTAACAAGTCATGTAATAGTGAAGAAGTTCAAAACTGGACAGGTTTTTTTTCCCAGGTTTGTACCCAGGTTGAGTTAATTTCCAGAACACCAAATTCAACCTTAAAGATGTTCAAAGATATCAAACGACTCAGCTTTTTATTGGCAGAACACTGATTGAGTACTAGAATGATTTCAGATCTTAAAGCCAAGCTGAAAGGTACTTTTTGGGGGGAGGGAGAGGAAACACTTGAGAAGCATTGGAGAAATGCTCAGAGATGTGGTGCCCAGAGAAATTCACAGAGAGGTGGGGGTGCCCCTTCCCTGGAGATGCTGAGGATCAGACAGGATGAGGCTCTGAGCACCTGATGGAGCTGGGGGTGTCCCTGTGCACTGCAGCAAGTGGGACCAGATGGCCTTTAGTGGCTCTATCCAACTCAGACCATTTATGAATGCCCCTGTGAGCCCAGGTTTCATCAGTTCAGGAACCAGCAAGCAGTGAAGGTGTTGACTTTTTGCCTGCAGGTTCTTCTTAAAGCAATGATGTAGATGCAGTTTTTGTTGCCTTTAAATTACAGTACATGACTGATGTTTTTGTATCTATTCCCCTTCTCTCTCTTCCCTCAGATAAAAGAATACTTCCATTTTCTGCAGAGTCTCAGAAAGCCCGTGGTATGAGAATGGAAGGAGAACAACAGCTTCATGCATTTCCCCTTCCAAACTGTATTAGGGTGGCCTCCCCAGTGAGGGATTTTGATGTCTGCTTTCACCTCACTGCATTCCCAGCAGCATTGTGCAACTCACCTGATCTCAGGCAATTGCACAGCAGCTCTCAGGACCCCAAACAACAGCAGTAAATCTATCAAAGTTACGTTCCTGTTACTCTGCTGCTGGCTGACCGTGGCTGTGAGCTGCTGCAGGGACGCTGCAATGACGACGCTGTTGGCTAAGATCTCTCTTTAAGGAGGCTTGAGTTTCTGCTGTAGCTGTCTTGGCTTCCCTGACCATCGATGGGAATTTGATGGCAGGCCAAGAGCCTCTCAGAGCTCTGAATTAGCTCTTAAAGTGCTGTGTAAGTGCTAATTTTAATAATAAATAATAATAAAAATCACTTAAATGATCTAGGAAGAATCCTGCGTTGGCTGATAGCGCGTAGGTTATTGCCATCAGTTGGCTTGTAGCTGTCAATTACTAAACCCATTTGGATTGTACTCAAGGCACACACTGTGCTAACTTTAGGCTCTAGCTTTGGCCGTGTTGTGCAGATGAGAAATGGAAACAAGATGTGGTCTATTAGCATTGAACTTCATCTCCATTAATTATATCTAAATTTTAATCCAGATTTATGGCCTGCGTTTGGTGTTCTGTGCGTTGGTGCAGTCGTCGTTGACTTCACTGAGGTCTGTTGTGCACGTGGAGCCGATGGGCAGAGTCTCCATGCTGGTGTTCTCATGGCTTAGTTTGCATTCCTGCAGTTGGGTGACCACAGGTTTCCATGTGGGTGCAGGTAGGGGCTCTTTTAGCTGGGGAGAGGAGAGTTCTGCCTATTGCTGCCTTTGTGCTGTGAAGTCCTTGCAGTTTTAATCTCGGATGGCCCAGCTGCAGGTGTGACTGTGACCTTATTGTTACTGCTTTGAAGCTCTTGGGACAACTGGAGCAAGGATGAAGGCTTGCTGATACTGCTTGACTCAGTGCAAGTGGCAGCATCTGACTCTGAGGCAGCCAGGTTGAACTGTAGCATCTCTTTCTCTTGCAAGAAATGACAAGGTGATCTTTGGCTTAAAACCAAATCCATATTAAAACCAGGCAGTTGCTGAACTGTTTTGTGCAGCAGCCTCTAGTTTGAGAATACCCTTCTAGACAGGGATTCATCAAATTGGGGTGTCCTATAGTTTGTACTGGTTTAAGAGTCAGCCTTTGGTGGCTGTTTGTTCCTCAGTCTCGGGTGTGGGTGGGACTCAAGGCTGTTATAAAACTTGCAGGTTCTTCAGCTGAGCACAGATGTGGCAAACAAACCTCTGACAGTCTGTTAGCTTGGTGAATGCTCCTTTGATGGGTAAACCAACCCCAGCAGTGGGATTTTGCTGTGGGAGCGTTGCAGCAAGCGGGGCTGAGCTGCACTGAGTGCCTAACGGTGTTCTTCCCATAATCATATCAGATGAAGAGGAGAGAAAGGGGAATTTACCTTTCATTCTGTCATTGCTCTTAGCCCTGAGTAAGAATTTCTAACGTCTGGAAAGAAAACGTTCCAGACCTTTGGAATGGGGCAGGCTGGAAACTGTTGGGTAGGAGACTTAGATTCTGCTGGGGAAGGTGGGAAGGCAGTTCCAAATAGGAAATACACATTTTTGAGAGGTCTTATGCCTCCAACAGGGTTGTGAGACCAATCCCATGGGTGAACTGGTGCTGTAGGCTTCAGAAACTTGGCTCTTGTGTGCTGGTTTGCTGGGCTCAGCTGGGTTAGGTGCTGTCCTCACACTGATGAAAGTGATTCCTCATAGATGCTGCAGAGTGAAGTTGGGATGCTGGAAGGTGGTGTGAGAAGCAGTGCTTTGTGATAACTCGTGGTTGAAGCATGTGGCCTGGAGATCTTGGCCTCACTGCAGCAGGCCATTGGAAGCTGCTAACCTGAAGCTTTACGTAGCTGTGCCTCCATTGCTCCTAAATCTAAAGGAATTAGAGGCTGTAAAAGGAAGGAGCTGAGCAGCCTCTTCTCTGCTGTGCTGTTGTGCTTTGGTCCTTGGCTCACAGCAGATGTGTAACAATCCTTCAGTAAAATTCACCTTTCCTTCAAAGGGACAGAAACCTTTAATTTTGGCTGAGCAGAGGTGGTCATTAAAGCCCGTGTGAGAACAGCCTGGCAAAGCATTTGCTTAATGCAATGGGTAACTGCCCACTGTTTTACTGTTCTGAGCAGACCCTAGGTGAGCTCTTACTGCAGCAGCATGAATAGCATCTTAACAAAAGGAGGAGTTAATTGCAGAGCCCTGATTGGGAAGAGTGCACCTGGGCTTGCACCACAAGTTCTGTGTCTTCACATTGATTCTCATTTCCTCCAAGAAATATGCTAATTTCCAATCCGTGCTCGTTAGTTTCAGGGTGCTAATGACTCCTAGATCTGCCTTTTCCCATTGCTTTCTTCTGTGTTTTCTTCAACAGGAGGTGGCAATCTGAGTTCCTCTTGCCTTGCTGGCTTCGATGTGCCTGGTGCATTCACCATTAGGAGCAGTGAGAAACCTCTAACACAGCTGTGATTTCTCTTCTCTTTACAGGCTTCACAGAGCCCAGTGTGCAATTAAACAGACTCAGGTAACCGTTCAGAAAATAGGAAGGGAGATAGAAGAAAAGCTGAGATGCACATCTACAAGCAATGAACTGGTAAGTTTGGTTACTTAAAGCCTTATTCTATGCTGTAGAAGCATAAAACTTGAGCAGGAAATCATAGAATCATAGAATGGCCTGGGTTGCAAAGGAGCACAGTGCTCATCCAACCTGTTCCTGCTGTGTGCAGGTCACCAACCAGCAGCCCAGGCTGCCCAGAGCCACATCCAGCCTGGCCTTGAATGCCTGCAGGTTTGGGGCATCCACAGCCTCCTTGGGCAACCTGTGCCAGTGCTTCACCACCCTCTGGCTCAAAAACTTCCTCCTCACATCCAACCCAAACCTCCCCTGTCTCACTTTAAAACCATCCCCCCTTGTCCTGTCACTATCATATACATAAGAAGTTTATCAGGAAAACTGAACTTTAATTCTTCAAGTAACTCCTGATGGGTTCTTGTGATGGATTTAGAGTGAGGTGAATCTGCTGTCTGCATCTTTTTCCAACCTGCTCCCTTTGGGTGAATGGAATTCATGCGAAAGCTGTTGCTCAAGTGACATGTTAATTTTAAGCAGGAATTGTACTGGACCTTGTAATAGCTTTTGGCAGTTTGTTTTGCCTGACCTGTTGCCTTCCCCTTAAAAATATACTGGCACCTGCTTTAGGTTGTGCCCAGAAGGATCTCAGTCTTTTGACTCAGGTCAAAGCAACGAGTCTGCAGAACAGAATAGCTCAAATTTAGAAGATCGTGCTGGTGCTCAAGTGGTTTGCATCTGGTGCCTTGTATAGGAGGAAAAAGCAACTTCTGTGATGTAAACTTTAGAAGATGGATTTTGCTTTGAGAATACTCAATTTCACAAAGTGCCAAACTGTGTTTAGGGCTTGACAAAGTGTGAAAATGGGGAGAAAAAACTGATTGCAGCGTTGCATTGTAGACAACTTCAACTCCCTTAGGAGCAATTTAACTCCATCCTGAAGCTTATTGGCCTTCTGCTGGTATCCTGGCTGTTAAAAGGCTTTTAATCATCTTTATCATCTTATCTTTCTGGTTATAAATCTCCTTGTCCCTCCTTCCAAAAGCTTTTCCTTAATAAATTTGCGAGCGCGACTACGTGAAGAGCATTAAAACCAAAACTGACAACAGCATGGCACGTGGTGCAGCTTCTTAGTAAAATGATCTATAATACAAGGAAATAATTACCCACTTTTGCTTTGTTCAACAGTCAAAACTCTTCCTGGGATTCCGTTCCTCTGTAGAAATGCATGAACTATGGTTTCATTCCTTAAGACTGAGTCACGTTTCCTGCTGGAGCCTTGAAGCAGGAGCCTGAGCTCCTGAGTGTGTAACTGAGGCAAACAGGCAGAGGGAAGAGCTCAGTACAGTGCTGCCTCTTTCTCACACAGTGTTAAGGATTGTCCTCGTTGGCTGCTTGGAAGAAGTGAAAGCTGGCTGAGTCCTACGGTGTGGCAGTGCCTGGTGGCACGTGCTCAGGGCTGCCCTTGGGTTAGGGGCTCTGTCCAGGCTAGGGCTGGATTGCAGGTTCTCTTTTCCATTTTGAATCTATCCTTAGTTATAGAATTATAGGATCATAGGATGGCTTGGGTTGGAAGGGACCTCAAGGATCATGAAGCTCCAACACCCCTACTGCCAATGCAGGGCCACCAACCTCCCAATTTCACAGCAGCCCAGGCTGCCCAGGGCCCCATCCAACCTGGCCTTGAACACCTCCAGGGATGGACGGGGCATCACAGCCTCTCTGGGCAGCTGTTCCAGCACCTCACCACTCTCATAGCACAGAACTTCCCCCTGACATCCAACCTCAATCTTCCCTCCTTCAACTTCAAACCATTTCCCCTTGTCCTGCTGTTATCTCCCCTTTCCAAGAGTTGATTCCCCTCCTGTGTGTAGGCTTCCTTTAGGTACTGAAAGGCTGCAATGAGGTCACCTTGCAGCCTTCTTTTCTGCAGACTGAACAAGCCCAGCTCCCTCAGCCTATCTTTGAAGGGGAGCCCTGCAGCCCTCTGCTCATGGTTGTTCTCAACCAGCATTTGGAACTGAAAGCACACTCGTAGTAGAAAACTCTGCTTTGCTGTGCTGACAGCAGCATCAATTCCTAGTGAAGAGAATGCCTCAAAGGAAAAAAACTGATTCTATTAAAGATGCAGAAAGTGACAAGTATGTAGAGGAAATAAATCCTTAAAACTTTGAAGATGGGAATCCTTCTAATGTAACTGCATAATGACACAGTCTGTTCTCTACTCTATGTTCTTTTGTATCCTTTTTTTCTCCTCACACTGAGGCTGGGATGGGATTTAATAGTGCAGCTCAGACATTTCCAGCCTTTTTCCAGCCTCCTGCCTGGCTTTGGCATAGACTCCTCATTACTCACCTTCCTCCTGTGACCAAACCCTTTGCCAGGGAATTCTTCCTGTGCTCTCACTGCTCTGCTGTTAGCATCCACGTGTCTGTCCTGGGGGACTTTCCTGTTGCCTCTCCTTCATCTTCTGATTTCTGCCCTGGGCTGGGTTGCATCGCAGAGCGCAGGAGAGGAGATGGATCCTGCAGGACAAGCAAGCACAGCTGAGTTTTTCTCCTTCCAAAGCAGTGAAATGACTTTGGTCCCTCGTAATCTATTACATGTGGTTATTTATTGCCTCATCTTTTTCTCTGTTAGATGCTGGTCTTGTTCTGTTTCTTCTTGTCACCTCTTCCAGGGATTTACCTACGTGAGGAAAAACTGAAAAATAAGTAGGTTGCTTTTACTACTTTTTCACCTATTTTATTCTTCTTCCACAAGAAAAAGGAGAGTGAATGTTTACAGTTGAAGATCCTGGTGCTGCGTAACGAACTGGAGAGGCAGAGGAAGGCCCTTGGTCAAGAAGTAGCTTTGTTACATAAGGAAAAGAATACTTTACATGACAAAGGTGAGCATACAGATGTTACTGCTTTGCTGCAGGTGTTCATAATCTGAACAGAAGAGATTTAAAGCTGTGCTAAAATTTCCTGGAAGAAATCAGAAGAGCTGCTCTGTAGTGCAGTAAGCAGTAGCACTGGTACCATGCAAGTATATTTTAATGCCATGAAGGATGTTTTTGAGCCTGTGACTAGGATCCTATTCTAAGTGTTACAAGACAAAAATCATCCTTAGTAGCTTCTATAGCAAGTAAAAGGTGAAATGCTTAATCACTTTGGCCTTTTCTTTTGCACTGAAAGTGTCCTGTGGTGAAATGCTACATGGTTGTGCCTTCAGAGCTCACCAGCAGCTGTTTAACATGGATGTCTGATCTTGGTGGAGAGGTTTTTCTGAAATTCCAGTTAATTCTGGCTGTGTTTAAGCTATGTCAACTAAATTATGCTGCCACAGTGGCTGTGGAGGAAACAGGTCTTAAAAGAGAATGAGGTTTTGTAGGCTGCACTTGGCTGTTGGATGTTGTATAGGGCATGAAGAGTGACACTGCAGTTCCCCAATTTGGCAGCATGACACAGAAAATGAGCACCTGGGAGTAAATGAAAGGGTCAGTGCCAACACTTGGACTTTTTAAGGTTAGATACTGATGATAACTAAGAAAATCTTCAGTACTGCTTGTTCTTGTTTCCTGATTCCTCTTATTGCTTAGGAAATGCATTTGAGGCTGAGTATCAGAAGCATCAAGAGCGTAATGAATCCCTGCATGAATTAAGAAAAGAATGCACTTCAAAGAGGTAAAAGGACCCATGGTTTGGGTTTTTTTTTTTTTTCTTCCCCACTTGCCTGCAATTGGAAAGGAAGTGCAGGTTTGAGAGCAAGGCATTAAAAGGGACATCTGTGGTGCAGATTTCTTCCTGCTGTCACTGCTTCTTTTAAGAGATGCTCCAGTTCCTGGAAAGCAGAAGTGATAATGAACGGTAGCAAGTGTAGAAAAAGATGCTTTGTTGCACCCTAGGACTTTCCTGCCAATTTGGGTGAAGCACTGCTTCATAACAGTTAATTGTCATAGTCAAAACGTGCCTGTGGTAAGAGAGACAGCTGACAAAAAGCTAGCGTTGTCTCCTGCGTTTATCTTAATGCAGGTATTTTGCTGAGGGAAGGGGGGGTGATACTTGGGAAGGTGTGGGAAAGGTGATGGGTGCTGGTATTTATTGGAAGCTTTTGAAGAAGGTAATGATTCGGGGTTCTTTTTCCCCAAAGAGAACTGTTCCTGAAGACCAACGCCCAGCAGACCGCTCGATGCAAGCAGTTGCTCTCAGAGCTGTCCTACATCTACCCTATTGACCTGGTATGTTTCGGGTGATCTCAAATCTCTGCTTGGTGTAAGAAACAGGAAGCTCATACCTGCAGCAAACCAAGCCTCTGTTTTCTTCAGGATGAAGCTTCCCCTCCACTCACGTGCTGCTTTTTACAGCTTTTTCTTGGATTTGGGCCTCAGGCTGTAAACCTCACACGGAGAGGACTTATGCCAGCATCTCTCAAATAATCTACACTCTAAGAGTAGAATGTAACTATAACTTAATGGATACTTGCCACTTCCTGTATAAGTGTATAAAGCAACCCTGGCAGTAGGCTAGCTTCACTCTAACGGGGCTCACAAAACCAGATGTCAAAATATAGAGCTCCTCAGCCTTTCTGTGCACTGCATTAAGATAGAGCTCTTCCTCTTCAGAAAACAGAAAACCCATTTATTTCTGAATTACTTGAGATGTGGACTGAAACGTTACCTCAGTCTGTCTGGGTGTCATTGGGTGTTCAGTTTGTCTTTACAAGATGTGCTTTGTTGTCTCTGGGTTTTGTGTAGGCTTCTGTTTTCTGGCTGTCGTTGTCCCATTCTCACTTTGTTTCTAAACTTGCAGAATGACCAAAAGGATTACTTTGTTTGTGGAGTCAAGCTTCCGAACTCTGAAGACTTTCAAGGTAGCTGGATATTTAATTCACTTCTCACAGCTGCTTCCAAACTCAATAAAATTAAGTAAACTGATGGCAACAGTGAAGGATTTGCATTTCTGATTGGAAAGGTGTGGAGTGGAAGAAAACTTGCTCAGTATTTGGTCCTAATTCCTTGCTAATGCAATGGTAGTTTGACCCTCAGAACAGTGCCTCTGTATCTTGAGTTTAAATGGTGATGCACATAAATATGACTTCAAAGCTGCCTGACTACCTGCCATGGTATGGCAGTATTTTACAAGCAAGCTTCTGCTGTAGCTTCTGACATCATCTTTTTGCAGAAGCAAACACACACCTGCCTGTGTCACGGTCATACAGGTGGCTGTGTGCATTCATCTGCAGGTGTTGGATGTGATTTGGAACTGCCTTAAACTCTTGGAAAGGGGAGATAACAGCAGGACAAGGGGAAATGGTGTGGAGTTGAAGGGAGGGAAGGTTGAGGTTGGGTATCAGGGGGAAGTTCTGTGCTATGAGAGTGGTGAGGTGCTGGAACAGCTGCCCAGAGAGGCTGTGATGCCCCGTCCATCCCTGAAGGAGTTCAAGGCCAGGTTGGATGGGGCCGTGGGCAGCCTGGGCTGCTATGAAACGTGGAGGTTGGTGGCCCTGCATTGGTGGTGGTGGGAGGTTGGAGCTTCGTGATCCTTGAGGTCCTTTCCAACCCAAGCCATTCTGTGATGATCCTATGAAAATTCCCTTGAATTTCTTGTTCCCAGTGCTTGTTCACTCTGCCAGGCATATATGATTTCTGGGGCAAAAACTTCAATCGTGAGATGGTAGGAACTAATTTGTGCTACTGATTGGTGCGTTATTAAATGCCCAATTAATGAAGCATAATCTTTAAAGGAATCACAGAATGGCTTGGATTAGAGGGAACCTCAAAGATCGTGAAGCTCCTACCCTCCTGCTGCAGGCAGGGCCACCAGCCTGCAATTCATGGGAAGGCAGTGCTGTGCATCTTTTGTCCTGTCTCAGTGCTCTGATATTAACTCCTCGTTGAAAGAACGATTAACTCCTTATATCATAGGCTCTAGGAATACTGTATTACTGGGAAGAATTGCTAAACACTGAAGTTAATGAAATAGGGAGTTACATTTGAAAAGCAGCTAACTGTCTAATAGCCCTGTAGCCTCTCTTGTTCTAGGGGTCAGTGTGATGCTGGAGGTGCTGAGCATCATTAAAAGCTTTATTAGAGGAACTTAGATTAGCTGATTGCCCAGGGCTGGTTGTTATGCTGTTTATATTGGTGTTCTCTTGCAAAGAAAGGGGAGAAATCATGAAAAAAAAAACCCAAAAAACAACAAAGCAAAACAGAAAGGAAAAGAAATTTTTAGCTTTGAAAGGGTAAAATTGAAGGGAGGACACCCCATCAGCTATTTAGTAGAAGAGGCATTTAATAAAAGGAACAAATGGTGAACTGCAAAGAATTGTAAAGCAGTCCGTTGGCTTCACTTGCATCTGTTCTTAAGCTATAACTTCTGATAACTTCCTCAATTATATTGTTTGCTGAGCAGTGAGGATGAACTTGTGCTGAGTCTGCATGGAGATTCAATGGATTATTTAATGTTCTTTTTATCATTCACAGCAAAAGATGACGGAAGCATCGCTGTTGCCCTGGGCTACACCGCTCATTTGGTTTCAATGATCTCCTACTTCTTACAAGTGCCACTCAGGTATCCCATAATTCACAAGGGCTCCAGGTCTACAATCAAAGATAACATCAACGACAAACTGACAGAGAAAGAGAGAGAGTAAGTATGCCACCAGATGTACTGCTTGCTTCAAAGCAACAGGTCAGCAGTAAAGCACACCTGAACTCGAGCAGTCCTGTGTGCTCAGCTGGGTTACTGATCTTGAAGTTATTTGTTGCAGTCTTCAGTAGCTTTGCGACAGTACTTTTGAGTTTCAGGTGTCCAAATGCTGTGATCTGACAGTAGTTAGTCCAGCTTTGTCATCTGGGGTCGTTTGGCAGGCAGATGCTGTTGATGAGGCATCTGATAATGACAGCAAAACCTGAATAGTGTGCCTGGTAGGTAAGCTGTGGGTTCTGATGGAAAAGCTCACCTTCTTGTGTTCTTTCTGACTATGGGAATGAAATGCACGTAACAGAAGTTATAACATAACCTTTAGTGAGGCTGCCAGTGCTGCTGTATTGCAGTGCTTGCAATGAAATAAACAGCTTTCTTTAACACAGGGGATTTTGAACAGGTAGGAAAAGAGCATTATGGATTGTTACCTACTAATGAATCAGTGCTCAGTGAAGAGGTTTTCATCTGGTCTGTGTTCACTGACCTTCAGTGCGCACCTCGGCTATTGTTGTGCTGCTAGAAAACTATCTTGCTGTCCTTAAATCCACCCTGAGTGTTTTCTCTTGCCTTTTGGCTCTCTGCCTGTTTTCTCACTGTCTCTGCACCTGTGTGCTTCCTTAGGAAAGCAGTGACAATTACTGCCTAAGCTTTGCTTTGTAGCCTGCAGCTCAAAGGAATGCGGCGCTGACCAGCTGTGGGAGGCCAGCTGCTCCACTCTGATCCTCTGTGCCTGCAAACAGTTGCAAAGTCAGGTTTGCAGCACCAGTAACTTCCTTATGTGGTGGTTTTTTTTTTTTCTTCCCACTTGTAACGTTTGAAAAAGGAGCAAAGGAAACGGCTGGGGGAAAATAGCTGTCTGTATTTCCTGATTCAGAACACAAAACCTTCTCTTTGGATGCACACAATGGAAGCATTGTAGTGTTTTAGCAGCATTTCCTGATAGTTCAATCAAGATGGAAGGGTCTTTCCATGTTGTGCATAGTTGGGAGGGTTGGGATTCTTGAAGCATCCGATTTCTTTTTGAAGCTCAGTAACTTCTGGCAGGCCAGCAGAGGTAATTTGCCTTCAGAATTAAGCTGTCACTGAGGTCTTACTGTTCTGACAAGATAAAATATGGATTGCAGTAGTTGTCCTGCATATGATTTTTGATACCAGTTTAATAACTTGCCCAAACATTTCCTGGATAACTTACACAAACACATTAATGTTCTATTAAGAATTGTCGTCTAAGCATATGTAAATCCCCTCCATACATCTCATTTAGAAGAGCAGCAAGCTGAAATGTTTCTGTCTGGAAAACAAATTTGAGGAATAGAGCTGCCTGTGTGTGGGTGTCTGAAGATTAAACCAATTTCCTGTTGTCTGAGACAAAGTGGAAGGTTTTAGTCCTTGAGGCTCCAGCCTTCCAAACCCCCAGGACTCAGTGCTGTATTTCACAATAGGTTTCTGAAAAGGAGAAGGTTCAGCTAAGTGTATTAATCCCTATTGGGCTGTTTACCTGTGTTCTGTAAGATTGTTTCAGGATTAACTCCTGCCTGAGATCTTCTCTGCCCTGCTATTGGGGAGCCAGTCCCTGCAAACTCTCAGGTGACTTGAGTTGCTATAGGAAACCTCAACTGTCTTAACTTGCACTTTTCCTTCTAGTCTGATAGCTCGTGTTTCTCACCTGCTCCTAACTGAATGGAGCACAGCAATTAACATGATTACATTTCTTTGTTTCAGTAACCTGCCCTTGAGCAGTGGCTCGGTGATCCTTATGGGTCCCTTCCAACTTGGGGTCTTCTATGGTTCTAGTTGCTGGCACTGAAGCATGCACACAGCAGGGGGCTGTGGTTAGCATCTCTCCTGCATCCAGCCCCATTACTGTATGCCACTGGCAGGTATTGTAGATATTTTGCAATTGCAGAGGTGCTGGTATTTATTATCTACTCAATACCTGTTCCCTCTGTATCCTATTAATGCATTTGGGCACTACTAAAAGGCTGTATTTATGGCTTCCTGGTCCCTTTCAGCATCTTCAGAGTGCATCATACATATAAGAGGAAGCAGCACCCCTTCCAAAAGCTCTGAATACAGAACTCCCAAATTGAAGCTGCTTAGCACAGCAGTGAGTTCCTTCCAGTGGCAAACAAACACCCTTGCTAAATAAGCTACCTAAATTCCTTGGCACTGTGGAGTAGAAACACTTCATCTTGTTTTCATAAACGTGGTAAGAATGCTGAAAGTGAACTGGTGATGACTGTTCTGATGCTGTCTGTCAAGTCCTGCATTTAATGTTCTGTTAGCCTGCTCCCGGAGTTTTAAATAAGGCATAGCTTCTGATTTGTAGCAAAATAAGAAATGCTGTGTGGAATAAGACATGCTTTGAGTAACTGCCTGCGTTGGTGGTGCTGCCTTTGCCGTATTATTTTTAGATAGTCTCAGGTCTTGTCTTGAAATGCTGATGTAAGCTAAACATCTTGCAAGGTGAACACTGCTTTTTGCTCTATCTGAATCTCTGTTTGAATCTTTTCAAAGGATATTGGTCTTGTTGTTTGTTTGATTACAGTTGTGTGTACTTACGCATCTGTTTGAGAGTCTTTTGGCTTCTGTGCTGCCTCAAGGCTCTAATTACTCTCTGTGTTTTGTAGTTGAAGCTTCACGTGACTCAAGTTTTAAGTATAGAATACCAGAGCAGCTGTGGCTGCCACATCCCTGGAGATACCCAATGCCATGGATGGGACCCCGGGCAGCTGAGCTGGTGGGGGGCACCCAGCCCACTGCAGGGGTTGGAACTGGATGGGCTTTAAGGTCCTTTCCAACTCAAACCATTCTATGATTCTATTTTGTGCTGCCATTTATGTAGGCTTAGCTCAAACAAGACCACATTGTGTCAGCCCATTGTGTCTCGTGAGTGTAATCAAGATTTGTATATAATTACTGAGCAGTTGAAGTATTTCCTAGCTTTGAGACAAACCTGGGCAAACTATTTGCGTTTTTCACTTTTGATGAGATTGCTCCAACATAGCAGTGAAAGTGGTATCACAGAACAGCTGCCCAGGGCCCTCATCTGACCTGGCCTCAAGTGCCTCCAGACATGGGACATCCACTGAGTCAAGAATTTCCTTCTAACATCCGATAACATAGACTTAAAATGAGTTGTATTTCTGTAGGTGCCAAGAGCTTAGAGCCTGATTTCGTTTGTTGCTTAGTCCGCTTGGTAAAGCAGCAGAGGCACAAATCGTTAGAACCAGGTCAGTGGGATGAGGCCACCTTGTAATTCAACATGAAATGTGGATGGCTGTCAGATCTTCAGCACGCTTCTGTGTTCCTCCAGGATGTAAAACAGCCATGAGTTCATCTCAAGGCATCTTACTTACAGCCAAAGCTGATGGATGCTTGGCCAGAGAACCGTAGAGTTGTGTGAACGTTCAAGTGTTTGCATGGCTTTGTTGATTGAATCCCATTTAAACCTGCAGGGTTTTTAGCTTGTTTTGGGATGCTTTTAATTGGTTTAAGAGGCCAAACTTGAGAGAAATGGAGAAGTTAGAGTAGTCAGGCCAGGTGTACTTTTAACATGCATGTGTTTGAGCAGTTCATTCCGTGGGCTGGGGTTACATTTAAGACAAGCTTGTTTGCACTAATAAAGCAAGCTTCCATTTTACTGTGTGTGGCTCACACAGGACTGAGTCAAGCAGTCTCAGTTATGACCAGCAAGTTGTGATGCGAGAAGTTCTGCCTGTTGGACCTGAGGAAAGGAAAGCTGGCATCGAAGCTGATTCTGTGACAACAGTGCTTCCATGTTACCTACCTGGATTTGCAAACAAGAGGAGCAAAGCCTTGCTGAGCAGGCGTGTGGGCAGTGCTTGGGGTGCTGAGAAAGCACAGATTGAATGAGCTCAACCTAAGAGTGCTTCATGCTGCTGTTTCTAAGAATGTGCAAGCTGAAAAGGAGAGGAGGTGGTTATTTGTGTCCAGCTGCAGATAAACCACTTGCAACACAGCCATCTGAAATGCTGTGACACAGGCAAGTGAAGAATAACTTCACACTGATACTAACTTCATCCAACAGGACAGGGGAATCTTTAATCACGTTTGGTGCTTCAGCAGGGTTGATAAAATGGCAGCTCTGGGGGAAGGGGAGGAGGGGGATCTTGGCAAACTGGAATCAGATGGAGGGAGATGGTTTGTTGAGAAATCTAATAGCTGTCAAAGCAGAATTGATTCTTTGTGGTAGATTGAGTGCGTGTTAAGTGTTCAACTGTGTTGCTCAAAGAATGCTTTTTGCCATGAACTTATCTTGAACTGCTATTTCTGCCTTCCACATTCTTGAGGATATTTAGTTAGAATCCAGGGCTGTTTTATTCTTGATCACCAAAAATAGTGCTTTTTGCCTTCGTTGGGCCATCACTGTTACGGTGCACAGATTATAAATGACATCAGGTGCTCTTTAATGAACGTAGATGACATTAACGCTGGCTCTGGGAGCTTGACAGCTTGTGCATGCTGCTAGCCAGGCTGAGAAAGCAGAGTTTGCTTATTGCAGTAGATGAGCCCACCGCCCCCAGACATCCACAGCTGAAACATGTTTCTGTGAAGATGTACTGGTCTTTGCTTACTCCCATTAGAACTCTGTGCTCCTGATGAGGTTATTATTCAAAACATTACTTCATTTTTCAAGGAGCGAGGACTTGACCTCCTTCAAGTGTCCTCTGGTTAAAAACGATCCCTCCGTGGCGGGGAGATTTAGAGCTCTGATAGCAAGGCTGTCTGCTCTATCCATACAGTCAGTCT
This sequence comes from Centrocercus urophasianus, assembly GCF_019232065.1. NCBI lineage: Eukaryota > Metazoa > Chordata > Aves > Galliformes > Phasianidae > Centrocercus > Centrocercus urophasianus. Next base: position 15,267 of record NW_024885355.1, read on the forward strand.
TTATGGTGTGATATTCATCACAGCAAGCCTTGGGTTCAAGCTGCAGTGTGTCAGAGAGATGCACAATCAACAGAAACCCATCCTTGTTGCTTGTTGCACACATTGCTGGCTGAGCTCTTTAGGTGTGTGAAAGTCTGATTTGCTGAACTAGTAGAAAGATATCTTCATTTTTTTTCATTACTACTTATAAATTTGCAACTGGCTTATCAAGACTTTCATAACCTGGGTCTTTGGGTTCTTTCCCTACGTACAGCCTGTACATATTGAAGTGATTCACCAAGAGCAAGGTCACAGCAGTTACACTGCTTAATAGAAAGATGGCAGTGCTTCTGCTTTTGATTATCTCACTGTTGAGCTATCCAGATAGGCATTTTGCAAGTATGCTTCATACAGTTGAGCTGCCAATATGTAATAGATTTTTCTTTCCCACTAAACTAATTTTCTTTGCATTGTGTCAAGTGTGGATGGGGAAGCGCTTTTCTCCCTTGGCAGTCTGTATTTTTGTCATCAGGTTTGTTTTACAAGTATTTGTTTTCTCTCAAGTAGAGACTAAGAAGCATAAGTGAATTCAGATTTGATTACTCTATGATTCATATTTGTGTCTTAATCTCATCTCTAACAAAACAAAGCGTCTACTTGTGATTCCTTTGACTGCCATTCCATTTGATTTCCAGCTTAGGTCCCCACCTGGTGAATTTACTTTTGCCTTTTCTAATCCTGCTGTTTGCTGGCAGACTCATTAACTGTTCCTTGCAGGCTGTTGGTCACAGCGAGGGGAATCTGCAACCTGTGCTATTGACTGGCAGCTTGATATGAAGGGGACCCACAGTGCTCTGTGCTGCATCTCTGAGGAGCTGAGTGCTGAAGGCAGGTTTGTGCTCCAGCATTTTAGTCGTGTTCCTACCACCAAGAGTCAGCTGGGCAAGTTATTTAAGATCTGTGCCAGTCTCCGCTCTGAAGCGGATCAAACCTCAGTGTATCTTATCTGGAAGGGAAGGAGGTTTGGGGCCCAGAGTGACCTGATGTAGTGCTTGATTTTGGTGGTGGGCAGCCCTGTGCCTGTGGCAGGGGCTTGGAACTTTGAGGCCCCTTCCAACCCAAGCCATTCTGTAGTTCTATGAGCTCTCCCAATGCTTGATGTGAAGTGTGCTGGGGAATAGTGGTTCAGAGCGAGATGGCTGGACAATGGTTGCCCTGCTTTGCCCTGCTCACTGTTTTAGTTTAAAGGCTTTCAAGATTTGCTTTATTCTGGTTGAGAAAAGCCCTAGCACTTTCTCCTCTCGATGCAGCATTCCTTTCAGATGAGCAAATAGTAAGTGGTGAGGTTGAAGAGAAAACTGCTCCTTCCTCCCCTGCCTGCCCCTGAAAAGGGGGCGAAGGTGAAACTTAAGCTTCGGTAAACACTTAAACCTTGTTCTTGTACAATCCTTGTGCTTCAGCCATATCGCACAAGAACTTTCTGTTTTTCAACTCTTTACCTTCACTGGATTTGGATTTAGTTCTCTCCTCGTGTTAGGTCATCCTACCCAAGGACTTAAGCTCGAAATTCGCCTGTTTCTAAACTGCCCTGCTCTTTTGGTGGAGCTGTGTGAGGCACAGTTGTTCTCTCGGTCTGATGGATGACTCCTTGCTATTGCAGCAGCAGTGCCTGTGGCAGTCACAGAAATCCCACCAGTTCTTTATCTCCTTAATAGTGAATAATTAGGTTTCAGCTGTGTGCTGCCAAGTCAGTGTGCTGCACAGTCATCTCACTGCAGCCGTTCTGCAGCCCCAATGGTGGGGGCATTTGTTTGGTGTCTTAACACACACCACCATCAGTGTTCTTGGACTGTTACCTGCAGTGCTGGTCTTCAAGCATTTGCATTTGCATGTAAATCAATGTTGTTTAACCCGGTTCCAAACGAGATAATTGTGCCACGCTTCAGCCGAGGGAAAGCAATTAAATGCAATGTGTAAAACCTTCATTTTGCTCGCTTCTTCCCCAAAGAGCTTTCTGAAATAGAGATTAAACTGCGAGACTTTCAGTATCATTTGGTCTGTGGCAGAAAGACTGAACAGAAGAAAGAATAACAGACGTAAAACATCTGGCGTGATACGAAAGTAAAAGCAGGTGAAAGCAGTTAAATGAAGCAATTTCTTTAACTTTAAAAGTAGTTTCTATTAAAGACAGGCGGCTCTGGACAATAAGAATTGGCCACCAATATATTGGTCTGTATGTGGTTTTTCCGGGTACGGAGGAGTTCATAAATCACAGAACACAACTGAAAATGTATTTGGACTTGAATTGGTGAGAGATGCTCGAGGTCTGAAAGAAAGAGATGGAATAAAGATTCTTTCAGCTTGCCTAACAGCTAACATCTGAGTGCAGCGGGAGTCCTGTTGTGATTTACTGCACGACCATCAAAAACTGAAGCTGCAGTGCAGAGCAACTAAGGATTAGCTCAGAAATGCACATCAGGATATGGAATTAAGTGAGATCTTGATGATTGTTTGACTGAGATCAACTGAAAAAGGAACTTTTTATTGGTTAAGGTAGAATAACCAGGGCAGTTTTATATATGAATTGTTTAAGAAAAAAAGAACAGAGCAAGCTTACAATATCTAAAATACACATACCAGACTAATCAGCTTTTAAGTTTTTTAGCAGGTACTTCCAAAAATATGGGACAGTGGCTGGTGGTCTCCTGGGGTGCTGCTCAGCTTCTGGGCTGCATTCCTGCAGAGACAGCATAGGATCTACTTCAAGCAGAAATGGTTTCAGGCCTCTGGGCAGGTGCAGCTAGAAAAGGTGATCATTGAAGCTCCTGTCTTCGCATCTCACACCGACCCCAGAACACAAACAGTTTTTAGACAAGAACACAGTTTCAACTGGAAATCAAAATCTGCCTTGATTTTACATGGCTCTGTCATTTACACTGTGTTCATCTTAGTGTTTCAGCTGGAGTGGAAATGGTGGCAAGCAGCCACCGTTAGTTTTCCACGCTGACTGGAAATGTGGATATTGAATTTCTTTTTAAATAGGAAGACTTTTAAATCAGAGCTGACAGTTTCAGAACCCTGCCTACATTCCCTGTAAATTGAAAAATGCCATTTGCTGATGTTAGATTATACCTCATGGAAGCTGAAATGAGAAGTGTAGCAGCATGCTTCTTACACCCAAGATGCTTCTAGTTTAAATACCAGGTTAGAAAAAGTCTAAAAGAAAAGTCAGCGTGAAGACTGACTCCAAACCAGTGGCTTCCAAGGAGTCTTGTTAACAGTGTAGGTGTGCACCTGAAAGTGCAATACCCATCATAATGGTATTTCTTCCTGCAGAGGTTGGAGCTGACTGATTCTTTTATAGCTTGTGAGGTGTTGCAAGGTCTTGGAAGAATGCAGGATTGTCTGCTGTTGGTGCTGAGGTGTTGGTTTTGCAGTTTTAACTTGGAATAAGTAGACTTTTTGTCCATTTTCTTTTAAAAGACTGACTTGGGGTTACAGTTTCCCATCAGAGTTACTGTGAGCAAAGCGTTGTAACCTTGGCTTCTGTTCTTCCCTTTCACAGCTCTTTTGAGAGGATCTAATGAGGCTTAGTGCTCTAGAAACCTTCTGATGGAGTCTGCGCCGTGAAGTAGCACCAGCTGTTGACACACACTGAACCGCTCCTTCTAGTTCTGATTTCGTTTCACCCATTTGTGTGGGCAGTTGACGAGGAAATTAGAGATTCTTGATTTTAGCCTCGTGCTGATCTGTGTTCTGATACTTGAGAGCAAGCTTTGATTCGTCTCTCCAGTTTCTTAGAAGTGGGTACATTTGGTGGTAGAATCATTCAGCTTAGAAAAGACCTCTAAAGTCACCAACCTCAACCCCTCACGTCCCTCCTTTTGAGTTTGCTTGCTCACTGCCTGTAAGCAAAACCTCTCTGTGCAAACAGACTGAAACTGAGCGACCTGAAGTACTTCAGAAACTCAGCATTCCTTTGCCCTTAGAGCTGCTCGGTGACAGGTAGCATCCAGTGCTCAACAGATTTCAGTGCTAGGAATAAGATCTGATTTGAACTTGAGGTGCCTCTGATGGACGTGAGGAGTTTCCTCACTGATTCTTAGTAGCCTGTTCCCTTATGGCTTCCATGGCAATCTTTCTTGGACCAGGTTTAAGCAGAAATGTTCTTTATTCAGCATCTCACATCTGCTTTGGGAATTCCAGGTAGAGAGGGGATGCTTATACTTGGGAACCTCCCCCTCAACCAGGATAGATGGAGCACAGCTAAGATGAAACCATGTTGGTTGCCAACTGTTGCAAGCTCTGCTGAAATGAAATCGCTCGGAGGTGATAAACAGCACCTTGTAACTGCTGTGAACTTATTTTTACTGGTTCCCAGTTAAAGGGGGCCCTAAAGCTCATTTTGACACTTTGGGTCTGGAACAGTGTTAGTATAAGTCTTGAGCATGATTGGAGTCACTAACCACGACATTTTTCTGGTTTACTATGGAAGAAACTGTTCTCTCATTGAGGTACCATGAGTACAGGAACAAAAGTTTTGTTCAGAAAGGGGAGGTGAGCTGTGTGTCTGACAATGCAACTCCTGTGCATGTTGTGCAATTTGTTGTGGATTTGCCTCCATTTTGGCAGCGTGGTGCAGCTGGGTTACTCTGCCCATCTGACTTGCATCGCAGTCAGTCTTATAAAACACAACTTTTAACCATAGGCATTCGTAAGAGCTTTACTTTTGTCACTCCTTCAGGATTATGTGAGTGAAATGTGACGCTTCCAAAACAAACATAAGCTTTCAAGATTGAAAATCCTCTTACTGTTTTATCCTGGATCTTTAAGGCATATTTTGACCATCTGGTTAAAACTGTGTGCTGTTTGGGTCACTCTCAGAGCTCACCTGAATTCAGAGTGAAACCCTTTTCTTGATTTGCACATCTTTGGCACAATTGTCATTGATCCCAAAGCTGCCTTTCCAGATGCCTGCCTCCCTGCTCCCTCTGTCACCATTAGTCCTTGTGTTTTTCCCTGCTGGTATCATTGCTGGCATGTCAGGTGTCCTGTGGAGCAAGAACAGCCTTGAGTGCAGTGGAAACAATAGACAGAAACAACTCCAAATTGGGCTGGTGTGTTATAAGCTACTGAAGTTGTGTTTTTTTTTTCCTTGCACCAAGTTAATATTCTTGAACTCTCTCTTCTTTATGAGCCACTGTTGAAATTATTACTGCCGTGTGTCAGCTGAGCATTGTGCACTTTGTATACAGAAACAGAATATCTGCTGTAAGTGCAGGTTGTCTTAGAGCTGTTTTATGAAGTCTGCTTGCTGATGAAGGCTAATAGTCCAGGAGTTCACGTGAGTGAAGAGCAATCTAACTGCACAGGGTAGAAGCTTTGCTGTCCATAATTCTAGGAAGCTGGTTAAGTTGATGCAAGTTATTTTGGGCTCTTTATTTCTCATCCACAGTGATCAAGACTTGCTCAAAGCATTGAGATAAGGTGATAGAAACCCTCATCATCTTGTGATCCTTTGCTGGACTTCCTGAGTTACATCCATATCTGACTGTAGTTGGGAGCCAGGACTGGACCCTGCACTCCAGATGTGATCTCAGCAGCAGTTGGGCAGACGGGAGGGATCACATCCCTGGTGATGCTTGTCCTAACCCGAGGTGCTGTTGGTCCTCTTTGCCTCAAGGGCATGTTGGTGGCTTCTGTTCAACTGAGCACCCACCAGGGCCAAGCTGCTTCCCAGTTGATTGTTTCCCACCCATCCTGTACTGGTGGCTGGGCTTTTTCCTTCCCCATTTCCCCATACTGAACTCCACCAGGTTGTTGTTCACTCAATGTTTGTGATGTTTGGACGTGTCTGAGGATTATTTTCTCCATCACCTTCCCAGGGCTTAGCTGGTAGCTTCTTGCATTGCTCTTCTGGGACGTGAGGGTGATGACTGCTTTCTTCTGATCTTCAGGAACCTCTTAAATCACCTTTCAAGAGATGCTTGAGGAGGGACCCTAGGACAGAAGGAGGAAGAGTGCAACTTCTATGCCAAGGGATGGCTTTGTCTGTGTAAAGGTGTTCCTAAAGTTGACAGGTTGTGCTACTACATAGTAACTTCTAACAGTCTCATCTAGTGGTTACGCAGCTGGCACTGGTGGCATGCTTTTTCTTCTTTCCAATAAATACATCACGCTTAATCCTTTGAATTTCTCATCTTAGATCAAGCGTCTGTGTTCTGCTTTACAGGAGCTTGGTGATCTTCTCTTCTCACCCCTCCCCCCCCAAAATACCATAAAGAATGGAATCAAGGAAGGGAGATGTTGGAGTGCAGTGAGCAGGCACACGCCACCTTGCATTTTATTGAGTGCTTTGTGATTATAAAATGACCAAAAGAGTAATTTTCAAGTGTAATTTCTGAGCAAGGATAACGATAACCTTACCCAGCAGGCCAACACGCCGCGTGCCAAAGGAAGAGATTGAGCTTACAGCCATGCTATTTGGAGGAGGCAGAAACAATTTCATGCAGGGAGCCAGCAGTTAAGGTTGTATTCAATTATGCTTGGTGAACCACTGTATAAAATGTCCTGATTCCTGTCCCTTAAGTTTATTGCTTGTGACCAGCCTTAATGGGCAAGTGAGATAGCACACAAAGAAAGGAACATCAAAGTTGGGGATGTTTTTCTATATGTCATAAATGTGCCTATGCAAAGGCATTCACTCATGTTTTTCAAGGCTTTCATGTGACTTGTGACGTTATAAGTGCTGACGTGAGGATGTAATTGGAGTTTACAGTCTTTCAGGGTTAGAGTCTTTCATGTAAATGGAGTTTAGAGTCTTTCAGGGTTAATTAGTGGAGGTTAGAGGACGGAATTGTGATGAACTGACAAAAATAAAAAAGAAACCCACACCAAGACCAACCTGATAAAGAGAAAAGCTTAATCTGTACCGTTTCAGCTGTGTGGGAGATGGTAGCAGGAGCTGTAAAACAGCTTTATCCACTTCTTCTATCTGATGTGTATCAAAGAGCTCTGTATCTAATAGCAGAATACGTGCTTCCTGTTACTGGTGACTTAATGAAATACTGTTGTATACAGAGACACAGCTTGTGTCCCTAATGGTGCTTTTACTGCCAAGCTTGACTGAGTTTTATACCCTTAATTGGAAAGGTATCCTTTAGATCTGAATCCTGCTACGATTGGCTGAGTGTAATTGTAGAAACTGAAATGAATCCCTTTCCTGTTTGTGCTTCGCACTCAGGGTAACGCGGGGTGGGATTTTTGTAGCATGTGCTCATTTCTCAAGGTTTTGTTTTCTTGCGTGGGGAACGCGGTGGATTTTTGGCTGTGTTAAACAAGGTGAGCTGGATGCGTGCTGTTGGTGGTGCTTTTTGTATTCCTCAACTTGAGGTGACCTGCTGAGCTTGAAAGCTGCATAAAACTTGAAACTGACATCTTAATATTTGATTTGCTGTGATCGTGACCCGTTAACCTTTAGCTTTAATGGTGCTATATAGTTCTCCTTAGATGTTGCAAATGTACTCTACTGCGGGGCTGCAGTCAAGATTTTCTCTCTGATTGATGATAAAATACACTTTGTGTAATCACCCCTCCGCAGTGCGTGTTGTTTCTAGGAGATATCAATCTCCTGTGTTTGTTATCTTAAATTCAGGAGAGTCTTTGCTTTCTGATGTAATGTGGGCTTTGTGCAGATAATGCACTCGGCTACTTGATTAAGAGCTACAGAACGTAGGGTTTGTAAGGAAGGCAAGAGTTGGTTTCGTGGTGTGGTTCCCATCAATGTAAGCTGGAGATTGTACTAAAATCACCAACTTGACCACAGTGACCTCAACCTCTGGTGGTCAGGAGGGGTCGGAAGGCAATCCTCAGCAAGGTAGGTTACAAATAGTGGCAACAGTGAACCACTTCACTTAAGCCAGGGTTCCCAGAACGTACAGAGATGCACCAGGCATAGCTGTCCAAGGGCATTATAGGGCTTTGTATGGCGTGAGGATGGGATGGGGAGCAGCCACAAACGAGGAACCCTTTGTACTGTTCTTCTGCTGTGTTGATACATGGGCTTGCAAACGTTTGTCAAGAGATCTGTGCTCTTTCAATCTCCAAATAAAAATGTAATCAAAGGAGAGCTCTTAAAAGATTCGTTTGATTGGGAAGTGAGCTAACCGTGGCTGAGTATGAATGCAGAAGTGGGATCTGACATTACAATGCATGCTTCAGGAACTGAGAGGGATATTGCAGTGCTGGCAGGGTCAAAAAGCATCTTCTGTGAACATATTTCAGCTAATGAATTGTGTTTGCTTAATTTTGACATTAGTTTTTTTTTTAAAGGACTGCAGGTACAGAGAGTTGCTGATGATGTATGGAGGGGATCCAGAGCTAGAGAAGCTCGTGATCTTTTCCTTTCTAATCTTGGGGTCTGTGGCTTCTTAATCTGAATAATGTCACCTTAAATGCTTTTCTTTTTTGTATTTTTTTCTCCCTCATCAGATTTCCTTTATACCCAAAAGGAGGAGAGAAGCTTCAGTTTGAATATGGAGTGTATCTTCTCAACAAAAACATAGCACAGGTTGGTACACTGAGATTTTTTTTACTGATTATCTATCATCTCCTAGTGTCACTATGGCAGGACTACTGTCTTGTGAGGCTCTTCTCCATAGAGAACATCTGTGAACTGCTGGAGGCACTCTTCAAGTGATGGCCCTCACCTGCCTTACTGCTTTGTGTTCAAGACCTTCTCTGCTCCTTAGAGGAGGGCTTGCCAGCCAGTAAGCCTTTTTTTCCTGTTAAATGGTAAATACTGTGTGTGTATGTGTGCTGTTTTGAAAGTAGAAAGTGTTTTCTGTTATTTTCAACATATTCATTTCTTTCTCATCGCCGTGCTCTTTAATATTATTATTTTAACTGGAATTCTACCTCAACACTTGTTTGATAAGAAAACACAGCAGTCTGGAAAACCGTAAGCCTTGCCAATGCCTGAGGTGTTTTTTTCTTTTAAAGTCCTATCCTTACTTCCTTGCTCTTATGTTGTTTTTTGGTTTGTTTGCTTTTAAATCATCTCCTGTGTTGCTAAATGCACGGTTAATTGCTTTTGCCTTGTACAAGTTGATGAACTCCTATTTGAGATGGCATTGATACCTGCTGCCCCACGCTTGGTATGGAATTCAGACAGTGTTCAAAAAGCAGAAGCTGATCCCACAGGGACCTGTGGGGCCATTCGGGTTGGTGCATGGTCCTAAAGCAGGATCTGTGCATCTCTGCCTAGTTGATTACAGACCATATCCTGAAAGATAGCCTGGGATTGATCAGGCTGTCCCTGTTCTTTTCTGTCTTGGCTGTTAAAAGCTTCCCTGACATCTCATCTGTCTTGGTTCTTTTGTTCCACGTAGCCTCTGATTTTCATAATCTGTTCATTAATTTGCTTTGTATGCAAGCTGTTATGCATTGAAAGACAACTTCTCCTTGTCTGAGTGTCCTCTTTGGATCGCAGCTCTTAAGGTTGGAGCATTCTTGTTGCCTGCTGTTCTCCATCTGATCTGCATCCTTCTTGAAGCTCCATTCCCAAAGCTGGGTGCTGTGTTGAGCTGTTGCCATCAAAGCATTGAGTAAGGGAGAAATCTTTGCAAGTCTTTGCAGTTTTTGTTAAGCTCCTTATAAGGTTTGTACCCTCATCAGAATAACAGTGAAATTTGTCCTTCAGCACAGGGCTCAGTCTCTTCTGTACACCATTCTGTGTGCAGATGACTCCTTTAAATGGCATATTAGGGTACCCCAGGCTGTAGCCTTAAGGCTGCACCTCTTTGATTCTCTGAAATGGTGGCATGACGTAGGAGATTGGGAAGTAAATGGTGAGAACTCAGTCTCAGCTTCGTGCTATTTGTGTGTGAGCCTGTTCTCTGTTCATCTAGGTCTCTGGATGGAAATACTGAGTGGAGCTGGGATGAAGCATAGATCCACATGTAGCCCTGCTTCGTTATTGCCACTTCCACTTTTGGCAGCGAACTGTTAATTACACTCAAAGAGTTCTTGCTCTGGATTCATTCTGTAGGGTGCTTTGCCAGTGTTCCATTTCCCCAGTCACTTGTGTACCACGAAGTGACAAAATAATGTATTTAAATTCAAGCAGAAACACGACAGCTCAGTTCCAACATGTTTGTGGGACTTCAAATAGGAACTGACTTGACGCCTTTATGCCTGAAAAATCATTTTTATCCTTAATTTCTATTTGTTTGGTTTGGGTTTCTCCTCCCAACTCTCTCTTCCAACCCTCCCTACCTTTGAATTAGAGTAACACTTCTGGATCCTATTGTTTGGAGGGTTTTTTAGGCTTGGATTGCATTTACCATTTTCCAGACTTCTGGTATCTTGCCCATACTTCGTGTATTTTGGAAGATAACCTCCAATGGCTCTGAAATTACTTAAAGGCTAAAATAGCTTAAGATGAAGTTAATCAAATCCTGCTAATCTTGGAAATTCACTTAACCAAGCTGTTAATATAACTTAGACTGTGACTCTTTGTTGCTGGCATTAATAATGGCAACCATCTGTTCACGCTTTCGCAGGGAAGACAGGAGTGAAAAAATGGATTAAATACTCCTTTTCCTTCAAATGATTGGTAGCTTTCTCTCTCCATTAGTATCAAATCCACGTTTTCCTTAATCTGTTCTTCATACTTTCATTACTTCATTCTGTAGCTTGCGAGTGGCAATGCTGCTTGCTTTCATTTTTCAGCCTCGTGTGTTTTCCTGCATGATTCTGAAGTTGGCCATTGGGTCGTGTGGCAACAGCTACTCTGTGCTGCTTCGGAAGGTGAAATTCTGATCTCTTTGTTGAGCCCATGTTGGTAGACTTTCCATTTCCTGCAGTCTGGGTTGGTTGGCACTTGTGCCTGTAGTATCTTTTTTCTTATTTTAATAGGAACTGTCACCACTTCACTACTTTTCCTGTTCTTTTTCTATTTGACTTGTCAGAGTTGGGCCTGCTGAAATCACTCATTCTGATTTTTATTCTTGTCCTGTTTCCAAAGGACTGTGAACTGTTGAACTCACGGTCACTCATTCCCATTCCCTTCCTTGTAGCCGACTTCCAAAATCACAGGCGTGTTTTTAAACTCATAAAAGTAAATGAAGACTTGAAGGATGTATTTGAGTTGAAAAATGTTTCCCAACTTGCATGAGATCACTGGTGCAAAGCAGGGTAGTCGCTGGCCAAACTGTGTGAAGTGGTTTTGTTCTACACCAGTGGTTCACGCGTTCCTGGTTGAGGTTGTACATTGCTGACTATAAAAACTTAATAAAAGCAAATCAGAAATCTTGGGGGGGGGGGGCTTCTACTACTAATTTAATCATGAAAGTGTTACTGAAGTCTATATAAATTGTTTCAGTCACCTCTTCTTTGATGTTCTTTGTCAGCTATTGCAGCTTTCTATGGTTCTGCCAAGAGGAAATACCGCCTTGAAAGCTGTGTGAACAATCTAGCAGAGCAGGTAGATAATATATGGAAATACAGGAGTTCTGTGTTCAGGGCTGGCTTGATCTAAACCCTGAGATTGTTGGAATCAGCCTCCAAGAGAACGTGAACGTAGGTAGCTCTCAGCGTAACTTACCGGAGTTTAAGTTGCTCTTTGAATATCTTAAGGGTGCTTTGGGAACAGCTTCCAGATAGGCTTACTTTGAAGAGAATTGACGCCAAAAAGATGGAATGGGTAGGGAGAGGTGGTCTCCAGACCATCACAGCCTGTGAGAGAATCCTCTGAAGGCCCAAAGGGGTTGAGGAAACAAGTCCTGTGAGTGTTCTGTCATGAGTTAACGCGGATCCATCCATTGCTTTACTCCCTGGCTGCTGTGTGATGTCAGAGCGTGGCTGACCCTGCTGGAGTGTGAAGGGAAGAGCTCAGGTCTCCATCCTCACTGAGTGCCTCGTGTGAATCCTGATCATGTAGGTGAGAAACAAAAAGCTCGGAAAAACCTGCATTGATGCAAATGGCTTCTTGCAGTTTCATGGAAGCTTCCTTGTGTATGGTTTTGTTGTGTTTTTCTTCTTTCCTTTCGTAATTATCTGGAATTCTCAGGGCAAGGCAAAATGTGAGTGGGGAAGAAGTGAGGCTGGGTTGATATTAACAAAAATTACTGAAATGCAAACTCTCTTCTAGAGATAAAGTGGTACTGTTTTGTGAAACAGCAGGATAATAACAATGAAAACCACATCTTGCACTCAGGAGAATTCAGCTGGAATTAGAAGCAGCCCAGCATTAGCTCGGTAGAGCATTTATTTGGAGAAACTTGCTTTGCTGTTACATTCCAAAGTCAAAACAATGTGTGTTAATTCTGAGAGTTCATAATAACTTCCATCTGTATGCGAGCACAAATTCAGTCCCTCTATTTTCTGTTTGTAATACTGAAGCCTTCACGATGGTCAGAGTAGTTTTTTATGTGGGATAATATTAGGTAAGCCCATAAATTTCCAGTTATGATTTCAGCTCTTTGGTAATGAACATGCCCAAGCATTTTTTTTTTTTTCAAAGGGAAATTAATGAGTTATACCTATTAATGTCAACAAATGGAGATCACTGCCGTTCCTGAGCGCTGTCAGAGGTGAAACAGAATAAAGTTGCTGAAGATGGCAGTGAATTTCATGGGTTGATAAAATGAATTTCATAAGCATTAGATACCAGGAGATAGCAGCAACAGAGCTTGTGGGGCCAGCTGTGTTTTCAGTGCCTGTGGAGTACCAGAAGAATGTAAAGCTTTAATATGGCAACGATATCAACTTTTGCACTGTCTTTCACACAGGATTTTGTGCCATGAAAATGGTTCTGTTGAGTGGATAAATGGTAGTAGCTCAGAGTTGAGATTTTTGTGTGCTCAGCGCCACACAACATGGGCAAGGTAGCATCTCCCAAAGAGGGTTCTTATCTTAGGGCATGGTCAGCTTGGCTATGGGCTGTGATCAGCTGAGCTCTTGTAAGACCTTCAGCAGTGGTCTTGGTGCTCCAGGGTTTTGCTCTTTTATCTTTTATGTTTATCTTTTAATCATAGAGTGTAGGGTATGAGTGTAATGCTTGACTTGGAAATCTCAGGCCTGTAGGAAGAGAGAAGCTTTCTTGCTGCTTGCTGGCAGCCCTTCTGTTTCCTTTCATTCCTGCAGCCTTGGTTGCTCAGGCTGACTTTGGAGGCTCTTTGTTATGTATGAAGAGATGATTCTGCCATGATTTCAGTGACAACCCATCCCTCTTGAGATCACAGAATCATGGCTTGGGTTGGAAGGAACCTCAAGGATCGTGAAGCTCCAACCTCCCAAAGCAGGCAGGGCCACCAACCTCCCCATTTCAGAGCAGCCCAGGCTGCTCAGGGCCCCATCCAACCTGGCCTTGAACACCTCCAGGGATGGACGGGGCATCACAGCCTCTCTGGGCAGCTGTTCCAGCACCTCACCACTCTCATAGCAAAGAACTTCCCCCTGACATCCAACCTCATTCTTCCCTCCCTCAACTTCAAACCATTTCCCTTGTCCTGCTGTCATCTATCCTTGTAAAGAGTTGATTCCTCTCCTGTCTGTAAGCTCCATTTAGGTTCTGCAGGCTGCACTGTTGTCACCCCACAGCTTCTCTTCTACATACTGAACAAGCCCAGCTCCCTCAGCCTGTATTTGTAGGGAGGTGTTGCAGCCCTCTGCTCATCTCTGTGGCTCCTCTGGCCCCTCTCCAACAGCTCCCTGTCTTTCTTGTACTGGGGGCTCCAGACCTGGGCACAGTACTGCAGATGGAGCCAAGAGCAGAGCAGAGGGGGACAATCACCTCCCTATCCCTGCTGGTTGCCCCTCTGCTGATGGAGCCCAGGATGCCATTTGCTTTCTGAGCTGCAGGAGCTCGCTGCTGGCTCATGTTCCGTTTTTCATCTACCAGGACCCCCAGGTCGTTCTCTGCAGGTCCTTCTCTCTAGGTCCTTCTCAAGCACTGCTCCTTCAGTCTCTATGGATGCATGGGATTCCTTCGGCCCAAGTGCCAAACCTGGCACTTTGCTGTGTTGAACCTCATTCAATTCTCCTAGGCCCACCTTTCGAGGTGGGAGATGAATCCTTATCGAGAACACGTAATGTTACTGCTGGAGAAAAGCTGATGCTAAATTGTGTGGAAGATGTTACGTGGCTTCTTCCCCGTTTGTTACTTCCAACTCATACGTATATTATTGAAGATAGTGCGAGTTACCATCTTCATGAAACTACCAATTGAAGAGCTTGTCTCTAGCACGATCCATTCCAGACATGTTATTCCTCATCCAGTTGCAAGATTGCTCGGAGAGGAAGTGAATACTTTGGAGTGATGAAGCTAGATTCTTCTGGACCTGGTTGGAAGGGGATTTACTGCAGTTATCCTCTTGTCAGCAGCTCAATGAATTGTCAGCAGGTCAGTGAATTTTCTTGCAACTCCATCAAATTATTTCTTATTTCGTTCTGTTGTTAAAGGAGAGAGACTCCAGGTAAGAACTCTGGAAGATCAAGAGATAAATCAACTCCTGAGTCCAGCTTCCCTATAGAACTGAAGGCTCCCATTTAAGCCTTGCTGCTGCTTTAATCTTGGTTGCTACCTCTATCTGCCTTCAGTGGCCGTGCCCTTGAAATGATGGTGTTCTGTCCTTGCCTCAGCTGCTGGCTGTTGAAGGCAGACTTGCAAAACAAACCAGATGAAGCTGGGCTGTTCTACAGCTCTTTGCTAAGGAGAGAAGTGAATGAGTCTTGTCTTATCCTGGCTCGTCACTGCTGCAGTCAGAACGTCCCTTCCCAGACATCACATCCACAGGTTTTGTGAAATCTTTTTAATTCATTGCACTGCATGAGCTAAGGGGTTTTTTTTCTGATCGTGTTGAATATGTGGTCAGCACCACCCCACGAGGCCAGGCTTCCCTTCTGATCCAGTCTTGATTTTTGTCTGATGACAACTGAGTGATGTTAGTCTGATATGTCTATTCACATTGGCATGATTTGCTGAGCCCTGGTCAACAAATAGTTCTGCTTTCATCTGACAATCATTAACAACATCTGAACTTCTCTATTTGAGAAGAAAAAAAAAAATTGCAGGGCCAATCTTTTGTCAGTTCTCCCAAGGAAATTTGTTTATTTTCACATCACAGCACTGGAGATCCAAGCGAGGAACCTTGAGTCAATCTTCCTTCTGTGTGTCCAGAGCCACCGCGTCCACTTGGTGGCAGGCAACGTTTACAGGTATTGTGTGACTTGGTAGAGAAGTTTGCACAGCTATTCCTGCTCTCCTGGGAATGTTGTTTGTGTAGCTTGTCTAAATAACATAATAACATTCCCAGAGGCATGGAAGAAAAGCAGAGTTTGTCTTGATGTATTTAGTGGCAGTCAAAGTGTTGTCTTTCTAATAGCTGCATGAAATAAAAGTTGAATGCCTTCCTGCTAGCGCTATGTGTAAGGAACTGCACTGAAAATCAGCCCTTAAAGATTAAACGAGGCAAGGTGCCTAGCTGCTGGCTCTGTTAGCCTATCTAACATGGGAGAAAATCAGTTTCATAATAGAAGCTATTAAACTTTTCCATGGGAAGTTGAACAGCAGAAATGTTAGGAGCAGGAATTTGTTTTGGCAATAAACACTGCCGAGCAGAAGTGTCTTAAAGAGTTGCGTGGGTATCGGTGTAGATGCAGTGCTTATGACCCTTAGAGTGCAGAATACTGTGACTTGCATACTACATCTTTTACGAGGCCCCTATCCTCAGATCATAAAACCTACGGGTCAGAAAGAATCCACTGTCTGAATCTGTGGCCAATTTAACTGCGTAGGGAAAAGTGTTCCTGAAAGAGCACAGGTTGAATCCAGAGCAGAGTCCTCATCTTGTCAAGTGCCAAGCATTCATTTGAATGCTAAGGAGGAAGGGACTGCACCTGAAAAACCACAAGTACCCTCTCCAGCTGCACGGAGCCAAAAGCTTTTAGGAGAGGTTTCATTCCTGAAAGTCTCCTAGGGCAGCAACGGGCTGATACCCAGCCAGATCATTTAGAACTGGGGAATTTACATGTGTTTTTTTTGCAAACTGGTTGGAAAGCTTTCTTTTTTTTCCTTTCCTATCGCCCATGCCAAGATAAAATAGGTTGAAATGAGCCTGGCTTAGCTGTAACAGCAGTCACCCTTTCATTCAGATGGCAGCCTGCCTGTCCTTGCCTGGAGGCAGTCTGCATTGATCAGTGAAGGATGAGCAGCCCCTCGGCTCACCAGCTTGCCCTGATCACATCACCTGCAGTGCTGGAGGCTCTGTTTCTTGCTCTGCTTGTACAGGATGATGAGGTTGGGTGGAATGGTGGGGCTGGTACCCCCTGCTGAGCCAACAGGCACTTTCCCAACTGAATTTTGGGGACCAGCCCATCGCCGGCAGTGCTCTGTGTGTTGGATCATTGGTGTGCTGCACAGCTGTCATCATCGTCCCTGCATGTTAACTCTTCAGCCTGCTGAGTAAGTTTTTAAAACAGTGAGTATGTGTTTAAAGTAGAACCAAGATTCAGTAATCAGAAGGAAAAGGGAGTCCTGATACAGTTAAGATGACACACATGAAGGCCATTGCCAACTTTAAACTGCTTTGTAGTTTATGTAGGGATTGCTTTCTGTAATTGGAAGAGATGGGAAAGTGGGAAGTATCAAGCCATGGCACAGTGTGTTAGAGTAAGAAAGAGTCTGTAATGTTTCCTAATGAGTAAGGTGTGTGCTCTGGAGGCAGGGCTTGACTTTCAGATACAAAGCATTAGCACCTGTGGAACTCATGGACTTCATTTGTGAGCCTGTCCTTTCCTTTGGGAGCCTTCTCACTTTCTGCCCTGTTGCCATCTATCTCTTAATGAGAAAAAACAACTCATGCTAAGGCACAGAGGCACTAAATCCATTCCTGTCACTTGAACATCTTTAATGAATATATCATAGTCCTATATCATATGAATATATCATATATCATAGAATCATAGAATGGCTTGGGCTGGAAGAGACCTGAAGAATCACGAAGCTCCAACCCCCCAGTGCAGGCAGGGCCACCAACCTCCACATTTAGTAGCAGCTCAGGCTGCCCAGGGTTCCATCCAGCTTGGCCTTGAACACCTCCAGGGATGGAGGGGGCATCACAGCCTCTCTGGGCAAAAATTGCTGTCACCTATCATTAGCAAGCAAGTGACAAGCAGTGTGAGCCTTCTTTTTTTCTGTTTTCATTTCCTCATCCACCCACACCCTGTATTCTCTTGCTGCTCAGTATGAATGCTTTGTCCTCTGTAAGGCAGGCTCTTACTCTTCTGGACAGGATTTGGCACATCAGGGCACAAATCCTGTTTTGAAAGCTTTAGGTATGACAGCTGCTTAATCATCCATAAGTGCCTTTCAGCTTTGGTGTATACTGTAGTTGAAGTTCAGAGCAAGTCGTTCTCTGACAAAAGGAATAAGTGTGTCTGATGTCTGTTGGCTTGTATCATTTTCGATCAGTCCAGAATGCTTAGAAATCCAGGCCTTGAGAGGATTTCTTTTTCAAGAGACACGAAATACCAAATGGAATATTGCACCTTTCTCTGCTGACCTGGTGCATAATTCATGCAAATATCCTTTGAGTTAATATTGCGTTAACAGAAAAACAAAATGCAGAATCACAGAACCGCCTGGGTTGCAAAGGAGCACAGTGCTCATCCTGCTCCAACCCCCTGCTGTGTGCAGGTCACCAACCAGCAGCCCAGGCTGCCCAGAGCCACATCCAGCCTGGCCTTGAATGCCTGCAGTGATGGGGCATCCACAGCCTCCTTGGGCAACCTGTGCCAGTGCCTCACCACCCTCTGGCTCAAAAACTTCCTCCTCATATCCAACCTAAACCCCCCCATCTCAGTTTAAAAACCATTCCTCCTTGTGCTGTCACCATCCACCCTCACAAACAGCCATTCCCCCTCCTGTTTATATGCTCCAACAAAGCAAACCCTGTTTCAATCTAGTAAATATAAGCTCCTAGTTTTTCTTTGGAAGGTTGTTGCTCAATAGATGCTGATTTAATGACCTCGACCTCAGCTTTTACATTTAAAATATACCACATCCTATAAGAATTGATTTTCAGCGTTGGTGTGACTTAAAGCCATTTGTCCTCATCCTTTGTGGAAGGATGCGTTGTTCTGAAAGGAAACAAGTCCTGCACAGGTTTACCTACTGATGTTACACCTGAAAATGGTGGAATGGTCCTCTGGGAAGCAGTTCAGCTTTGGTGAAATGTGGGACAGGAAGCTGAGAATCCCCAAAGGTGATGTGTTGGATCTCTGGGATGGGTTCACTTGCTTTTCTATGGAGTCTGTTGCTCTTTGAGTAATGCCTTCTGGAAACAAGAATGCTTTCACTTCAAGGAACAGATCCCACAGGTTTGAATCAATGCTTTAGATAAACTGTTGAAAACTCTGTTTTGCTTTTCTTTTACAAAAGGCTTTTCTAAAACAGCACAGGAGAGGTAAGAGTTTGTGCTAGAGATCTACTCTTCTGTCACTGCACGCATGCTGCTTCATGGAGCCTGTTGTTCATACACATACAACTAATTCTCCAGGTTCCTTTCCTGCAGCATCTTAAGGTACAGAGTAAAATGACCCAACGCCAAATGAGAAAACTGCCTGTTAATGCTTGTGGAATGGATTTATTACAGCATAAAGCTAATACCACGTGCTCATTTATGTCCTATTCCTTTTTTCAGCCAGAGGGTGGTGAGGCACTGGCACAGGTTGCCCAAGGAGGCTGTGGATGCCCCATCCCTGCAGGCATTCAAGGCCAGGCTGGATGTGGCTCTGGGCAGCCTGGGCTGCTGGTTGGCGACCTGCACACAGCAGGAACAGGTTGGAGCAGGATGAGCACTGTGCTCCTTTGCAACCCAGGCCATTCTGTGATTTCTTCAACAAGTTGTTTGGCTCCAAACAAGGGCAAACGTCGTTATTGTCTGAGCTGTTCACAGGCTTGTGCAGATGCTCAGCCATCCTCTGCACTGCTGCAGTCACCCTGGTTGAGCCCATACAGCCTTTCAGCTTGTGGTCACTCTGTTTTCCAGCCTGAATAAGGTAGGTGATTTCTCTGGCATATCCATGCAGTCCCAGAGCTATTGCCCTTTTGGTGCCTGTAGGTTAAAAAGCAAACTTAAGACATTCTCATGCAGTGCAGTATCACACCTGGGGAGCTGAAGGTGTAAAGCAAACAGTGTGTTTCAGTTGTAGGTGCAGAGCATTATTTACCTTTCTCTTGGCTTTTCATGTCTGACCTTTCGTTCTGCCCTTGACGTAATGATTTTTATGCAGGCGTTCAGCCTGCATGAAGTCATAGGAAATCCGTGCCCACATCTCCTAATCCAATCAACATCACTTTGTGATACCGGGGTGTTTTAAGAAGTTCTGACCTGAACCTGGAGAGGTTATGCTGCATAGTTTCATTTCTTCAGGCCGTAATGCAGCGAGACTACAGCTGAACAGCAAAGGTGGTTTTAGTTATTGGAGTGCTTCACTGGTGAAGGGGGGAAGCTTTTCTGAGGCCAGTAAGTGCTCTGTCTTCTAAATTGCCTTTTTTTTTTTCCTTCATGTTGTTTCTGTAAATGGTCATGGTGTATGAGAGGCACCTTTATGGGCAAGGGGACCCGTGTCTGTTGTTTTTATAACAAGCCCACCAAATTTATAACGGCCACCACATTTTATGGGCATGGTTCACTTATGTAAGTGGCTGTTTCCCCCTTTGACTGTGGTTTCCCATATCCTTACTGGGACACCAGACTTGAACCATGAAGGCTTAATGCTCAAGACCTCTCTGGAGAGGTATTGTGTTTACTGTCAGGAAGGGCTTTGCTAATATGAGCAAGGGAATGCAGGAGGAAACACAGCTTTTGGCTCATCGAGATGTTTTAGTTCTACAGTGCGTTCTGCATGCACTTGAACACGTACTCCTATTTCCTTATTTTCTTGTGGTCTGTCTCCAATAAACACTATCGCTGTGAAACCAGAATCCAGTGTTAAATATTGCCTATTATCAGCCTTCAGCTTTAAAAATTAGAAGAATTCCACCTAACAGCTTGCTCTGCATCCGTGTTTCGCTTCTGCGCTCAGGCAGTGGTCAGAATTTGGTGGATGGGGAGGGAAGAAGCAGCAGGTTAATGTGATTCTAAGGTAAATCAGAGAAAGCAGGGAATGAGGCGCTGAGGGTGGGATGGGTTGGGGGTGGACTTGGGGATCTTAGGATTCTTTTCCAACCTTAATGATACTGTGATCTTGATGATTACATGCCACTGTTACAGATAAAAGTAAGAGAAGAAGTGAGTATCTTGACAGCAGCCTCTGCCTCGTGGCTGGCATGAGATCAGCCTGTTTCAGACTAAGCATGCTATAAAACCAAGTGTGATTGTAAGCAGCCTTTGAAGGGCCAGCATAAAGCACAGCTGTTGTCCTCTTACTGCTTTGATTGCTGTTTGTATGCCTTGTTTGTTAGTGCTACATCAGCAACTGTGGGAGTTCAAGGTGATATTCCTGGAGGCTCTTTTTTTTTTCTCTTCTTTCTTAAGGACAGTTTGAATTTAAAAGCTTGTGCTCTGTGGGTTGATGAAGGTGCATGGATTCTCAAGGTTGTTGATGTAACTTATTTCTCTCGTGAGTTCAGTATTCTTAGAAGAATGAAACCCATCTGGGAGGAGAAGGCAGGTGTTGACACATCAATATAAAGTCACTTCCATGAAAATAGGTCTGTATCTGAGCACTTCTAGGAGGGTCATTTCCAATGACAACCTTCTTTTTCCTTCTCAAAGCAGAGGGGAGTCCCATTGGAAAGGGGAGATAACAGCAGGACAAGGGGAAATGGCTTGAAGTTGAAGGAAGGAAGGTTGAGGTTGGATGTCAGGGGGAAGTTCTTTGCTATGAGAGTGGTGAGGTGCTGGAACAGCTGCCCAGAGAGGCTGTGATGCCCCGTCCATCCCTGGAGGTGTTCAAGGCCAGGTTGGATGGGGCCCTGGGCAGCCTGGGCTGCTCTGAAATGGGGAGGTTGGTGGCCCTGCCTGTTGTAGGTGCTGAAGCTTCGTGATCCTTGAGATCCCTTCCAGTCCAAGCCATCCTATGATTCAGAGGTGAGGAGCTCTTGGAGATTTGCTATCATTACAGAGCTTCCCAAGAAATTTGGTGGCAGGGAAGCCTTGGTTGGATTCACTTCTAAGCTGTGATAGATATTGCCTGACAGTCTTTTGAAACTCATCTGGATTTTTTACATTTAAGTGTTTACTTCTGTAGTATCACTGATACACCACGATGTGTTTCGCTAATATTGCAGCTCTAGACTAGCTTTGCAGTAAACATGCATAGCAGTTCAGAGATGGAACAACCAGCTAGGCTTAATCAACCAAAGGCAAGTGACACGTTAAGAGTGCAAATAATCTGCAATTTTATGATTTCCCCCAAAAGGTACAAACACACACACCTGTTTATATAGCAGCAGGCATTATTTCACTGATCCCCCAAGGTTGTTTATATAGCAACAGGCATTATAACAACACTTTCTGTTTTCATTACTGCTGTGCTTAGTCATCTGAATCCCAGCCAGCGCTCTTTCATACTCTGAAAAGTCATCCAGGATCTTGTAAAACAATTAACTATGTCATTTTATTAAAACTTGCTTTTTATATTCGTGTCCCAGCGTTTGACAACCTCTGAAAACCTTCTGTAGATGCTTGGCTTCCTCCCAACGCCGTGAACTTGATTGAGAGAGAACAGTCTTGCTTCTATTTTCGCTTGTGTGCCTTCACATTTGCGGAGCAGATGTCCTTTTAAACTCCTCGATGCTATCAAAAGAGGAAGCCCTTCCTCACTTAACTGAGAGTCATTGAAAATAGCACGTGCACAGTGTAGGAGAGCCTTGGGTTCCTCCCTGTTGCATGGATGCAGATGGTGCTAGGAGAGCACACTCCAGGGCTGACCTGCTGTCTCACCGTCTGAGACTAAAGGAAGTGCAGAAATGCTGGAGGTTTCGATGCAGACTGGCTGTTCTGCATACCAAGTACTGAAGGGACCGGTGTTTTGAACTTTATTAACATAGTCTGAGCTGTAAGACTGCTCCCACGTGTCTTAGAACAAGATAAATATGGCTGGGGAAACGGTATGCTAAATGATGAACAGATGAGCTCAAAATCGGAGTCATTTGGAGCTCCCAACAAAGAGTATTCCAGAGCAGATACTCCGTGGTTTCTGGTTGGAAGTAAATACATCTGCTTGTATACTGCTAATCATTAAGTGTTCTAACAGGAATTAGTGTAGGAAACAGTCTGTTCTTCTTTGCACGTAACTTCAGAACAGCCTTGTTTTCTATAAGAGGCAGCTGCTTAGTGGGAAAAGCCCTAATTTTGGTCTTGGGTATACAGCCTGGTATTGCACAGCAATAGAAAGGTAGCTAAGTGGTTCCTTGTTAAGCCAGTTTAATTGAGGGAGTGGAACAGTCCTTGTGCCACTTATGTTATGGAGAGTATAAGAGAGCAGCTGAATCTATGCAGTTTAATACACATTTTAAGACAAAAATACCTTTTGCTCTGGGAACCTTGGCTTCAACATGTATGGTTCTTCACAATGCTGGAATAAATAGCACAGCAGCATAGAAGGTACCCACTGGTATGACAGGCTGATCTTCTGTAGAGGTGGAGTCGACCTCAATCTAAACTTCATCTCTTATTTCTTTAGGTTCTTTTTTACAGGTGTCCCTTGGGATTATCTTAGGACAAGCCAAAACTCAGAGTCTTGAACAGAGCAGCCCCTGGGCAGTTACTGACAAGCAGTTATAAATCCAGCCTCATCTGAGTTTTCAAGCTTTTCACAATGCTGAACTTCAGTTTGTCACATGGAGCTTCTAGAGGGTAGGGATCTCTTCTGAATGAAAGGATCCCACGGGTTGAATTTGGGTTTGTTTCCAAAGATCTTGTAGAAAAGTGCCTCCTGCCTATAGCAGGGGGTTGGAAATAGATTATCTTAAAGCTCCCTTCCAACCCAAACCAATCTGATTTTCACCAGTTTTACTCCTTTCTTTTTATCTCTAGTAACCAACCTGGAGTGATGTCATTTATCCCGGAAGCCAAAGGAAGAAAGCTCCAAAAAGTCTCATTTTGAGTTGTGTAGAAGTTATTTCTGTTTAATTTAAGACGTCTCACTTCCTCATTTCCTTCCTTGAGCTCTCTGCTTGTGAAGTATGATGCATCTCTTCCTTCTGTGGGATAAGTGTTGATAATAACTGGTCAGAGAGGAGGCTTCAGGCCACTCTCTGAAGTGCCTGCTGTCTGAAGTGCAGTTCTTCTTCCCCAATCCATGTCCACTATGTGTGTTTGCTCAGTCACGTAGCACTGAAGAACATGAAACTGTGTGTAGGAGCTAAATATAAGCCAGGAAATGGCAATTAGAGCATCATTAGTGATTTATATGCAGGGTCTACGCAGTCATTCAAAGAAGTGAGTGCTAATTGTGGGCACTTGTTCAGCTTTGGATGGCTGGGTCTGTTGCATGCTGAAGGAACCATCTCCTCTTGGTTCCTTGCTATCTCAAGGGTGGAGATGGTGACGTTCAACAGCTGAAAACAGAGCTCTGTTTTAGGAGAGTGAGGCAGCTCACGTTCAGCTTTTCTGCTCTTGTTTGCCTGCAAACAGAATGTAATTTACACAGTAAAATCCATCCTGTTTATTCTAGAGGCTTCCCAGAACTCGCATCCTGCCTTTCCTTGCTGTGCATCTCTCCTGTTTGCAGTCTCACAAAGCTTTTAGCCAGAGCAACATTTTTTTTTTGTCCGTGCTTTGAAACAAGCACAGCTCCAATGCATTCCTCTGATCTTGGCTGCTGGGATTAGAAAGATCCTTTAATCCAGTTCTTTTCATGCTATGAAACCTTAGAATTTAGGGATGACTGTAAAAACGAGTGTTCTATTAAAATCCAATTGTGGTAGGAGCAACAAATGTAATGCTTCTAATTAATTTATTTTTTCCTCTTGCCTCGGGCTGGTTCTTCGGTTAACCAAACCCACTGTAATCCCATCAGGAGAATGCGGTGATCATTTAGCAATTTATATTGTATGGTTGTCTTCATCCAGGTTCTGTCAGTGTAGCAGAAAAATATGAACCCAAGCCCACCATATGACTCGGCCATGTCCATATGGAAATAATAAACCACGTAATAAATGCTCTCCTGTTGTACAGCGCAGAGCTCAGGGTGGGTTTCTTCCAAAGCAGTTTTTCTTTCTACAACACAGAAGAGCACAGGAATCGTTCCTGGTTTTGAGAGTTTTGTTTTCCTGTGGAAAACCTGTTTGGTGCTTTGTTTGAGCAGGATTCCGTGAGCTCTTGGTTTGGGGCAGAAATCCTTGCCATTGGATGTTGCCTTCCTGCGGTCTGCTTTCAGGCATTGCAGAAACAGGTGTGGAGCTCAAAAAATACAGTGAAATTAACTTTGTAGGATTGTTCCGTGTTTCATCGCTTGGCTTTGTGAGTATTGAACTGGGACAGCCACTGTCTGTGAGTGTCTGAGGTGGAAGTGCTGGAGGGTTTGAACATAATGCCCACTGACAGCTTTGAGTACCTGAAGGGAGCCTGCGAACTGGAGGGGAGTCAACTCTTGGAAAGGGGAGATAACAGCAGGACAAGGGAAATGGTTTGAAGTTGAAGGAGGGAAGATTGAGGTTGGATGTCAGGGGGAAGTTCTGCGCTATGAGAGTGGTGAGGTGCTGGAACAGCTGCCCAGAGAGGCTGTGATGCCCCGTCCATCCCTGGAGGTGTTCAAGGCCAGGTCGGATGGGGCCCTGGGCAGCCTGGGCTGCTCTGAAATGGGGAGGTTGGTGGCCCTGGGCCCTGCATTGGCAGTAGGGGGGCTGAAGCTTCATGATCCTTGAGATCCCTTCCAATCCAAGACATTCTGTGACAGCTCCATGTCACGTTGGTGCTGCTTCCTCCCGACACCCTTTCCCAATGGTACTGGAATTTTGGGCTATTTCACATATTAGAACCAGCTCAGGGAGGATGCGCAGAGCAAGTTTTGGGATTCGAATCTGTAAGACTCTTTTCCCCTTCCACTTGCTCGTTTCAAGGACAGGGGCCTTCTTAAATCATAGAATATCATAGAAACGAGCAGTTTGAAATGATCAGCATTGGCTGTTAAGTTTAGAATCACCAAGGTTGGAGAAGACCTACAAGATCATCCAGTCCAACCATCCCCCAGTCACCAATAGTTCTCCCAAAATCACATCCCTCATGTGTCTATACGTTCCTTGAACATACTGTATGTGCTTCGTATGATAATCTGAGGGTAAGAACAACTTGCAGTTTGTGTGGAGCCAACGTGATTTCTGTTTGTGCCTATTAATGCTCGGGCTAAAGCAAGCTGATGTTAGAACCTGTTTCTGAGCTACGTGGTGCTGTATCTGAACGCTGACTTCAATTATGAAAACACTTCAATGTTGATATAAACCATTAAAAGAACACAGAGTCAGTTCAGCTGTTGGACAGCATGTGTTTGTAGTAGTTGATATTAGTGTAATAATTCCACTACTGGTTCCAGCATACGTTGATATGCTCAGGATGATGGATGGCACTTGCACAGAATTAAATGTTGGGAGCTGGTGAATGTGTGGGACGTTGTGTTGAAATTTGGGCTGCCCACCTGATGGCTCTTTGCACTGAGCTGTGAGGCTGCTCTCCTGTTTCAGATAGGAAACGGAAAGGGTGTAATGAGGTTTAACAGTTGTACTGACTGATGGGTTTGTCCCTGTTCTTGGGTGGGTTTTGCTAATGTGAGGTTATGAGCGTTAAATGGAATATTTCCTTCAAGGTAATAGATGGCCTGGAAGTGCTTGATTATCCTACAGCTTCTTTGGAAACTGGCTGGATTAACAGAGCACGGGATGATATCCATTGGGATGTGGGGTTTGGAAAGCTTTACTGATTTTATCTTTGCCTGTTTTTTGTAGCTTAGATATCAACATGGGCTGAGTACTCCAGATCTAAGGCAAACTCTTCCTAACCTGAAAAATTTCATGGAACTCGGGCTCATGGTCAGATGGTAAGTCGTTTTATTTTTTCTTTAGGGATTCAAAGGAGATGGATGCTACAAAAAAAAAGAAAGAAAATTAACTTTTGGAGGATTGTGGGAGGGAAAGTATTATTTTAAATGTGATGTTTTGACCAAAGAGGGCGTGAAATAATCATTCTTTTAAGGCTGTATGTAAGGTGCAACTGCTGCCAGCCCTTCTATACTGTGGCAGTCCAGGAGCATGGAAGACCTTAAGCAGAACAGGTCTTAAAAGCCTGGCCAGCGTCTGCTTTCCCGTTTGCTTTGAATATAATACAAGTGAGCTGCATGGGAGTCTGTGAATTATAATCACAGAATCATTAAGGCTGGACCACTAAGATGAGCACAATCGCTGCTGTGGAAATAGCTGCTGTGTGTTGAGCGTTGTTGCTGAATGGGAAGCTCCGTTATTTGGTGACTGAAGGCAGGGCAGCCTTCCAGAGAAATGCTAATTGCTTCTGCTCTGGTTTGCTGAGGAGGATCCAGAATCCTCTCCATTCTCTATGCAGAAAGTCCCAGAAACCAGTCTGCTCTGTTACAAGGCTGGCATGCCTTGCAGAAGCTGTTTCAGCATAACGCTTGAGCAACTCTCCTTCAAACCACTGAGATATCCTTCACAAGACCATTTGCAAGCACATTCTTGCAGGCTTTACGTGCTTTGTGCTCATTTATGTGTGATCTTTTGAATTACGTATGCTTGTGCAGCATCTTACCTTAAAACAATTGTGTCCTGCTTTCCCATCTTCACTCTTTGAATGCCTGAATCCCACCTAAACGTAGCACTGCAGTTTCAGGAGCCCTCAGTTAATGATTCCCCTCTGCCCCAATGGTGTGGAGTTGGTGGATGTTCCCTTGTGTCATTGCCTTGCTCTTTGCAGATATTCCAGGTGCTGCAAGGTGTCGAAAATATCATCCAGTGTGAGGTAACCCCACCAGGGTTTGCTGCCAGATCACTTGGTGCTGCCCTGGTGACTGGAGATGGACTCAACACTGCTTCAGCTGATTGGAGAAATAATCTCTTTTGTCACAGTTAACGCTAAATTAGGGTGGAAGAGTTGCTCCTACTGAGATAATAAACTATTAAGCACTAATGGGCTGACATTTAATAACTTGGAGCTGGTTTGTGTCTTCTGGGAGAATCTCAAAACCCAAAAACCTGATTTGAAACGGCACCACTGTGACACTGGCTGATCTTTAACAGTGCAGTTAAAGCTTTCTAGGGCTGTTCGTATTGTATCTGAATGCCCTGAAGCACTGAGCAGACCCTGCTGGTGTATGCCATCTTCTCACTACTGAAACTTCAGAAGAGTTTTGCTTTCTCAGAGCTGATGATTGCTGCCTTCTGGTAGACTGAGTCTATCTTTGTTCCTCCAATACGCAGAACGTGGGAAGGAGAACAGCTATGAAGGCAGCTTGTGATCACACAGTACTAAAAGGCAAGGGGGGGGGGAAGAAAAAAGAGCTTTTCATTGCTGCTCCAGTTGAAAATGATAGGAGCAGGCTTTGGATGGAGTTATGTGCCTCGGAGTAACGTGGCTCAGTATCAGACCCCTGGAACAAGAGTTCTGCTTTTAGTAACAGCCCCTAAAGTCCTATGGGACGTCACTGTACCAGAGCACTTTCCAGCCCTTATTTCTATGCTGCACTTTGCTTTTATCTTTCCTTCAGCCCTTGCGTATAGAAATGCTGATCAAAGTGAGCAAAGCTGTTTGGCAAATCGTTGGGAGGATAATCTTGGCAAATACGGGAGGAGGAGAGGGATCATCTTTGAGCAGAGCAGTGCAAGTGTTGCCTGATGGAAATCCAGCTCAGCCAGCAAACAGAGCCTGAGAAAAGGAAGCTGTGGTTCTCGTGCAGTTCCACATTCTCAGTAGTTGTAACCACAGCTGAGAAGATTCTCCCTTCTTTTCTTATCCCGAGGTGCGGGAAGAAAAGCTTCAATCATCAGGCAAATATTGCTGTCAGTTTGTTATTTCATCCATCGCTGTGATGTCAAAACCCAAAGATGACACGTGGTCACCTAAATAAGAATACAAAGGGCTAAAATACCCAAACTATGGCTTCTGTAGTGCCTGAACCTCACGTGCGGGCTGGGATGGGTGCAGGTGGCCCTCGAATAAGCAGAGAGGTGAGGGCTCTGGGTCACAAGGTGTACATCTCTGCTCTTCCCTCCTAGTGTCCATTAGCTTTGAAGAGCTGATAGTGTCAGCTTTAGGTATTTGTTGGAGGTTTTGCCTTCGTGCTGCCAGGTTTTTTTTTTTCCTGTTAGGTGATACGCAGTCATTAGCAAGACAAAACACATTTTTGGGCCGGATAATATTTCAAAACACGTAGGAATATGAAGCACAGTTCTCTGGGAATATCGCATTCCCTCCTTGCCCCCACATGAATGTCTATGCCTCATTTCCTTCTCACCTCCACGACTTGCATGCATAGTTGTTCTTTTTTAACTTTTTCTTAAGGCTGATGACTCTAAACAAGGCTCCTTGGTGCTTCCTAATAATATAAATGGAAATGAGCCTTTACAGGGAGCCTGGCTCAAGGGGAAAACTGGCGAGACTTCCACAGCCAGGCACTGCAGTTGAGCACATGCGTAGCGAAGCACAGATGCCCACTGTCTTGTGAATAATATCTGCTTACATATATTTAAGCAAGCAGAAAGGCCACCAGCTGTTAAAATGAAGGTTGGAAGGGATTTTTCGTTTTCAGGATACAGCAGGTGAGTAATCTGACGCTCCGTGCTGCAGACAGCAGTCGGCAAAGTATTTCCAGGCTATCCTTCATCTGTGGGATGAGAGCAGGAGCATGTGAGGTGGTGATGAGTTTTTCTTATTCACACATTCATTTACACTGACTGGTTTGTTTTTTGTTGTTGTTGTTCAATTGCTGGTTTTCAGTTTCCTTCGTTATCACTGCAGACAGCTTTTGCTGAACTGCTGTCAAATCACAGTCATGCTGTGACTTACGTTGCACTTAGTTTATCTGTGAAGAGGACCTACTCATAGCTCTTACTGTTCTCTAGAGACATCTCTGTTTCTCTTCAGCCTGGAATTGAATCCCAGAGATAAACAGGGTAACCAAAATCTGTAGTTATTTAATTCAGGCTTAGCCTCACTCTCTGAGAAGGATCAGATATACATATCAGAATATATATATGTATATATATCAGAGATATATATATATATATACAGAATAGTTTTGTTACTCCTGCAGATGTGGGGATGATGTTTAATTTTTGTTTTCTTACAACTTTGGTTGTAAAACCAATTAGCCCATTATTTCAGGCTTCTATCAGAGCAAATTTGGCAGTTTTCTATAGTTTTCTTTGCTTCAGGCTCTGATGAACTGCATAGTTCTGCCTGCAGCCTTTTGTATACCTGCAGGGTTGGACTGAGGTTTAATTGCATTGCTGCTGGATGCCTCTGCCTGTGGAGACTTGTTTTAATTTCTCAAGCATTAAATGATGAATACATGTTTTCACATCGCAACTTGCATGATTTATTGCATCAAGCTTGCAGGTCTGCAAGCTCTGCTTCCCTCTTCATATCTCCTGGCACCTGTATTCTGCTGTATTTACCTTTCTCCTCGTGTGCCCCAACTGCAGAGTATTACTGTATTATACACAGATGAAGCCAGGACAGATCTGCTGCTTCTGCACATGCTGTTACAGAGGCTAAGCAACACCAAAGCCTTACTTTCCTGCTATCAGATTTAGATGATGTCTCACTTTCTTGAGGTGAAAGATGACGAGCTAAAGTTTTGTTTGATTTACATTTTCCCAGTTGTGTTCTCCAAAATCTTTGTTTCCTTTTGGGAACACTTATCTGTATTTCAGATTTCTCAAGCATGGGATCTCGCTGGCTCCCAGAAAAGCAGCTCATTTTTAAGACCAGCATTTGTTGATGCATGAGGGGCCCTATGCAGTTGTTCTCTGAATATCTGAAAGTATGCAGTTCATTCTAGCTTTTGAGACACTGAATCTGTACTTTACACCTAGACTGCTTACACATATACACTTGACTTTGTTTTATTCCTTTCTGCGTGTTCACCTGTATCGTTCACAAGTCAGCCTGACTTCTGAGGGGCAGTATTTGTATTAAGAGCAAATAAAGCAGCACTCTGCAAACTCGAGCAGTGCAGTGAGAAGGCTTTTCCTAGTGAAGAAATGAAACAACAGGATTAACTAATGTGGTGTTAACGCACGTGTTCCTTTAGAAATCCTTGTCTGCAGTCAGGGAGATGTCCTTTGGGGCCCTTATGTAAAAGCTATACCCAAAGATGCTTGCACACCAAGGCCTTCCACTACTTGAAGGGAGCGGATAAACAGGAGTGGGAATGGCTGTTTGTGAGGGTGGATGGTGACAGGACAAGGGGGAATGGTTTTAAAGTGAGACAGGGGAGGTTTGGGTTGGATATGAGGAGGAAGTTTTTGAGCCAGAGGGTGGTGAGGCACTGGCACAGGTTGCCCAAGGAGGCTGTGGATGCCCCAAACCTGCAGGCATTCAAGGCCAGGCTGGATGTGGCTCTGGGCAGCCTGGGCTGCTGGTTGGCGACCTGCACACAGCAGGAACAGGTTGGAGCAGGATGAGCACTGTGCTCCTTTGCAACCCAGGCCATTCTGTGATTTCTTCAACAAGTTGTTTGGCTCCAAACAAGGGCAAACGTCGTTATTGTCTGAGCTGTTCACAGGCTTGTGCAGATGCTCAGCCATCCTCTGCACTGCTGCAGTCGCCCTGGTTGAGCCCATACAGCCTTTCAGCTTGTGGTCACTCTGTTTTCCAGCCTGAATAAGGTAGGTGATTTCTCTGGCATATCCATGCAGTCCCAGGGCTATTGCCCTTTTGGTGCCTGTAGGTTAAAAAGCAAACTTAAGACATTCTCATGCAGTGCAGTATCACACCTGGGGAGCTGAAGGTGTAAAGCAAACAATGTGTTTCAGGTGTAGGTGCAGAGCATTATTTACCTTTCATTGTGCTCCTTTGCAACCCACTCCATGATTCTATCATTGCTTCTGAATTGCAGTTATGCCTTGGTTTGTATTCTGCTAGATCCAACAGGAGGCCAATGCATAACATTACAGCAGAGGAAACTCTGGTAGCTTAATTTATGAAGATTTTTTTTTTATTATTTCAAAAGCACGTGTCAGAATTCCATAGCTGCCAAAAGGCACAGTTTCACCTCAGCTTCGTACTGGCAGCCTCCCTTAGCATCCCTGTCACCACCGTGTGTAACTTACCCAGTAATCTCAGAGAAGGTGAGAAGCTCTTATTGCTTTGTAGCACGGTTGACATGATATTGGCCCAGGGCTGTGCTTGGAGCTTCAGGCATTTCAGATGGCTGTAAACCAACTTAAACACCTTCATTTAGCCTCCATGCTGCCATGAGGTCATAGTTTGCAATACACACACACACACAAAAAAGATCAAATGCTGTTATTTTTTTTTAAAGTATTCTCATACCAAAGAGCTGTAGCTGTGGATTTTGGCTTTGGGCCCGACAATCAAGATTTAGTGTTTTGACCAGCTGTGATCCAATAATGTTCCTCAGAGGAAACGTTTTGCAGGGAGGAAAAGGTGCATATTTGAGCCTGCAAATTGTGTTCTGTCTCATAGTGCTTTACAGTTTCTCTGTGCCCTTTGCAGACGGATTAAATAATAGCAACTGAATCTGACCAGAGAAACTCTTTATCAAAACCACAAACGGATTCCAGTTGTAATCTGTTCTCTAGGAAAAATAACTCCAGAAATGGCTGCCCACTGTTTCAGTCAGCGTACCGTAGGTGTTTGCAGTGTGGAGTTCACGTCTTGCACCACGGGTCTGAAGAGTAAAAATGAGTATTCTGGGGGAGAAAACAGATATCTCGTAGATTTTCTGCCAGTTAAACTTGTAGCTGAGGT
Source organism: Centrocercus urophasianus (assembly GCF_019232065.1). Classification (NCBI taxonomy): domain Eukaryota; kingdom Metazoa; phylum Chordata; class Aves; order Galliformes; family Phasianidae; genus Centrocercus; species Centrocercus urophasianus. The sequence goes on from NW_024885355.1 coordinate 47,198, forward strand.
TAGAGTCTGTATAAATTGACGTTCTAGATTTGGATGCAATTGAAGCACTGAAATCAGTGGTGATGTAATTCTCTTATCTACGATAGCCAATAAATCAGAATTTCTCTTCCATTTTTGTTTTTAATTTGGAAATTCTACTTCCTAAGAGCAATCTGACCTACTCCTCTGTGTCGCTCGTCCCAGTCTGATCCAACTGGATGACTAAACACCATTAAGACCCAATGACAGTTCATCAGGCCAGGTTTTCCTACTCCACCAGTTGCAGGCTGTTCCTTTTGGGCAGGTGTCCACATCTGTTTGCTGTCCCAGAAGATCAAGCAGGTCATTGTGTCAGGAAGCTGAACCAGCTCACCCCTAGTGATTCAGGTCAAGGCTGCGCCTCAGGGCTGCACTCCTGCATGCTGAACTTGTTTGGCTAGCAAGGATACCTTGCGCTCTCTACAGTTTACGGGCAATTGGATGTTAATTTTCTATGTGAAGTGCTTTTTCTTATTAATTCCATGAGCTGTGAAGCTGATAAAGCACCTCTTTCTCATGGCTTTGCCTTGATGCAGTGCTGTGAGTTTTGGTAACCATACAGACGTTGCTCAAGGGAAATGTGAGTAGAATAGAGTTCCTCTGTCAGCTGCTTGTTTTCGTAGAGATTAATAGCAACCTCGTACATCTGAGCTCTGTGCTTCTTTGGAAACATCATTTCTGATCTGAAACCATGGTTTGACTTCACGTTCTCACCTGGGGGAAGGTGAGGGAGCAGAAGAAGATGCCTTGGCTTGACTGTAGCTGAGAACCGTGCAGTTTTTATTTCACTCACTGCAGTGTGATGATCAATCGCGTAATCATAAAATGGCTTGGGTTGGAAGGGACTTCAAAGATAATCCAGTTCCAACCCCCTGCTGTGGGGCAGGGCTGCCAACCACTCAATCAGTCACTAGATCAGGCTGCCCACGGCCCCGTCCAACGTGATCTTGAGCACCTCCAGGGATGGAGCATCCACAATCCACAGCTTTTGGGTACAGAGACCCATTCATTCTAAACCGGTTGCTCAGTTCATGGCCAAAAAGAGGCATCCAAAGGGGAGGATGGTCCCCTTCATCACCACGGGCTCACAGCATGGTGTTGCTCACCTTTCTCTCCACTGCCTGCGCAGTTATTTTTTTCCACCAGTGACTGTGGAAAGAGGGTAGGCAATGAACTCTTGGATGGCTGATCTCCAAAGGCCTTCATGTGTATTTATTTTTATCTAAATGCCGTAGCTAATATTTGATAGGCGCTTAAGCCATTCTGTTGACCTCATTCCTGCTCTCTCAGCTTTAGGCTGTTATCCCTGTAATTATTCCTGACTGAAGCTAAGCCCATCCCATTCATATTTATTGGCAGTGAGGAATAGTTTCAGCAATCTGCCTGCGTATGTGTCCAGCAGATTAAAACCCAATCTTACAGACTGAAGTAGGGCCCATTTAACCGTATGTAGTTTAAGGAGCCTGGCTGCAAGTGCTTTTTGTTTTAATTCATTAGTTTGAACGCTGGTATGATAAATGAAGATGATTCCTGCCATGTTGCCCTATGGACTGCCCTTATGTACTCTGCTAAAGAACTGGGAGGTTATTTTGTAAATGAGGGAGATTAGCTCTGCATTGCTGCTATGTTTAGGCTGTTAGATCACTTAGCGTAGATCATTCTGCCAGTTCGACTTACTAAGAGGTTTTTTTACTTTGGCTGCTGTACTGAAGAGGTATTGTTCAGACATGCATAACATGTTAACTTGAATGGCCTTGTCATAACAAGCACTTGAAAAACTCTTCTGGTCCTGCAAGCTAATTAATGTCTCACCCTTTTGACTGCATCTACAAAGCAGTTTGGCTCTATTTCTTTTTAGGAGAAGCTCGAGTTTACGTGCCCACCGGAACAATTTGTAAAGCTGCTTCTCTCGAGCTAATTAGACATTACAGTTGTTCATGTTCGTTGTACTCAGGCACTTACATCTCTGCTGTTTCTTCACCTTCGTAGCAAACATACTGTTGTACCTAAGTTGGACTGATCAGCTCTTACTGAAGGTAATTTGGGGCTTGCCAGTTAGTCGTGTGCCAAGCTCTCTGCACGGATGTCCTTGTCCTTCAAAGAGTCTAACCACATGCAGCAGGATTTGCTCCAAACACGCCTGTTGAGGCCACTGTGCTTTTCGTGTGTCTTCTCTGGACCCTTTTCTGACCGCTTGCATTTCAGGCAGGAGCTTTTATCACTGAAATATTGTGCAAAGAGTAGATTGCTTTATGACTATTTCAAGGAACACTCATCTGTGCTTAAATTCACAACGTAATGTACAGCTTGAAATCCTTCCAGGGTTAGATATTGATCTCCTGCATGCCTTCCCCGGGGCTGTAGATAGTCAAATAAGATTCAGAGAAATGGCAGAACTTCCTGTAAGCCTTTCTTGGCATTGTCCCTAAATCAAGAAATAAGAAGCCCTTCCATCAAGCCTTTCCTTTGCTACGTAAAGATCTTACACTGCAGCTTTTCCACCTAGCTTAGAGCTGTTCCTTCTGAAGCCTCCAGGTGAGTGTGGATCCAAGCTTTCAGCAGAACAATGCGCAAGGCATACCCAAACCTTTGTAGCACTGAAGCTCTTGCTCTGTCAGGCTCCTCTGTGAACCTCGCAAGGCTTGTGACAGCTTTGGGCTCCTCTTAGCAGCCAGGCTGGACCCAGCTCATGCTTTGGGCTCAGTTTTGTAAAGATTCAGCAAGCCTGGAGCAAACGTGAAAAAAGCAAAGTCTGGAGATAAACAGAATCTAATGAAGTAAGTCATATCAAATAAATCCTCATTTATTGTCTGATTCGAGGCTGGAAGGTTCAAGCTGGAGGAAGGGGAGGGGAGAGCAGACCATCCCTAACATACATCTGCAGTGCACATTGCCTGAACAGAGTTTTCAATTGTCCTGACTCAGATTTTTGTCATATTGCATCATTTGGAAAATAAATGGTTGATTGTACGGGGGTTGGCTGAAGTATTTAAAATCCAGGTGTGAAAGTCTCTGGTCAGTAAGGGACTATGGGATAACCTCTGAGCCTGCATACACAGCTCCTGAGAGCATCTGTGGCACACGCTGCTTTCTTTGTCACCTCCACTGAGAACGCTCCAAACCTTTGCAAGGAGAGCTTTGAATGCTCTTTGGTGCACCTTAAGGGGCTCAAACAGTTGAAATCTAAGGAGAAAGTTGCTGGCTTTGCTGCTGGCTGCATGCGTGGTGCCTGTCGCTCTGCTCCACTGTCTGCGACTGTAAATTGCAGCAAGCAGATTTTCCTTCAGGTGACTGGGGTTGTTGGAGGAGAGAAGCAAGCCCAAGACGTGCATTAAGGGGCAGCCTGGGAGGAATCAAGATGGGAGAGGAAATGGAGGAGCAGCAGAACTGCACGCTGCCTTCCCGTAGGGATGCTTGTTTTTTTCACACAGGGACCTGTGGCAACCTTGCTTATCCTGTTTACAAAAGGGAGAAGCCAAAAATAGGATGGAAAAGGATCCGCGCTGGGGGCTGTTCGTAGCTGCTGTTACAAGATTTCTCCCTGCAAGACAAATCCCAAAATGTATCAGGCCTTGAATAGGAGGAGAGTTTCTTTTAAGTGGAGCTAATGAATTTGACTCGTACTGACAGCCGCCGAGTCTTAGTTGTACATTCAGGGGATCAGAAATAACCATGTTTAAAAGAAACTGGGAGGAAAATGAGCTGGTTGCTGAAGTTAAGGTAGGGCATTCTATTTGCATGTAGGATGGCGATTATATTTGGACAAGGATCAAACCTATGAAGGAAAATTCATGTAACGCCCCAGATGACGTAAAGCGGACATTCCAAATTGTAGACCCTGAGACAGTGTAAGTGGAACTGTATTAACAGTCAAATTGAACTTGTAAATTAAGCTCGATTATTCCACGTTCCTCAAGAAACCGATGTTGACACTTGTCCAAAAAGGTTTGGAACCGTTGGCACGGCGAAGCAAAAGATCTGGCAGAATTAATCATCTGCAAATAGCAAAGTTAGCGTGGCTTTCCTTTGTGCAGCTGTCAGTAAAGTTCACTGCTGGAAGAAGTCTCTCGTAGAGGATTCAGCCCTTATTACTTGCTTTTGAAGAGTTTATGATGGCCCAGCACAGGCCATAAATACATAAATACACGGTCAACAGTAATAATTCATAAAGCGCAGCCTGGTCCTATAAAACGGTGTTAACAGTCCGAATTAACGTGACGTGGTGGTTTCTTGGGTGATTGACTCTTCAAGTCGTGGAGTTTCATAAATGTTCCCCTCACGATCTTGCCGGCTTTCAGTAAAGCTGTCCTCCGGGGTGTCTTCTGCAGTTCATATGGCGTTAAACACTTGTGGGCTTTTTAGCACTTTAGGATACAAGTGGTTGGCCAGACAGAGCTCGGAGTTGTGATAAAGTAATTGCTTCAGCCTTCGGTGAAACATCTGTATTGCTCGTGAGCGTGCCTGACAGCTGTGATTTATCCTTTCCTTCTTTTATAGTGATCGACACCATACATCCAGTGCAATTCCTGTTCCAAAGAGGCAGAGCTCTAGCTTCGGCAGATTGGATGTTGGCTTTTCCAGTGGGCTTCCTTCTCCAGATAAAGGACTCCGAAAACGAGCTAGCACGGGAAACGAGAGACTGCAGTACAAAACTCCTCCTCCTAGTTACAACTCGGCTTTAACGCAGCCCGTGGCCATCGCAGCCCATGCGGGAGGATTAGATAAAAAACCCGGATCGATATCTTCTTCCCTCGATACCTCCATGGACTCCTCAAAAGGAAATAAGAAAGGAGAGGACTCGTGTGGCAGTTTAAACGGAGAAAACGGGAGCCTAACCAATACCCAAGACCAGCAGGAGTCTTTCCTAGGACATACTAGTGCAATAAATGGGGCGCTGCTGCCCGCTGAGTGTTCCAACACCATAAGCAGCGAGCAGCCTTGTGAGTTTCGGCCCTCGCTCGGCCCCGTCCTTTGCTGCACGGTGGAGCAAGCAGAGGAAATAATGGGGATGGAAGCGACAGGGTTCAGCACGGGAGATCAGCTAGAAGACTTTAACTCCATCCCGGTGGAGCACGCCGTGGCAGTGGAGTGTGATGAACAGGTCCTGGGGGAGTTTGAGGAGTTCTCTCGGAGGATCTATGCACTGAATGAAAACATGTCCAGCTTCCGCAGGCCGCGTAAAAGTTCGGACAAGTGAGCTGGGGCAGGGATTTGATGGCGGACATTGGGGTGAAATCAGCGATCTGGAATAGAGATAAAATTGCACTTATTCTTTATATTAATTATATATATATATATATAAAAAGCTAAAGCTATTCCAATGGTGTTAGGACAAACGGACTTGTTACTGAGCACGATAACACAGGATCATGGTATATATTCACAGCCCAGGTAAATTCTGATTCTGATTCCAGTCCTCTTGTGTCTGGTATTTATAATCTGTTGAGTTTTGTGGGTTTTTTTTAGGTGATGGAGTCCATTTGTAAGCGCTTTCCTGGAAAAAAAACAAAACTTCGAGTGCTGATCTGGCCCTCCTATGAGTATTTGTTTTCTGAATTATCATTTAGAATTAAACTTATTTTAATCTTATCAGAAGGAAAAAAAAAAAAGGAGTTAATTTAAAAATATGATTATGATAAGAGCTCTTGATATTCTCCCATGTACTCCTGTGCTTTCTTGTGCAGTGCAGCCATGAAATGCCATGAGTTGGCCGTAGTCAGACAGCTTTCTCTTGGCTGCACTGTGCTGCTGTGGGAGTTTGCACTGATGGTCCTCCAGCTGGTGGTGTGCACTTGCCAAAGAGAGAGCACCTGAGGTCTCCCTGTGCCTGAATCATCGTGTTTCCTCCTTCCCTCCACGCTCAGTCTTCCTTCTGGTAGAGCCCATGAGCACCCAATCACCTCTAAGGTTTGTTAGGAAAACCTCGTGTCTCATTCTCCATTGAACTTCATTATCTCCAAGCTAATCAGCAGAAGCCTGACGAGCGTACAGTGTGAGTGGGTTTCACCCACTGTGCTTGGAATTAGGTAAACCTGTGGAATTGCTCTGCCCTCTGTAGAAGGGAAGCACTTGGCATAATTCATTAATATCCCTTTAACTGGACCCTCTGTGTGTTAAGGAAGAGCCTTTGGTTGGAGCTTTGTTGTGGGGCTGCTCACCCCTGGCACATGTGTTTGGCTAACTAATGGGAAAGCCATTAGCAGCCCATTTTGTGATTCCTGCTATTTGTTGGAGTTTGGATTCCATTGCTCTTGCTTTCTGTATTGCATGACCAAGAATTCAGGCTTGGTCACGAGCTCTCAAATATAAAAAATAT
>NW_024885355.1:53541-78245 GCF_019232065.1 Centrocercus urophasianus
GCCTACCATGAATTCTTGGATTGGGTTGTGCTACCATGAATTGTTGGGTTGGATTGTGCTACTGTGAGTTGTTGGATTGGGCTGTGCCTACCATGAGTTGTTGGATTGAACCTTTCTGCTGAATCATTTCTTTGGTCTGTCTCAGTAAGGTGGAAGCACTCAGAAGCAGAGACCTCGCTTTTGTAACGCGTTGTTGCAAACTCAGGCACGAATTTGGACACATTCGTGAGTATCTTCCCCCCTGAATAAACTCTTCTGTTGAAACCTTGTGGAAAACATCCATGAAGGCTTAACGCACTGCCATCTCATCATCAGAAGGAATAAGTAGGGAATTTCCACCGCGCTTTGGTGCACTGAGAGCCAGAATTGAATCCCCAAAGCCAACACAGCGCGTTCTCATTGAGGTGGGCAGGAGATCCTCTAATTGTTCCTTGCTAACTCCTGTCAGCAGTTCGGTTTTAGCCAAAATTCAGTACTGAGTCAGTTGGGCTCACTGAGGGGTGAAATCAGGCGCAGTTGAAGCAGCCCAGGGTGGATTGTGGTCACACTAATTTTCTTTTATCACGACGACAGTAGTCTGTGTATGATGGTGACTTTTCGGAGCAACCCAAAGAGTAGTTGTGAAGTCGCAGTGTTCCATAGGCAAACTCAGAGTGTCTCAGAGCAATTAGGCGGCACGTAATTAGGTTTGTAGAGCATCAGCGGGACTTCAGATTTTGTTTGTTAGTTGCGCATTTTCTCAGGTGGCACCCAACCAAATGAAGTTTATTTTTCTCGCGTTGCTGTTCCCGTTGGAGCCCTGGGATTGTTCATGTGTCAAATACAACAGTTGATTTCTGCATCTGTCTGTCACATAGCTTCTCTGGGTTTCCTATGGATGTACCTTTCATAGACCTTGAATTGCTCCCAGGCTTATTTTTACCACTTTTATAAAGAGGGTGTGAAGGGGAGGGACAACACTGTAGGGCTAATTAAGGCATCGGCCAACATCGTTGCTATGGAGGATGGGAGGATTGTACAGACTGCAGCTTCTTTTTGTGATTTTATTTTCTTCCCCAGTAAAAGACTTTGAAAACGGCATAGTGGGAGGGAAACAAAGAGCAAGTTGGAAGGTGAGAAGATAGATCACAGCGTGCTTTAAACTGTCAGGAGCCTTTCAGTTCCTGCACAGCTGTGACACTGTTAAATGCCTGTGAATGTCTTCAAGTGGAGAAAACATTGCATTACAATCTTATCCCACTCACTAGGAACTCCTAAGGTTTTGTTTTTTTTGAGAATATTAGTTTTGGAAGATCATATCCCACTCTATTTTTATAGCGAGCACAACAGCATTGGCTTCTCCTTGCTTGACCAGGTATTTAAAACAAGCCAAGACAAAGTATCCCATTGTCAGTGACACATTAAAACTATCTTGGTAATTGCGGGAAAGCTCATCTGTATTTATAAAATAAAACTGATTAGTATCACTCAAAGGTTTTGTGTCTTCTCTTAATGCTCCTTTGTGTTTGCTTTCTTTACAAGCCCAAGTTGAACCAGCACGTCCTCCCCGGCCCCCCAGATCCTGCAGCTTGCAGTTCATCAAGCCCTTATTGATCCAGAGGCGAATGTTTGAGCGAGGAGAGCTGGCTGCCTCATTGGCTCTGTTTCACACAAGGTGGTACTGCTCTTGTTATTCATACTGCATCCAAAAAGATGGCACACAGCTGGAAAAACAGCTCCGGCCACCGGTGGGGCTGGGAGACAGCTGGCTTTGGGGAGCTCTGCGGATGGTGGAAGGGCTGTGCTGCCTCACTGGGGAGGCAATGTTGCTCATCCAGCACCTCTTGTGATCCCAGCTGATCAGCAACATGCGTCTGCCTAAAAATGTTGCCTTCCCATTGAGCAGGAGACTGCTGCACGAGCATCGGGGAGACCGTCCGTGATGCGAGGTTGCTGGTGGGAAGCGGTGCAGCGAGGAGAGCTAACAGGACTCCAGGCTTCGTCGGTGCAACAGGTTTTTGTGCTGATTTTCCTTATTTTTAAATCGTTTTCTCCCACCCAATCTGTCTGTCATCAGAGAGCGGAATGCCAAGACGCCAACTTGTACGCTCCTGAAGCTGAAGTGGGAAGATACAGGAGAGAAATGTTACCTCAAGCTGTTTTGCGATGTTGAACAGCTTTATTGAAATGTTCTTGCATTAAAATGAATAATTGGCCACGTATGGAAAAGGTTTGCATTGAAACCTGCTGCTAGAGGTGCTGCTGGAGGGGGCAGACTTGTTCTAGGCAAACCCTGGGCTCTTCCTACCACACTTTGCCACTTTCCAAATGGACAGAGGTGGGTGGAAAGCACCTCCTGCCCTAGTCCTTCTGTCCCCAGATGAGAAAGGGCTGAAGCTTGCCAATAAACCACCTTTTGAGAGGTTTCATTGCTGGTTAGTTTGCTATCAGCTTGTTTTGTGTGTGGTGTAAAATGATTCCAGTTTTTAAGGGATTAGTTGTCAGATGTCAGCTCTGTTGTAGAAGGGATTTGTTCTGTATGTAGTGCATCGACTCACCTGGGTTTAATCTGTTGGACTCTGTTCAGCCTAACTTTGATGGGTCACTTTTTAGAAGTTGTTTTGTTAAAACCTCATTTCAATTTCTGCTCTGGGTATCACTCCTTGACGTGCCTGTAGAACAGCAGTATCAGGTCCAGCCTGGGTTGTCTTTGTTTTAACAGGAAAACAAGATCTATTTCTGGCTTACACTGGCTTTGTTGAATAGAACCGAACCACTACCACCAAAAAATCCAGCACAAAATAAACGAAAATTAGTTTCTGGTACTCAGGTATTACAAAGGACCCATTGACACAGCTCTGTTGAGCCAAAACCTGGCTGGAGGAACCCCGTGTGGGCTGGCACTGCTTTCCCCACTCCTGTAAGCAGGCGCTCTCTGCTCCTGTGCAGGGGAAATTCTCTCCCAAAACTGCGAGTGGAGGAGAATGTAAGCTGTGTTTTTGGCTTTGCCTGGACAACTCAGTGGCTCTCATGGGGAGGGAAGGATGTTTTGTGCCCCAGCTGCAGAGCAGCACTCCACAGCCCGATGCTGCGTGCCTGTATTGATTGCCTACCCGAAACGAGCTCAGCCTGTTTCTTTAGGCAAAGCTAACTGTAGTTTCCTTGGCTGGGGAGAGGTGAGATGGGGAATAAATCTAACACTTGCTCTAATTATTGTTTTTTTGGCCTTTTGGCAGCAGTGCTGGCTTTCCGTCAGGTCCACCTGCCAGCAGTGGGCCATGCTCTGCGTGCGGGGCCAGAGGCTGTGTCAGAGGGGCTGGTGCTGTTAGCTCAGTGCCAGCAAGGCCTTCATCCCGCTGTGCCAGAGGGATAACACTCTCAATATCAGTGAAAGCTGATGACTTAACAGCTTTTCAGTATCTGAAGGGAGGTTGTGAGAAAGGGGAACAGACTCTCCAGTGGGGTCTGTTGTGATGGGATGAGGGGAAATGGTTTCAAACTAAAGGAGGAGAGATTTAGACAGGGTATAAGGGAAAAGTGTTTATGATCAGGGTGGTGAGGTGCTGGCAGAGGTTGCCCAGAGAGGTGGTGGTGTCCCATCCCTGGAGACACCCAGGGTCACGAGGAAGGGGCTCTGAGCATCTGATGGAGCTGTGTGTGTCCCTGTGCACTGCAGGGGTGTTGAGCCAGCTGGCTTTAAAGGTCCCTTCCAAATCAAACTGTTCTGTGATTCTGACTTTGGAGGATGGCACTTGAAAGGTGAGCTGACATCAACTTGCTCAAGCCACCCTTGTCTCATGTCTAATATTGTATTTTTTGCATCTGTGTTTGAAAAAAAAGAAAAGAAAAAGTACATATATACTTGCAGTTCCATGGTCTCGTCTTAGGTGTTAATATGAAATCATGGACAACTCGTGGGCAGCTCGTCCTGAGGTGGCATAGCACATGACAGCTGGCAGGAGCAGCTCTGCAAATGTGCACTGGTCTCAGCTGCCTAAAAATCTCATATAGGATGTAATCAGGCAGTCAGTTAATTAAGTTACATCTGCATGAAAAACCATTAAGCTCGAACGTGCGATTGGTGTGGATGGAAAACCTGTCAGGTTGGTGCATTGAATTTTGCACAAGGTGTTGGCGTCGGACCCAGGGCTGGGCAGCAGGAGAAGGAATCCAGCTGGTGAGAAGAATTCTCTCCTCATCTTCCTCCCTTCCTATGGAAAGACACAACACGGTGCAACGCTCAGAGTTTAATCCCAGCTCTGCCTTTCGGCTTGTGTGTCTCCATTGGCTTCTCCATTTGGGAAGGGATATTCCTCCAGTTGGCTTTGTTGTCTGGAGTCCCCAGCAATTTCTATTTCCAGCTGGGACTGAAATGTGCTGCAAGCATGAGGCTTTTCAGAAGAAAATCTTGTTTTCTTGCAGGGTATTTCCTAATGGAGGAATCGTAGAGTCGTTGAGGTTGGAAAAGACCTCCAAGATCATCAAGTCCAACCATCAACCCATCAACCCATCACCACCTACCTTCCCTTTCCTTGGTGAGGCTCAGAAATGTCTCTGCCCCTTCTTTCCAGCTCTCGCTCCTCTGGTCTTGCTTTCAGTAGACTGCTTCCAGGCTCTGGTCCCAAATCAGAGCCCTGGCTGAGTTGGGGTTGTCGTCTGTGGTTTTGTCTGACACAACGAGCACCGCTTGGAGCGCGGCTGCTGGCTGTGGAAATTATGTTCTCATATTAATCTTCTTCTCCCCGCGAAATTATGGCAATAGTGAAATTTTGCTGCAACCTGATAACATCCTCCGTGCTGTAATTGGAGACGTGAGTGCCCTGGTGGAAAGAGGAACCTGACGCATGTCTATTTTCTGTGCTTTTTGTGGTGTGTGGGACCGAGAGGGAACAGTTCCTCAAGGGAAGATGGGTGAGTGATGGACACAGTGCAGATGTTCTGATAACATCTCAGTGCTCTGTTATCTCACTGAGTTCTTCCTTGCTTTCACAAGCATTTAAACCTCATCTCTGTCCCACCGCTCCACCGTCTTGATGCCTGGTCTAAAGGGCGATGAGGTCTCTCCCATTTCCCCTGCCAGCACCACTGCTGTGGTGCAGGTGTTTATTGCATACATGCAACACAACTCATTGCAGTCCCCGTGGCTGCTTAGAAACAGGCACACCAGGCGATTTCTCTACCCAGATTGATGCAAAACCACAAGCTTTCAGCAGGTTTTCAGCTTATTCTGCCAAAACCACAGGCTTGGTGCTGGAGCAAAAGAGATACGGTGGTCGCAAAGAGCTGCTAGTAACGTGCGTAAGGCAGCTGCTGGATGAGGTGTGACGAGCTTCCTGGGCATGGTTTGGTGGGTGATATTGGTGGTAGGTGGATGGTTGGACAAGGTGACCTTAGAGGTCTTTTCCACCCTTAATTATTCTGTCCTTCAAGATCACCATGTGAAGAGAGAGCAGGAGAGAGCATTGAGCTGCTTTGCTTCACAGGTCTTCTATCCAGAGGGTGCTTAATGTCCATGCACTGTTGTCCACGTTTCCATTTCCCACTTGCATTTGCCAGAACTGTGTGAGTCTCAGGCTGGGGTGAGTTTTTAGTTCTTGTTTAACACGTTATGCTATGTGGGCCACGTAATTTCACCTAGATTTTTCAGTGTATTATTTGCAACTTAACTGCAGTATTTAAGAAAAGTGTAGAAATCCTTTCTAGCACAGCAAATCACAGAAAAAGAAGGGATGAGAGTTTGCAGCACTGACTCAAACAGCCAGAAACTCCTCTTTACAGCCACAGCATCTCAGTGTTTAATTCCCAGTTGACTTCGAGCGCATTCCTCCTTGTGCCTTTTCATCCCCTGTACAACAGTCCAGTTTTAACATCCAACCTTGGGCTTTCATGCTCTTTGCCTGCCTGGTTCAGAACACCTTTCTGAGACCTCAAACACTGATACAAAGCAAGTGCAGCCCCACAGCCTGGTTTCCCAGGGAGGTGGTGGATGCCCTGTCCCTGGAGACATCCACGGTTGGGATGGATGTGGCTCTGAGCACCCGATGGAGCTGTGGGCGTCCCTGTTCATTGCAGGGTTGTTGGACCAGGTGGCCTTTAAGATCCCTTCTGACTCAAACGTGACTCCGTGACCTGCAGCAGCAGTCTCAGCTCTGTGTGCATCCTCAGTAACCTTTCCCTGGGCCAGCAGGAAATGCTCTCATGTTGGAGTGGGTGGAGGGCCCCGCTGGCTCAGCCCTGGGTTGTTTGGAAAGCGATAACTTTGTCAACAGCACGCGGTGTGACAAGGCGAGTTGCTGTTTGGCTGCCTCGTGCTAAACCGGGCTAGGATTTGTCCTGGGTGAGAAGTCCAAGGTGCTGTCAGCTTGCCTGGGAACTGCAGATGGCCTGAGAGGGAGGCTTTAATCCTCCCTGCCTGACATTAGCCAGATATCAGCATTGGAGGACATGAGTGATTGCCTGGGTTCGCTGCGTGCAGGACTTCCAGCAGCAATGAGGAGCGTTGCAGCCTCATGCTACGTCAAACTGTTGGCCAACAGAGCAGAGTTTGGAATGAGATGATCTTCAGGGGTCCCTTCCAACCTGGATACTTTATCATTCAACAATTTTTTGTGCTTTATTTTCTTCCTCCCTCCTTCTCTCCCTCCCTCCCTCCCTCCCTCCCTCCCTCCCTCCCTCCCTCCCTCCCTCCCTCCCTCCCTCCCTTCCTTCAGCCTGAGCATCTCTGCAAACAGCGGCCTCAACCTCCCCTATGATTTTGGGTAGGAGGCGAACAAGTAAAGCAGATCCCAGCAAACCACAACCCAAAGCAAAGATGACCCAAAGCTTTTCAACCCCTTTTCTCCAGAGAAAATCAATGTGAACAGGTTGGTGGTTTTAGTCTCATCCAACTTCCCTGACTTTGAGGCCTCCTAAACAGAGAGCAGAAGAGGCTGGCAAACCCCATTCCAGGAAGAGGAAATTGAATGTCTCCTGCTTTCATCAAGGAAACAAAGGTCTTATTTCCCTGCCAGCCTCACAACAAGCTGGTTAGAGAGTTAGAGAGTGAGAATGGAAATCTGGGTTTGTAATGGAAGTTTGCTTTGGAGGTTCCAATTTCCCGTTTCTTGGTTGGAGAAACTGTATTTGGTTTCTTGTTTCCCAGTTGCTTCTCAATCCAGATAACCATAACCATCTGTAGGGTCTCCATTGGAAGGGTTTGGGAGGCAGTCTCAGGGGAGGCGGAGCCATTAATGAGCGAGAACATAATAAGAGAGAGCAGAATGATGAATACAGAAAGTGGCAGGGGATTGGAGCTGGGTGGGCTTTAAGCTCCCTTCCAACCCAAACCATTCTATGAAAATAGGGACAAAAGTGGGGCTGAGCATGGGAATGAAGGCGGGAATAAAGATGAGAATAAAGATGGGGATGAAGATAGACACAAGTCGCTTGAACCTCCTTAGCAGGGGCCTATGTGCCTGGAGAGGGAGATTAATTATTAATTATCCCCCATGCACCGCTCCTCTTGCATCCCATACTCCAAATGAATTCCCAGTGCCTTCAGCCTGAGGCCAGGGAGCGAGAGCTGTCTTCACCTGCGTGTCTGGGAGGATGGGGCTCCTGATCTCTGCTTTGGGGTCCCAGAATGACACAAGTGGTGGTGACACAGATGTGCACTAATAGCAGGATTTCATCTTCCAACACATCTGACAAGTCCTGGGCTCTTAGGGCAGCCTCTAACGAAGCATCCCCAGCCAAGGAAGCCCCACATGAAGTGGAGGAGGACGCTGGGGACAGGAGGAGGGGGCTCATCTCCGGGATGCAGTAGGTTTTGTTCAGTCCTCGCTGTTGTATTTGCACAGGGAAAAAATAAATCAGGGCTGTTCTGGTCTATATCTGGCCAATTTCAGTCTGGAGTTCCTGACAGGTGACCCCAGGGTACGGTTGCAAGCTCTCAGTGCTTATTTTTGACATCATAATCCAAATTGACATTCGGTGCTTGAATATACAATAAGTTCATTACAGCTAAACCCTCCGGCTCAGGGATTTCCTGTTGGTAAGTCTCAGAAAATCAGGATTCCCTGTGGTATCGGGCTGAAAACGTTTACAGATAAAATTCAAGTTAGCAAGTTATGCCAAAATGTTTTTGGAGCCAAAGCGGAGCTGTGTTTCGTGCAGTGGTGCTTTGTCCTTCCTCGTGCTCTGGAGTGGAGGTGGAGCACCCTGCCCCGCACAGCTCCCAATCAGGGGCTCAGTGCTGCTCTCAGGAGGAGCTCATTAAGGAGCAGTGGAGAAATCCACGATCCTTTATGTGAGTGTTTTTTGGAACCTGAACTCTTGCCTCTTATCCCACTTTCTAAAGAGCAGGAGAACGTTTTGCTCCACGTGTTACCAAAACAGCCTCTGAACAGCCACAACTAGCACAGTGAGAGTTTTGATACCGCTGTTACTGCCATCGGAGGGACGAATCTCCCAAACTTCCTGTGTCTACATGAGAATTGCAACACGATGGGGTTTTTGCTCAAGCTCTTGACCTCCTGGTTAATCAGCTGTGATGATGAAGTGAGAACTTGGCCCAGGGCTTATCTGTGCCCATCTGACGCATGATCAGCATCTCTTCTGCTTCCACCTCCTTCCCTCGATGAAACTGATACCTTGTAAAAGCAGGGCTCCTTCCTATCAGAGGAATTTGAAGCTGTTTTTCCAGTAAGATGAGTGGTAAACTTTGCTGTGTCCCAAAGAAAAATGTGAAGTGTCTCCTGTCAGGAGCTGCATAGCAGGAGATGTGCTGGGGGTTCCCAAAAGCAGCTGGATCACAGCTGGGTCACAAGGTGATGCTGTTGCAAACGAAGACATACGTCTGCTGCTAAGCACTGCCAAGATGGGATGCGTAAGACTTGGGTGATAATTCTTACCATAGAATTGTAGACTCATTAAGGTTGGAAAAGACCTTCAAGATCCCCAAGTCCAACCCCAAGCCATCCCACCGTGCCCACTGACCATGTCCCCAAGTGTCACATCCCCACTATGACCCCACCACCTCCCCGGGCAGTCTGTGCCACTGCATCACCACTCTTTCTAGGAAAGAGATTTTCCTTAATAGCCAACCTTCCACCTGGTGTTGGGAAAGCTTGTCTGGTCAATAGTGCCTGGCTTTGGGTTCTGTGCAGCGAGAAGGCTGTGGGTGTACAGGAGCATCCTGTAAACAACAGTAGGTTTGGAAACAAGAGCTCCAACCAGAGCTCAGAAGCTCCTCTAGCTTAGAGAAGAGAGGTGGCCATGAAGATGCAGTACAGCAGGAAGGGCCTTGTGCTTCTTTGCCACTTCAGTGTGACCAGAAGGAATGCATGTACACACAGCAAATTTCTAAAAAAATATATCAATTCAGAGCTGTTGAAGTAGGAAATAGTAGGGGAGATGGTCCAAGGAGACCATTATCCCTGCTACTGGAAGGCTTGAGGAAATGCAAAGCCATGCAGAGTAACTGGGACTGGAAGCTCTGGGATTGCTTTGTGGATGGAGATCCCACAGCTGGACCCCTTGTTCCAATGTTTGACCGCCTGCATGGCAAGAAGCATTTCGTGATGGGGACTTCTGTTCTAACCTGTGCTATGATCTCTCTTCCCAACAGTGGGCACATCCAAAGAGGATCCCACCAACTGAGCTGCAGACGGCAGTAAAATCCCCCTTTGCCTTCATTCCAACTGCACCCTCAGCTTTGGCATCTCCTTCCACGCCCCAACCTCCAGCCCACGGCTTGGTGACACTGCTGGGCTCATTCCTGTTGGCCACCATCTACCAAAGCATTGGCCTTTGTTGTCCCAAGCCCTTTCCCCAGAAGCTGCTCTCCATCCCATCTCTATGTTATGCTATCCCTGCAGGATGCTCCATTCCAATACGACCCTTCCTCAGCCACCTAAGGTGGTCTCCATGGGCTCCTGAGCTCCTTTCCAGCTCGGTGGTTTTGTTCATTTGCATCGCACATATCCCTCATTCCCTGAGAGTTCAAGAAAAAGCTCGGGAAGAGTTTGCTATTCTTTCCTCCCCTGGTGGTTTTTAAATTTTACACATCTTAAACCCAATTAATTCGCTAGTTGCTGGGAGTGCAGCATCCTATGTGGTTCCTGTGAGAAGAACGTGATAAAAGTAGGATTATCACTTGCAACGGCCCTAGAAAAAATCTGGTAATGCTTCCTTCTGTAGCATGAGCTTTTGTGGAGGATCAGCCTTGAGCTCTGCAAAGAAAATTATGAAGTACGGCACTTGAGAACAGTTTCTTCGTGGTCTGCTGTGTTTCTCTTGATTGCTTTTTGTTATGATGAGTGACAGGTGATTGCTCTTCCTATAGGCTCGTGGTGGTGTCCTCATGAAGGAGATGGGCTCTTGGTGGCCATGTTCAGCTTGCCCTCAGGATGCTGTGGTGTTTGGGTCCATAGGTGAGAGAATCCAGCAAAATGTGCTCTGGAAAATGCCCTAAAGGAGAGAGCAGAGACCTACCCAGCCAAGAAGTCTTCCCAATCTGTGATCTCTCTGGTGCCTTGGGATAGACCTAGGTCTTAAAATTCCACATTTCAATGGTTTGTACAGCTCTGTACTATTCCTTCTTCTTCTTCCTACCTCTAAATCTTTTATCTTCATCCTTTTCCCCTAAAAAAGAAAGAGGAAATGCCAAAGAGGAAATGCCAATTCTGGATGGGCAGCGCTGGGCTGCCAGTGCCACGCACAAGGGACCAACCACTCCCCTAGTCCTGCTGGCCTTGCTGTTTCTGACACAAGCCAGGATGCCATTGGCCTTCTTGGCCACCTGGGCACACTGCTGGCTCATTTGGGGCCCTTTGAGGCATTGAGCTATTCCAAACCAGGCTTCATCCTTGTATGCCCTGCGCACCTCCACCTTGAGAACCACCAGTCACATACAGTAGAGAATCCAGGACCTACTTCTCCTCTGAGAGGTGCACTTGGGCCGCTCAGATACATTTTGAGCTGGAAAAATTGGAGCTGAGGATGTTGGCTGGTGCCATGCTGCTGGAGTGACCGGCTGCAGGGAGAGGGGTGGGATGGAAACTGCAAGTTGGTTCAGCTCCATCACCTTTCCATTGGGTCTCCATTTATAAATAGTTCGGGTCAACCGTGTGCGCCTTGACACTTTTTCAAGGCTGAAGACACTGTGGGTTTTATGCTTAGAAAATTTCCTTCCCTGGCTGCCCTCAGCTGCCTGCCTGCCAGGAAAGTCCAGCAGCAGAATCAGAAAAGTGCCTCTCTGGATTAAGTGAGAGCCCTAACCCGAGCTTCGTGCTGGGCTGCATGGCACCAAGGAGGCAGCAAAGCAGTGAGAGTCCTGCTTTACTTGCTTTGGGACTGGTCCTCAAACGAGGGAGGAGAGGGGAGAAGGAGTTGTCCCCTGCTGACCCAGCTGTCCTCAGCAATGGGAACCTGGGAAGGAGTCATCTTGCAGAATGTGCTAAAACATATAGGATTTTTTATCTGTGAAGTCACCAAAACAAAGCAGAGTCATCTTCCTTGGCTGAAAGTGAATGATTTTGTTTGTCTTGCAACCTTGTGCATTGCTCCGATGAGCGTTCAATGCCCACCACACCAAACAGCAGCAGTGTGAGAGGAGCATCACATGCAGAGCCATTCCTGCTGAGCTGTGCCCATGGCCAGGCCCGCAAGTCATGCTTCCTATACAGAATCTTTGTTTTCTTCTTCTTGCTACTGCTTGTAGCTCCAATTCAAAGGCAATCTTTGCCCCCAAAGGCTGGTGATGAGATATACATCCATTTTGCCTTAATGCTTTGCTACAGGACAAATCCACGGAGAGGAGGGGGTGCAGTTCATAGAATCATAGAATCACAGAATCGTAGAGACATAGAATGGCCTGGGTCAAAAAGGACCTCAAAGATCATCTAGTTTCAACCCCCCTGCTGTGGGCAGGGTCGCCAACCAGCAGACCAGGCTGCCCAGAGCCACATCCAGCCTGGCCTTCAGTGCCTCCAGGGATGGGGCAGCAAGGCTTCTCTGGGCAACCTGTGCTATCTCGTGGCCACTGTGGTCAGCATCCGTCAGAGCTGTTCAATCAGGGAGTGAAGTGGGTGCTGACATTCAATCAATTGCAGCGGGACAAAGCTCTGTTATGTCAAATGGCTAAAGACACATACGATGGCTGCTGCCAACCTCTGGAGCAGGCTGGGGTGTTTGCCAGCTTCCATTGCACAACAAAGATACTGCAGAGCCGTCATGTCGCACCCAGGTTGCCTATCCAGTGCCAGTCAAAATAAAGAGCTCAGCCTCTTTTCTGCATCACCTCCTGGCTCTGGGACCCCTTTGGGATGGTGCTGGCAGAGCTCGGACCCGGTGGACAACTCTTCGGGCTGAAAAAGTGAAAAATGTTGGGAATTTCCTGCCCGTGCTGAGCAGGCAGAAATGTTCTCCCATGGAGTTTTATGAGGCTGCGGATCCTGGAAAGGTATGAAAGGCAGAAAGGACTGATCAGCAGAGAGGGAAAACCTGATTGGAAGGAAGTCCATCTTGTTGAAGCCTTGTGGTTAGAATGCCTCTGAAGGCCCAGGCATGATTTTGACCCAGGGAGGTGGTGAAACCTCATCAAATCCAGCACTGCACACTTGCTGAGCCCCTCACATTGGTGTAAAAATGCTGAAAGTGCACAGGAGCTGCCACAGAGCGTGGACACAAGGTAGGTGGGCAGGAGCACCTGCAGCTGCCCCTTCCCTTTATGCTGGAAGGGGTCTGTCAGAGCCATTGTGGGTTTTGTGGGGGTTGATGGCATCTTCAGGAGTAACCCAACCACCATCACATCTCCTTTCACTCTGCTCATGCCTAGGGGATGGCACAGGGATGGATGACTTTCTCAGCTCCGGGATGCATGTACACATTGCTGCCTGTTTTCCTGGATCCAACCATGAGGGACACCTCTAAGCCAGGACTCCTTCTTGTACTTTCCATCTCTGGCAGCCAAAGCCAACAGCTTTTTGGGGGCTGAGACTTTTTCCAGCAGGAGGCATCAAGATCTGTTTTTTCCCGGCTATTCCCCCTCTTCCAGAGCCCTGTCTCTGTGCTCCAGATCCAGAAAATTGAGTTTCAGTTGCCCTGAGAAGGCAGCTGCTACCCATGGACTGGAGATGTTGGGTGGGCACAGCATCCTTCATGCAAGACAAACACCTGCTCTGGGGATGACTCTCTTGAGTCCCTGTTTTGCTCATTGCAGATGAAGGAGTCCACGCAGTCACTGCCATTCATTTCATCCTGCTATAGATGATTAAATCTATAAGATGAGCAGCTTCAATATATGCAGTTTTTGCAATGGGCATTTAAAGGGAGAGGAAAGAGGGAGCAGATACAGCTGTCTCTCTGTGCTAGTATTATTTCTCTTTAACTACACATGCAAGATATAATATCTAAATACTCACAGGCTCTTTCCTGTACTTGTGCGTGATGATGGATGGATAGATAACCTTTCTCCATAAAAATATACACAGTTAAGGGTAAATTTTTCATTGTCATCTCTAGCTTGTGTTTAACAATTTCTTTTCCTCTATTTTTTTTTTCTCCTTTCCTGGAGTATTGTGAGTGGAGAGATCTGACCTGCGTCTAACGTAATATTCTTGGATGGTTTTTTTGAGTAATGGCACCATTATTGTACAACCTCCAGCAAGAACAATTTGCAAAGTGTTGCAAACTTTTCAAAATGACCTGACAACAGCTCTCCAGCCAAAGTGGTTTTGCAGGGATCTGTTCCAGCGTTGCGGGAGCAAGGGAGGAAGAAAGGCATTGGAGCCCTGCGCGAGCCTGCTTTTGCTTCAGGATTGTAATGCTGGTGAAGGGAACTTGAGGTTCAGTGCTGCAACCTCTACATGGAAAAGTCGCTCCCTTTGGGATGAAAGAATCATTAAGGTTGGAAAAGAGCACTCTGAGATTGTCACGTCCAACAGTCAGCCCGTCCCACCGTGCCCACTGACCGCGTCCCTCAGTGCCACACCTCCACGGGTCTTGAACACCTCCAGGGATGGTGATTCCAAAGCTTCATTGCTGTACTCTAAAATGAAGGAGAAGCCGTATCCAGGAGGACCCTGATCTAAGTTGCTGCTGCAGGAACCTCAGTCCTTATCGCTGATGTGCTCACTGTCCCCGCCCATCCCTCTTCAGACTTGACTGTGGTGTTCTTTTCTAACCTTAATCACTCTATGATTCAAAGAGCATGTTTCTGGTGGGCTGATGGGGAGGAAACTCCAAGTCTTGCTGGGACCACGCATGGCAGGAGCACTGATGCTGGCACCCTACGGACACCGATGGGCTGGCGTCTGCAAGAAAACGGGGTGACCCCATGATGATGATGTCCTGCTTACAACAACCTCTGCTCGTGGCATTGCTCCATCCAGTAAGACTGGATGTAAGCAAGAGACAAAATCTACCTGGACACCCAAGGCAGTGTGAGCAACACGCCGTTGCTCCCCAATGAACAGTGTTAATGGCAGCCGACCTCCCCCAGCTCCCCTCATGATGAGCCCTGCCTCCTTTGTGCTAACAGACCCCTCTCATTCTTTTCCTCTGGAAGCACTAAAGTTGGCTCGGACCATTATTAAAATAAAAGAGGGACCCCAGAGGATCTTTAACCAGGAGATCTTTAATAATTACTACCTCCTAGACTCTTGCTACTCCGTTTGAACCAGGTTTTCTCATGCTATCTGAGTCCTGCAGCAGAGCTCAAGGCCGTTCCCACAGGGCTGTGAGTGTCATGTGACTTAATTGTCCTCGATATTTTTCTATTCACGTCAAGGGCTTCCTTGGAAATGTTATATAGCTGAGAAAGAGTTTATTATTTGCTGTCAGGAGGCAAATAACACCAGGGCATCTCTGAAGACGTCTATAACGTATCTGCGTAATGTGAAGGTTAAAATAAATCAGTGAAAAGAGTCACTCTCCTGAGGGCAATATACTGTAAAATATTTCATCAGAAGGCCTGGCTATTACTGTGCTTGTAATTAATCTTCCTGGTAATAGCAGGGCTTGTTTTCTCCTGCTGCGTTATCTCACTCCGTGTCTGCGCCGGCCGCTAGATGTCGGGGAAAACCCCCCTGGTTTGCCAAAAATGAATCTCTCCCAGAGCTGGGATTTGCTGGGTTTCCTTGGGATCCAGGATGATGCCCGGAGCATCTGGGAGCGGAGGTGCCTCGGGTGCTGCTTTCATCCATCAGCACTAAACCCTCAGCATCCTTCACCTGCGCCGTGCACATCACCTCCTGAGCGCTACCTGGGTTATAAAGCCAGGCTTTCCCCGAGCATTTGCAACCCTTCTGTTCTCAGATCATCACGTTGTGAGTGTGCCGGGACCTGAGTTTTATGAGCTGAGGGAGCCATTTGTGTCTGTGAAATGAGTGATGGGGGCAAATCTTGTGCAACAAACGCATGCCTGCAGCAGCCGCGACCCTAGATGGATTCGGGGAGCCTCTGGTTGGGGAAACGTGGTGGGAGAAGGACACGTGGGTGGTTCTTGCATGCAAGGAGGCTGTCCTGGTGCAGATGTTCCCTTCCCATCGTGCACACCCAGCGGAGGCACGATGCTCCTCCTTGGGAAAGGTCAAACTCCTTCACCAAAAGAATCCAACAGGAAGGTGCCGGAGATCCACATGTCACTCCTTGTCTGCGAGAGTCACTGCCACGCATTTTTTTCACACGAGGGAAGGGGGGACAAATGCAGAACAAGAGTCTCACAAAGCGGAAACACTATCAAGCTGTTTTCTTGTTAATTGACCTCCTCGGCCGTGTGCTTCCTGGCTCTTGAGCAAGAGCAGACTGCTGCAAATAGCACCGTCACTCAAAGCCATGACCTGCTGGAGAGCAGGGTTCAGAAAAAGGATGCTTGGGGGTAAAAAGGTAATGAAGGAAGACACAGACACTCAAGGTCAGGCTGGATGGGGCTCTGAGCACTTGATGGAGCTGTGGTGTCCCTGTGCATCGCAGGGGAGTTGGACCAGATGGCCTTTAGAGATCCCTTCCCACCCAAACAATTCTGTTCCTCTGTGATTCTATAGGTTTCCTCCTAATGTGCATGGCCTTTCCAGGGAGGCTGAGAGACGTGTGGATGGAGAATGGGATCCGATTCACTTTCCCCATGGCCAACCTGCTGTCCTTCTGACCAGCTTCGTCCTTCTTCAGCATAACCAACCCTTGTCAAACAGCAGTGCTGGGATTTAGGATGTGTGTGTGAACGGATGGCTCTGGCCACCAGGTACTGGTTTCAAAGAGCAGCACTACTCTGCTTTCCATCATGGTGTAATGTTGGGTGTCGGACCTGCGCTCACTCCTTTTTTGGGGACAGTTATTAAAAGGACCCTTGGAATTTCATCACCTTGGCCATGGAGAAAGCTTTGAGACAGAAGAAAGCTCACACGAGCACACAGTCCAGCCGTCTGCACCAATGACCATGCTGCCAGTTCCTAAAAACCCACAGCAGATGTGACTTCTGCAGCACTTAGCTTCCATCAGGTTAGTAGGTTTCCTTCAAAGCCAACCTAAATTTGTTTTGCTGTCAATTATCACATTCCTACCATGGTCTTCTTCCCTCTAGGCTGAGGAGTCTCTGCTCCACCAGTCTTTCCTCACAAGCCAATCTCTTATCACCCTCACTCTTCTGTGAGATTTTTCTGTGCTTGCTCAGCGTTTCATTGCCCTTTCTCACCGTGTTGGTGCTGTTTCAAAATGTTATGTCTCGTATCTACGGTTGGATCCTTCAGATGAAACCAAGATGAAGTGAGAAAGGGTAAAGATGACTGAATAGAGGCCTTCTCTTTTCCAGGGCTGACCTAATCCACTCTCTCCCTTCTTTCACCTGGTCATCCTGGACCAGAGCTGTAGAATTCAGTTCAAGAGGCATTTAGACAGAGAGAGATATATACGTAATCTGAAACACAAGATAGTGACTGTGTCTGCTGACTGCCTGAAAAGGCACTGTTGGTTTCTTGTCCAAGCATGCGGTGCCTTCCCCAGAGAAAGACCTGTCTCATTGCTTGGATCTTCCGTTCCTTGAAACCGAATGAAAATCTCAGTCTAGCAGAGGCTGTCCTGACAAAATGATTTGGAACAAAAGATAATCACCTATTGTTATGCTGCAGAACTCCTTGACCAGTTGGGATTTCTCCAAGAGCCAATTGGACATGATGAATAGCGGTAATTTCAGAGCTATGCGCATTCACAGGGTTTGCAGTTTTCCACATCTACTGCATGATGGAGGGGGGGTGGGATGGGGGAAAGGGTTTCAATCAGCTCCAAGTCAGCAGCCTGGACTCTATCCTGCAGCGTCCAGCCGGTGAGGTGTTTGTAAAGTAACGACTCATGTCTGCAGCAAATATGCCCATTTTCCAAAACGCTAATTCATTTCTCTGTCCAAAATGCTAACGCATAGGGTCTTTCCTAAAGAAGTTGGAAAGCAGGTGTCTGCTTTCATCTGAACTGAAAGACTTCTGCATAGTCTTCCCTACAGGACTTTTTCCTTTGGAGAAGTTTTCTGTGCCAGTGGCACCCTTTGCCGTGGATGGGGTTGGAATGAGATGGACTTTAAGGTCCTTTCCAACCTATTCTATGATTCTGTGATTCTTTACTGTTATTTCTCTTCTTGTAGAGCTAATACACTGGGGCACCCATCTGCACCCACGTCCCTTAGTGCAATCTCCCTGTAGTGACGTGCTCAGGACATTGCCCCATCCTTACAAAAGAAATTCCCCTGATGAGTTGGACACCAAATCCCACTGTCACCTTATTGTATTCAGGAAGACTGGAGCCAGGGATGTGAGAATTAATGTAAAAGTGCCCTCTCGTGGCAAATGGAGCTGTTATCATTAGTCATCATTTTGGGGAAATCCTTCATGTCACTGGGGTTGTGATTTATAGAATCATGGAATCGTAGAATCGTTTGAGTTGGAAGGGGCCCTTAAAGGACACCTGGTCCAACCTCCTGCAATGGACAGGGACACCCACAGCTCTATCAGGTGCTCAGTGCCCACCCAGCCTGACTGTGGGTGTCTCCAGGGATGGGGCACCACCACCGTCTGGGCAGCCTGTGCCAATGCCTCATCACCCTTACCATAAAAAACTTCTTTCTTAAATCCAATGTGACGTGTGGTTTGCAGTCTGGATGCATTCAGTGGAAGGATGGTGTCACCATGAGGTCTTCAAGCTCTGCACAGCTTACCCAATGATCCCTCAAGCACCCGGATTGCAGGGTGGGCTTCACAGGTGGGAGCTGGCCATGGGTGAGCTTAGGAAGGAAGAAGTGTCTTTGGGGGTCCAGAGTGAGCCAGGAAGGGACTTGGGCTTGCAGTAAGATGATGGGTGTGAGCCTGGCCCTCAGGATTATTCATCCCACTGCAATTTGGAGTTTCCTTTGCTTCAGGTAGATCTGCTGGGTATGAAGTGTTCTCAGCTGCAGAGCAGAATGCGCACTTAAGCAACCCTTGTGCCTGAAGCCACGAGCCTGCTTAAAACAACACTCCCTCTAGAAGAGATGATTTAGTAGCAAAAACTCAGTAAAGCAGTCTGGGGCTTTTGTTATGCCTGCTCTGAGGGCTGTGATGCTGTGCTCTCTCTGTATGAGCTGCTCCTGCACATTGTCTGGAGCAGTCACCCATTAAGTACCTAATTAATCAGGAGGCTGGGTAGAGTCTAACCACAGGAGCTGTGAAAGGGGAGTTTTATGGACCGTTTTCCTTCATCTCCTTTTTGTTTTAGGAAGGGACATAGTATTTTCTTTGCACTAATGATTACTTTGGAGTACCGGTGATGTCCTCCCTCTTCCAGCTTTCTCTACCTCTTCCCTTGCTCCATGGAAGAGAGATTTATGGCTGGACTGGATAGTTCTTTGAAGGAACTCACCATGGGAAGAAGACAGAAAGCAGAGTAGGAGTGGGATTCATATCCTGTAGTCCAGCTCAGGCATAGGAGTTAGGCAGGCAGGTGAATGCTACCTTGGGATAACTGCTGCTCTTCCATCCAGGGATCAGTGTGTCCCAGGTGAAAGAGTTGCTACCCTCAGTTACTTGGCTTTGCCATGCAAAACCAAAGCCTCAGTGGCTCATCTTCATTTCCAGTGTGTGTTGGTGAGTAGAGATGGGGTCTTTTGTGCTCACGTGATGCTACATCTTCCCAACTGAGGACCCTCCTGTGGCTGGGGAGGATGAATAAGAGAGGATGCTGCTGTGGGGAACTGCAGATCAGAGGCACTGCGGAAGCAAGGGTAGTATTTGGGGTCGTTCCTTCAGGACAGGAATTGTATCCTGGTCACCTGCTCATATGGCATGGTGCTTGTTTGAGGAAGGATCGTCTTTTAAATCATGTAGATTTACAGCACCTCAAACTTGACACACTTGACCGAGCCAACCAAGCTAGTAACAGCCATAGCATTTTGCAGGCATTTTGCTGGATGGAGAGAAGATGCATTGCAACTGTGTGCCATGTGGATGCAGACAAAAATACAAAGTCCTGAGAACTGTTACTGCTTCTACGCACGAGCAGTAGAAGGGAGGAATCAGAAAGGACATGAAGTACCCAGGTGAGGAAGCAACGGGAGGAAATGCCAGCACACCAGAGCCTGGGCTGGTCAAAGACATGTCTACCTGCCCCCAGCACAGCTTGGTGTTCATGAGATTATCCAACAACATACAGCTTTGATGCTCAGTTTTTCAGACCTTGGCCTTCAATTTAGAACCACAGAATCATAGAACCGTTAAGATTGGCAAAGACCACTGAGATCATCACGTCCAACCAATTTGTTATGACTGTAGCAACCACTGAGCTGCTCTTCTTGCCCAGCAACTGGTGGTGGTTTGGTTTGGAGCAGGAGGTTGGTCTAGAGACCTTCCCACCAGCCAGCACTGCTGTGGTTGAACGATGCTCACATAATCCCACTATTCTTGGAGTAAGTGGGTTTGGTCTTAGGAGGCCTCGTGCAGCTCATTGCACCCTGTGGTTCCTTCAGGACAGAAAGGGTTTCTCCTCCCGTAGGCGCTGATCTCCATGGTTGCCTCAGGGTGCTACTGAAGCAGTCATGATTGATAATAGCACTATGTTGGGGGGCCACTTTATCAGGAAACACCATGAAGGGAATTATAATCACCATTTAAAGGCATTTTCCCCCTTCCTCTGGTGGGTTATCAGATTACAGGAAATGAGAGCAGTTTTGCTGCCTTATTATGAGAGATGGATGCTACTGTTCAGAGTGTTTGCCCATCCATCTACTTCCCCGCTACCCTTTCTCATCAGGGGATGCACTGTTCATTTCCACATCGATGAAACAGTGAGAAAGCTTCCCAAAGCCTTCTGGCTTACTTTGCTTCCTCATTTCTGGTGGATTTCTCTCTGCTTTGCAATGTCCCAGTATTTATCCTGCTGCTTCACCTAGCTTTCCCCTCCCAGCAGCAGGCCTGCTTGCACCGAAAGATGGATCTCTGTTTTCTTAAATGCTCAGGCAATTAAACTCATTCCTCAGGTGGTCCCGGAGGGGAGCTCTCCAGCCAGCCTTGCCTTCGCCTACAAATCCTTTTTCAATATGCCAAGTGCCTGTGGCTGACCCCTCTTCAACCTGAGCTGCGGAGCTACTGCTCCCCAATCTCCTTCATGCCACTGTTCAGGGGAATTCAGCTGCCCAGGGAGGTGATGAGGTCACCGTCCCTGGAGGGGTTTGAGAACCATGGAGATATGGCACTGAGGTATGAGGACAGTGGGCATGGGGATGGGTTGGGTTTGGACTTGGGGGTTTGAATGGCCTTTTCTAACCTTGATTCTGTGATTCTAAGATCTCTGGAGCATTCCAAATGGGCTCCAGCAGGGTTTGCAGCCCTCTCTCTTGCTTTCTCCATCCCTCCCTTGGGTGAAGTAGAACCCCCAGTTCAATCCTAGGTGGACACAACCTCTTGTGCCTACATTAAAAGCATGCACTACAGAGTACCAGGAGGACCTCAGATAAAAAATGGTCCTCAGACAAGTCATGACCCAGTGCCATCTCTCCAAGTCCTGACCTTGTTGTGGCCAGTTTTTGTGCTTTGACTGCTCTCTCATTCACCATCCGAGAAGTGAGACTCAACCATATTGCTCTCCTAGGTCCCCGGAGGGTCTCAGCAGAAAGAAGACGCTTTGGTTTCTCCTCATCCATAAAATCCTGTCCACCCTCCCTGGTGTGTGATCAGCACAGCTCTGCTACAACTTGGGGATCCTAATGCTGCCAGATACACACATGGAGATTTACCCTGGACTACCAGTGGCAATCTTCTTCGTCTGAATCCAAACTCTGCTCTCAGCATGCAAATGCCTTGGCTGGGACTCTGCAGTCCTTATGGCTGATATCATCCCTATTTGCATCGCTGTTTATTTTAATTTACCCAAGAGCCACAACTATCCTCACAGCCCGTTTCTCCTTGCACTCGCTTAATCCTCATCACGGCCATCACCTTCACAAGGATTCCTTTTTGAAGGGCCTTCTGAATTGAAGTCATCTGGCTTGCTTTTCACTTGGCTCCCTAGGAAAGCACAATTTGCATGATCACATTCAGCACATGCCTGCGTCTGTCTGTTTATCTCTTCAAAAACCATGGAGGCTGCTGAGCACAGAGTATGAATTTCTAATAAGTTTTGTGAACCCAGGCGAGCTAGCAAAAGACAAAAATCCCACCAGTGTTTAATGGAAGAATGCACTGAGGGGTGAGCACAAACCTTGCTAGCATCAGAAAAGCCAATTATGGGGAACGTGGTTATTGGGGATCAGGGTCTTTCAGCTGTACCCTGGTGGGAATGGCTTGCAGGGTTTACACAACTTGCTGTTCAAGCATTACAGCATCTCAGAGACGTGACCAATTAACCCTGAAGTAAACTGAGGCAGGATATGGGTATTGTAAAGGTAAGCAGCACAAACGTCTCCTGGTGTTTTCCCTCTATGCTTTATATCTAGGAAGGCCGGTGTGAAGTCACCAGGCAGGTTTTTTAAATTATTATTATTACAAGGCTGGCTGCCGTGGCAGACATAAAAGAGATATCATGTTCATTGCTCATTCCTCGGGCTGCAATGCACATGTTTGAGAGCGAGCAGATCCTGCCGACAAGGAATTTCCAGTCCTGTTAGATTGATAAATGGGTGCTTCCCCACAGAGCCTGCTGTTACGTGTTTCGGCTCTGCCTGCAGTCAGTGCCAGGATGCTTCCCACCAGCACGGCAGGAGGGAGCTTTGCTGGGGCATCTTGGTGGCCTTCCAGGAGGTGACATGGCTTTGTGTGTATCTCAGGGTCTGGAACACAGATCTTATGGGGAGCAGCTGAGGGAACTGGGATGGGTCAGTCTGGAGAGGAGGATGCTCAAGGGGGGACCTTGTGGCTCTCTACAACTGCTTGAAGGCTGGGGCCAGGTGGGGGTTGGCCTCTGCTCCCAGGTAACAGCGATAGGATGAAAGGCAATGGCTTCAAGTTGTGCCAGGCGTGGGTCAGGTTGGGTATTAGGAAGCATTTCTCCTTTGAAAGAACGGTATTGCATTGGCACAGGCTGCCCAAGGAGGTGGTGGAGTCATCATCCCTGGAGGTGTTTCAGGTGCATGGAGATGTGGCACTGAGGGACGTGGTTGAGGGCTGAGCAGTGCCTACATGCCCTGACACTTGTTTGTCTACGCTGCCATCCATTCTGATGCTGGTGGGTTTTCTCACCTCCAGAAGCAAAACTGACTGAAATTCAGCCCCATGCACAGACTCTTTTAATTGCTCATGCTGATTAGAGTGCATTAACCAAGGGCGGATGTAGTGCTAGCCAGCTGCAAAAGAAGAAAAAGCAATGCCCTTCTGTTGGAAAGATGGACATTTCTGATTTGCAACCAGTGAGAAAGTATAAGGTTAAGACACTCAGCAGCAGCTCTATGGCAATGGCAGATGTAGGAAAAACTTTGGTTGTGTATGTGGCCATTTTTCAGCTCAATATAAGGAATAATTCAGATCTCTCACATCTTAGGAGCAACAAAATCATGGTCACCCAATGGGAACACCCGACAAGTGAGGAGGTTTCTGATGCTTTTTTCCACGTGGAGGATGCCAGCCGTGCTGCTAATCTGCTCTTCAGAAGGCACTAACATCTCTTTACATAAGCAAAACTCCACCAGCAGGATGATCAATTCAATCTTTCCTTCTACCTATCTACCTGTGGGTTTTTTTTTTCCCAAGATTTCCCCTTGTTTTTTCATCCTATCTCATCTGCTCCCTTTTTTCCTCCAGCTAATGGAGATATGGGCTAAGGGAAGGCAGAGAAATAGAGCTTTGGGGGCACAAACCGCGCACGAAGGCAGACCTGGGGGTAGCAGCTCTTTTTGATTGATTTTTCACACCAGTCTTGGAAGCAGGATATCGATGAATTTTTGCTACGAACAAGCAGAAAAGAAGTTTTAATTTGTGTCCCCTGATTTTCCTCCTGTGTGAGTTCTAATCTCCCAACCACCAACGGCAAGGTATGGGGACGTTTCTTCTGGTAGATCAGCAGACAGTGTATTTGCAGAGCGAATAGAAGAGTTAAAAATACTGAGAAATAGGAGAGAGGAAGCCAAAATCCTTGGAATAAAGATATGTGAAAACCCATGGGTTGGAGAATTTAACCTTGTAGACGTAGATGACACAAATCTTTCCTGTCCCTCTGCGAGGCAGGCATGACTTGGACACCATGGCCAGGACAGGACAAGGAAAGCTTGGAGCACGCCAAAGGGAAAAACAGAACAAGGCAGATGGATTCGCTCATCTACAAAGGCTTGGCTGGAAATGTAAGAATTTAAATGAACTCTCCAGCAGGAGAAATACTCCAGGCCATCATAACAAGCAGCAGGAGATACAAGTGTGAATTCAGTCCGTCTTTGTCCTGCCAGATTCCAGATGAGGTCAAGCAGAGGGGTGGTGGGTAGGAGGAAGGATGTTACACAGGGTGAGATGGAAGCGTCCTAGGCTACTAAGGGGGAAGCAGAAGATGAAGAGATACGGTGAACATGTAATGCCCTGAGGTGAGGAGACACTTATGACCTGCTCAAACCATTACAATTAGCAATGGGGCCTCGTGGTCTCTGCTGAGATTGCAGTTCTGAGAGCAAGTGGTAGCAAAGCGCTCTGATTTCAAAGCATTTCTGTTTGCTTGGAGGTTCCAGTGTCTTCCAGCTGTGAACCTTACAGTGGTTGAGTCTCCTTTGTAGATCTGGTAGGGTCCAGCAAAGGCAGAAACCATAGAATCATAGGATGTTAAGGTTGGAAAAGACCTCTGATGTCATCAGTCCACCAATATTGCCCACTAACGTGTCCCTCGGTGCCACAACTCCACAGAAGAAAGAATGGATGATGCTGTTTGATTTTCTGTAGTTCCTTTTGTGCTTGCCTCAGGATGGTGGTGGTGATTTCTGTTAAAAAAAAATATATATCCATACAATTGCCAGCTGTGAATGACTTTGGATAGGAGTGTGCCTGTGTGTGCCTGTAATCTCCATCATAACTTCTAGGGGAAAACAGAGAACCTTGTGAAGAGGTTTAGGATGTCTTTGGCATGTCCTTGTGTACAGTCGGATGTGTCTTAATGGAGAGATGGGTTCATGTGCATATAATTTGACTAGCTTAGATAGCAGGGAGGGTCAAGTTTCTTGGCTCATGATCTGTCCCATGGATGGAAAAAGCCACAGGGACTTCTTGTCCTTTCTCTCCTTCTCCTTCTCCTTCTCCTTCTCCTTCTCCTTCTCCTTCTCC
>NW_024885355.1:78255-224946 GCF_019232065.1 Centrocercus urophasianus
CTCCTTCTCCTTCTCCTTCTCCTTCTCCTTCTCCTTCTCCTTCTCCTCCTTCGCCCCCCTCTTCATCCCAAGGGGGACAGGGGGCCCATGAAGCAGCAGAACTCAGTGTTACCTGTACCACCTTGACCCAGTTGTGTTGTGGACCACTCTGTGAGATCACTTTTGGAGTGCTTTGTCCCACACAAATCCTCTCCATCCCTCAGGACAAGGTGAGCAAGCCGTGGACTCTCAGTCCTGGGGCTTCTGTGTGTCTGTGGGTGAGTCTGACATGGAGAGCAGGGTTTTTCTCAGCTGGTAAGATAGGCTTTGGGGAACCCTGTCCATCCCCCACTTTCAGCGAGGGCTGAATAAAACAATTGGAAATACAGCAGATGTATGAATAAGGTTCTGGGAAGTGAAGGAGAAGAGAAGTGAATCTGTAGAGAGGATGGGAAAGGCACGTCCTGCATTCCACGTGCTCTGTCCCCTCTTGACTTTCATCCTTGATATATATTTGACACCATAAAACTTTCAGTACATCCTCTTACTGTGCATCCACAGATTGCTTAGGTGCCATGGACCTCAAAATTGTCTATGGCTCCCATCCTCTACCAAAATAAGGCAATAAATAGCAGGTACATCAAAGGAGCATTGTAGGACTGTGTCTTGTCATAGCAGATCACTGTGAGCTTCTCGTTATGGCCTGAGAAAGGATTGCAAATGGCATCTCTCTGTGGGGTGGGGATTAGTCCCATCTCCCTTTCGGATCTGGAGTCTTTTGCACACAGACTCTTGAAATGTGAAGAATCTGCATGCTCCCCATAGGAGCTGCCTTCATGTCAATGCCTAATTATTTTCTTGGCAGTGACCTTGTACATATGGCACAGAAAATATGGATTGCAAGGGAAAGCAGAGAGCTGGGATTGTTCTGCTGCTCTGTAAGAGAATGGAATAGTGGATTGTTAGCAAGTGTTGTCTTGGGCTGGTCTTCCCCTTTCCTCTGGGTCAGGCTTAGCCAGAAAAGACCCTCTGATAGTGGTGGGTGCTTTGAGAAGGAACATGAGCCTCGCAATGCAGATGGAGGCAGAGAAACTTAGGACTGGAGATTGAAACTTGGAAAGGTGCATTACAGAATTCAGTCCCTTGCTTTCACAGGGAGCCTTTCAGCAGGGTCCCAGTACACAGAACATTTACTCTTTATTGTCCTGAATCACCAGGCATCCACCATAATGTGCCACAGGGCAAGGATGAAGGAGGCTGTGACATTGGTGGTCTCTGAAGGTTCCCACATCAGCAGAACATGCCTCGTGCCTCTGGAGAAAACGTGCTCTTGGAGAAGCCTGCTGCACAAATGCTCTGGCTTTGGAGGGCTCCCGTGGGAGGTAATTTTAAAGCTCAAAGACTCTGGAGGAATGCCTGAGCCATGAGGTGAGGGACCACAGCTTTTTATGCCTCTTTACAGCATGAGCAGCCTGATCCTGCTTGGGGTGCCTGCTGGAACACAACCATGGTGATCCTGGGATAAAAGCAAGGAGTTTGGTGTCCCAGTCCAGCTGGAAATAGGAAGATTCTCCATAATGCTATGGCTGTTCCAGGTAGGCTTGGGTACCTACCTATGGGTGTCAACGTAGCCTGGGGTAGGAAAGAAGTGTAACTGCTCGATCCTTATGCATCTGAGGACTGTCCTTATTCTATTGCAGGAGACAGAGGGTCTGGCTGGACTGTATTTCAGCATGATGGGACCTTTTGGTAGCTCCCCAAACTGTCTTCTCTGAAGCTGCACGGAGGAGTCCACCGTGCTGGATGTGATCTGTTGAGCTGCCAAATCCAAAACCTGGTTCCAGAGAACAGAAATAAACTCCAGGGGTGGGAATCTTCCCCAGGAGAAGGAAGGAGACAACCAGATGGGCTTTTGGAGCTTTCTTCCTTCCTTTATTTTTATAAACATAAAAAGAAGTTGGACAAGGCCATGGATTTATAGCTGGTCTTGGAAGAGCAGATATTGCTTGTTTGGGGGGAGTTTTGGTATTGCAGTTGTTACTCAGTGGGAGACATTCCCATAAAGCTCCTCTGGACTTGGACATGGATAGCATTAAAGCAGGTGTCCATTTTTAAGAGATTCTGGAGCTCTGATGTTTCTTTCATGTCCCAACTGAGCGTAAAATTGTCAGTCAGGCTCTTATGGGTCATCCAGCTCCAATGGGCAGTGCTTTCCTGGGGGGTGAATGCAGGGAAAGCTGAAATTCCACACTATTTAGTAAAAGGGGACGGAGGGAAACCCCTTTTGACTCCCAAATAAATCTTCAGCTCTACACAAACAATCACAATCCTCCCTCAGCTCTTTGTATCCTTTGGGCAAAGCTTCCTCAGCCAAAGAGGCCATTGACTGTCCAAGTGTTTTTTTAATGCTTGATTTAAAGCAAGTGGTAATGGATCATTGCATCCCCAGGAAAGGACTGTCTGTTCTTCTTGCACCTCCATCCTTCCTTACACAGTCCCTGAAGGAGCCACGTTGAAGAGTAGACCAGGTCCAAATATGCTGGGAGAAGAAGACTCATTTTTTGGGGCTGGGGCTCAGCAGGGCAATCTGTTGTTCAGTCTGTATATCACTTTGCATGGACTGCCACATGACAGCTCCATCGCAATATTTGTGAGGAATCACTTCCTGAGCATCTTGTGTTGCACTAACATCAATGCTTTAGTGTTGCAAAGGGAGAGCAGGGGTTAAGTGTTGCTAGCTGTAGGTCGGAAAACATGACAATCTGAATTCCTCATCTTTTCATTAAAAAACACACAGTGATTTACAGCTGACAGACTGTTTCATTATTGTAGGGGATTGGGAGAGAAGGACCAGTATGCTTTGAAGCAAGAAGACTGGAGTTTACAGGTCTTTGCTCATGTCGATCTCAATAGGGCTGTTACACAAAGGCAGTGGATTAACCTTTTCTTGGGACCTGGGAAGAGTTTTGCTCAGCACCTGGTGATCTCTGTTGAATCCAAGGCTGCTCCACCGCTCACAGATATTCACAACTGTTTAGGCTCTCTCTAAATCCAGTCCCATCTCTTCTGTGGAAGTTAGGAGCTGTCTGCCCAAATGTAGGTGTCATCAATATAATAGTTGACACGGGAGTTCATCATCTAGATGCCTGCTAAAGTCAGTGGATGGATCAGAATCATAGAGACACTGAGGTTGGAAAAAACCTCTAAGGCCATCGAGTCCAACAGTCCACCTACCACCAATATTCCCCACGTGTTGCAGTGCTACATCTACCCTTTCTTTAACTCCTCCAGGGACAGTGACTCCTCCACCTCTCTGAGCAGCCAATTCTAATGCCTGACCACTCTTTGTGAGATCAACCTCACTTTGACTTATTCATCTGATCCCAAGCACACAGAGTGAGATGATCCGTGATCCAAACCTGCTCCTCCTTTCATTGTGCTACAGCAGACCCCAAGCTCCAGTTCAGACCTCAAGGGCACATCTAATCTGCTTACGGACTTCTAGTGCAAGCTGATGCCCTAAAGTATCCTCCATGGTCCCCAGCTTCTGACATAGGATGATATCGGTGTCTTGTGGATGAGAATTCGTATCCACTGACACTGTGGGGATGCCTGAAATGCTTTCATGAAATTATTAAGACTGGAAAAGACCTCCAAGATCCCCAAGTCCAACCACCGCCCACCCCCTCCACGCTCACCAACCGAATTTCTCAGTGCCACATCTCCACGGTTCTGGAACAGCTCCAGGGATGGTAACCCCATCACCTCACTGGGCAGCCTGTGCCACTGCATCACCACTCTTTTCGAGAAGAATTTTTCCATAATATCCAAGCTGAGAATATTTCTGAGCTACTGAATTGAGCTCTGACAAGAAGTTGAGAGAACACCCCAAGCTTGCTGTATAGGTGTATTTTTCCCTTCTGTAAAACAAGGAAGGTCATTCTTCCACAGTCTGAGCAGTGATGAACAATTGGAGCCAAAGGGCACATCCCTTCAGGTTGCCTTCAAGATTTCGGTTACCTAATCATTTCTAAACATGCATTGAGCAGTCTGAGCTTCCTGTATACCATTTCTTCACTTTTTCTTCTATTATCCTCCATTTTTGTCTCTACATTGGAACTTGACTTAGCCCCACTAAGGAGAACAAAGAAAGCCACTTTGGAAGGGCCCTTTGAGTAAGGGCATTCTGGAGACTTATCTCTCCATTTCCATTTTTTCCATCATTCCCATGGGGCAAAGGGCAGCGGGTGGTAGAACTCTGGGCTTCTCCTCTGACCCCTGTCACAAGATCATGGAAATAATGTCACCTCAATTTTCTTATCTGCTGCACAGTGAAGATAGTGTGGCTTTACCCGGGGTCAGCGGCAGTTCTAACAAATGTTTGCGTAGTGTTTGGAGATATTTGGATGAAGGGCACTACAGAGTTACTACGTAGTTGTGTTATTTATTGTGCTTTCCCCAGTGGATCTCCTCAGCAACGTGGTGTGTAAGTAGTGCTACTACAGCACCCATGCTGACATGCAACATTTTGCTCTTCCAGTATCTCTCAAAAGCTGAAGACCATCCATATAACTTCACAGCACTGCAGGTAGAACACTCATGGCTATCTTGCTTTGTAAAACACACTCACCTGCTTTCACACTGGTTTTACCCAGTAAATCCCTTACAATGAAGTTCTGTTGAGCTGCACTTCTGGAATTGGAAAAGGCTCAACTGTCTGATGCTCCTGAATGCTGTGCTGTAACTTCTCAAGGGCAGCAGGGAGTGGAGAAGATACCATTTCTTTACAGTTTTCTTTTTGGAATGTATTTTTTTGTCTCATTTGCGTTCTTTCTTTCCTTACTTTTATATTTAGTATAAGACAGAAACAGACACTCAGTGAGGCAATTCACTTCAATTGCTGACAGAGTCTAAATTGAGAATAGTTGTGTCCTAGATTCGCTCCCAATGACGTCAACAAGAAATTCACACCCACAGCCTTGAGGAACGTGTCCTACATTGCTGGACAGACGTCACCTCTGGGAGGGGTGGTCATTTTGAACACACAAGGTGGCACTGGTTGCTCTGGCCTCCGTGCTGGGCCTAGAGATTGCAGCAGAAGGACTGGAAAGCGTGTAAAAATCTGCTTTCTGGGAAAATTTGGAATTGGATACTAGGAAAAAATTATTCTCCAAAAAAGCAGTGATGGATTGGCACAGGCTGCCCAGGGAGGTGGGGGAGTCACCGTGCCTGGAGGTGTTCAAGAACCATGGAGATGAGGAACGTGGAGGGATGTGGGGATGGGTTGGGGTCGGACTTGGTGACCTTGGAGGTCTTTTCCAACTTTGATGATCCCAAGATGGTAAGAATTTCTAACAATTTATCTCAGATATTCCTAGTCTAGAAATACCAGAGGGAAGCACCTTTCTCATGGAGTTTCAGCAGTTTAAGATCCACATGGAAACTGGAAGAACAAAGACTGGCAAGAGGAACAGTCTGATATTTGTAGATTTATGTGTCAAAGTTGATTGCTCCCCAAACCGATTAATTTTTTGGGGTATTCTGTTTTTTTCTGTTACACCATCAGAATTCTCCTGTTTTTCTTGCACATCTCCTCTCCTGTGATTTGCTATGTAGGAGACTTACCATATCAAAATCAGCTAATGGAATAAGAATTATTAAGAAGAAATAAGTTGTTTAAACTGACATCACTCCTTCCTCTGGATCTTCATTTTAACATAGAAATAGGAACATAATTTCTTTGGAGACGTTCAGCTTTCTGTCAAAGACAGTTTAAAAATCAACAGGTGGACAAAGTCTACTGGGGACAGATAGATGACAGGCTGAATGGCCACATAAATCTAAATTCCAGGGGAAAAAAGAAAGGTCATATAATACGATCATAAAGTGAACTCACAAGTGGTTCACCCCTTGTATTTCCTGTACTGAAAGGAGAAGTGAATTGTGGAAAACCTTACACCAGGTCTGCATTTGGAGGTTTGAGGCCATCTTTCAAGTGAATGTAATTTAAAAAAGAAAGAAAAAAAGAGTAAAGAAAGAGAAAAGTAATGATTAGACATATCATTCAATGCAGTTCCTTTAGTGCCAAGTGTATCAAATCCATCCATCATGTGCTCATCAGTGGAAGAAATCTGAATGAGTTGTCCAAGTGGTGAGGGAAGGGAGGATATTAATCATCAGGACTTCAGTAAATATCCCAACACAAAGGAATAGTGGCCCCAGTGCAGAGCAGAAGTGAACCTGGCAGAAGATATCAGCAGTGTTTAGCTTACATAGTGTGATTTTCAGATGGGGTCGATGTTTTTGGGGGGCTGAGGTATGGGTTTGACCACAGAAATCAACAGTGCAGATGCTGTAGTGCCTGATAAAATGGGAAAAGGCCTGATTTGGGGTTTGTCCTCTCAGACCAGGGTGTGCTTCCATAGGTTGCTTCCCTGTGAGGAAGAAGATATCGAGTTAGGGGGTCAAGATATCAAGCTGGGGAGATGGGGGAGGTAATACTGCAGAGAGGAGAGAATTGAGACCTTTGGGTTAGAAGAGCACTGGCTGATGTGATTTAGTGATACGGCGATGATGGGTGACCGTATGGTGGAGAAGGTGTCCACCAATGGTTGGACAAGGTGATCTTAGTGGTCTTCCCAACCTTAATGATCCTATGAAGAGGAGACGCAGGGAGAACCAGGGAGACCTTAAAGGAAATGCGATTTCAACCTGACATTGACCACCTACAGGTGTTTCAAACTTCTGAGGACCAAATGTTTTCGAAGCAGAGACAGATGCCTGCATGGATTTGATGTCTCCAGCCGGGTGTCCTGTCTCCTGGGACCACAGGCTTCATCTGTGCTGGGTGCAGAGAGCTTTATTTAGGTGCTCAACAAGACGATGTTTGGGCAGATAGCATTACCTCCTGGCTCCTGGTATGCAAAGTTCATTCTTTGTGTGGCACATTTATCACCATCTCTTTTCTGTTGGAGGAGGAGGAAGGGAACAGTAGGAGGGAAAAGAAAGTGGAAGGCAGGAGAAGGGGATCCAGACAAGGGAGGAGGTTGTGTGGGGCATGTCTTCCCATCCTGAGTGATTTATTTTTCTTCTGGGAAGCACTGAAACTTCCAAGTCAAAATTAATGGGACAAAAACACTTTCCAGGTGCTCAGAAGTGCTTAAGCACAATAAATCAAAGGGGTAGACTGAAGGAGGAAGCTCATGGCAGAAGAGCAGGCTCCTGAGCTGTCTCCTTTGACATGCTGTATGCTCAACCAAGGCAGGCGTTGTCCCAGCTCCAGCAGTGCAGTGAGAGCACTTTTGGGGCTGCACAAGTGACTTTCCTGGGTTGCTCCATCTTGACAGTGGAAGACTCTGATGTAGAAAGCTCACTGACTGAAGCTCGGTGAGTAAGACACGATGCATCTGGAGAAGGCCAGAGGGGTCATGGGAAGGATGGAGGGGAAAAATCAGCCAAGGAAGAGTGACAGACCTACCAGTTCTCTCCCCATTTTCACTTTGAGTCCGCAGCTCCCTGCTGAGCAAATTGCATTTACTCAGCTCTTCTTGAAGAGGGCAGAGCCCACCTTAGTGGAAATGACCCCTGACGGGAGATCTGACTTTGGAATTGTCCTCCTGATGGTGAGGTGGATGAGGAGCTGCTTTCAGCTGAGGCTTTCTACCCTTGTGCGCCTCGTTCTGCCTCACTGATGGACCCATATCAAAAATGCCTGTGGCTTTGTCCCATGTGAAATGGACCTTCAGAGGTCCTAGAGCCTAACTCCCATGCGACGAACACCATTTTCTCAGTGCCTATCATCCCAACAACAGCGACTTTCTTATGATATTTTCATCAATGATTTTATTTCCTTTTATCCAGGAACTGGGATTTCCATATGAATTTGTGATATCAGTATGGAAGACGGGCCTCCTGGAAAATGGAAGCATCTAGGCTGTGCTTTGTGTGGAGACCTTTCCCCATCCTTTTCATACATCCCCACCGTTTATTTTTCCTTCTATTGTGGTTACACTTAGCAACATTTGGGGCAGCTCTGGCCTGCATTGTGCTAGGTGCTGTGCAAATATATAGGAGAAACCCAGCTTTGAGTCTTTTCTGTCTCCCAGGCTGTGTGCATGGATTATCAATTAGTTGACTTGCTGACAGCTCCAGCGCACAATGAGTCAGTTCTCTACTTAAGATGAGCCATCAGTCAATTAAACTAATAGTGAAAATCTCTGAGCATAAGAAAGGAAACATTTATGAGCTAATGTTAAGCGTGAGAGGGCTAAGGGAAATAAAAACCCTCTACAATTATAACAGGGGAAAATGAGAACTTAGGCTCATTAATAAACAAAGAGCAGGATGTAATTAATAAACCTGCCAGAATATGGAATTCCTTTCCAAATACGTCATTAGCAAGAAAAATAAAGAGGAAAAATTAAGCTGATAAGGATGGGCTTGGAAACTTTGAACGTATACAAATCACAGGATCTGGCTGACATTTATCCTGCTTGTTGAAGGGGTATAATGAAGGAGTTAAGAAATCACTGCAGAATGGTGGAAATGCGGCTACAGGACGTGAAAGCAAAAAGTTGTGGCTTGTTTTTATATATATATATATCAGATGTTGTCCTCTGTGCCAGTTGTGGTGCAAACGCAGCACAGGGAGGTGATCCTGGCCAGAGCCACACTGCTGTTTCTGGTCTGTGACATGATGTTAGGGGGAAATTTATAATGTGCAAGAAAAAAAAAAGAAAAAAAATAACCTCTCATAACCTTGAAAAAACCCAACATGGGACATCTATATTGGGCAGATTTATGGTAGGGAATGACGATACATAGAAAGGAAGCACATCAAATGTCTTGCAATTCAGAACTACTTCTAAATAATCAGTAGGTCAGTTGCTGCATAACTTGTCCCCATCTTGGGCCTCGTGTTCCCACCCGCTCATGCTGTCCCCTTTGCTGCAGGGGCCCCGAAATCTCTCGTTTTTATCTTGAGGTTCAACCTGGAGGGATCCTACTCGGCCAAGATGTCAAAGCACTTGAGTAGTGCCGTCGCTTGAACTTGAGTTGCCCATGTGCTGTGATGAATTCGGCCTCTGGCCAAGAAAGAAGAATGGTTTTGAGAAACGTGGAAAGGGCAGCAGATGCGAAACCTGGCATCGGAGGAGGCCTGATGCTGACTGAGGGATGACAGGCTTTGAAACCAAAAGGAGGAGACTTAGGGCAGATGCTGCACAGATGGGAGAATCCAAGAAGAGCTGCCTGGGGAGGAAAGGATGTGATCAAAGCAATACTCAGGCTGGATGGATATCAGTGGGAAGAAGTGGTGTTCATCAAGAGCAGAGAAAAGGAGCTTGCAGTACAAGGGTTGGGTTGTATGGAGGGGTGGGAGAAGGGAGGCTGCAGGAGGGGTATGTGTGAGGCAACCTGCCAGTATTAGGCAGACCTAGGAGTTGATCTGACTCTTTCCTAGCTAGCTTACTTAAATCAAGCAGTTTTTTTGGTTTTATTTCCCCTTTGAAAGGCATTCCCTCGTTGGATCACGAGTTACCAATCCGTAGCTTGAAGATCTGCAGTAAGATTGCACAGTCCTTGAAGTTCACCTTTGGATTGCAAGTCTATGCATTTGCTGGTGGTTATTGCTCTGCTTTAGTCCTTCATGGCTTTTTAATTTTCTTTTTACTAGGAGTGCAGTCAGCCCCACAACTGTCTTGTCCAGCTTTTTCCCTGTACACAACACAAATGACAACGATTTGGCAACAGATCTGGGATATTTTTTTTATCTGTTTTCTTCTCTCTCCTTTCTGGATTTCAATATGTATTTTATTTTTTTTTTGCTGCAAAATGCAGAAAGTAAATAAAGAGACAACTTAGATGGGCAATGGACAGACCTAACAGAAGATGGAGAAGAGAAACAGTAACAAATAAACCTAAATAAAGAGTCAAACTCTTAATAAATTTTGTCTGACCACCAGACAACTATAGCAAAACAGCCAAATTAGCTGCCATACCCTGATGCTGATAGTCTGGATGAAATACTAAAACAAATCTGGACCAAAGAGAACCTCTCAGCAATGGTACAGCAGTTTGCTTTCTAGCCGAAGTAAAAATAACATGTAATCATTTAATACAATTTCTTCAAATAAACTTTATTTGGAGATAATGACTTCCAGATGGGTGAAGGTTTATAAACATCTCTGCCACAAGATAAATTCCCACTGGGTAACGGATGGGATAAGAGAGTGATTCAGTCACTGGGTCTGACTGGGAGGTTAGATGTGAGCTCTAGCCCAAAGCTAAGCAGCAGGAAGGACTTCTGTCCATCCAGTTGTTCCTTCTTGCAGTCCAAAACAAGGTTGCTGTACCCACACTGCCTGTTGGGATTCATGGAACCGCGGAATAGTTTGAGTTGGGAGACACCCTCAAAGGCCATCTGGTTCCTCTCCCTGCAGTGCACAGGGCCACCCACAGCTCCATCAGGTGCTCAGAGCCCCGTCCAGCCTGACCTTGAATGGAGAATCCACCACTTCTCTGGGCAACCTGTGCCTATGCCTTGCCATCTTTGTTGTAAAAAAAAAACCCTTCTCCTTACATCCAGCCTGAATTTCCCCTCTTTTAGTTGGAAACCGTTTCCCCTTGTCCTGTGACAACACACCCAGATGGTCACTGCCTTGTGCTACGACCTCCTGAGCTGTGCCTGCTGTCCCATGAAACGGTCCACTGGTCCAGTCCAAAACAGTGCCAAAAGCAGCGCCAAAAGCAGCATCCTAAAAACAAAACCCTTTGGAGAGGAGAGCTCTCATGCTTTGGAACAATTCCAGCACAGAGACATTCTATGGGTGACTTTACAGAAGAACCCACAACCCATTCTGTATCAACCAATACCCTCCTTGTAGCTATTTTGGAAGCACATCCAAGCCTTCAGGGCTAGATTATCGTGCCCAGCTTTGCAAATACGTAAGCTCACATAAAACATCATCAAGAGGTGTTCGCAATACTCCAAGCAAGAACCTGTTCAAGATGTCCGTGCAGTTTCTCAACGAATAGCCCAGCACCTTTTTGGATGAAATACTAGCCTGGATCTCCTCGGAGCCAACAGTGCTAGTCAGGCTGTCAGTGTCACACATGTATTTAATTGCTTTGCTGGGTCGAGGCCCTGCAGAATCAGTGTGAGGAATGCGAAGGAAACAATGGCACTTCGCGCTTAATGTGGGGGATTTTGAGTGTTATTAATTATTTTTCGTTTTGCTGGTTAGCATGAAGAGACAGAGGGCTGAAACACATCCAGGCAGAAATCAGCCACAGTTATTAGTGCCTCAAGTCTTTGTCTTATAGGCTTCAAGCTGGTTAAAACAACAGGAAAAAAAAAAAAAAAAGCGAGACATTTTTCAGATGAAGGCCCCCAAGGTATGTGGGATTTTAGATAAATGACCTGGTTTGGGTCCAGCAATAATTATTCCCCTCTAAATCCCTGGATTTTTTTTTTCCCCCCTGTTTACAGGAGATTGTTGGTTTGTTTCTTTTTGTCTCAGCTTTTATCGTACCTCCTGCCACAACCGTGCCTCCACAGACCTGCTGAGGACTTAACAAACCCACAGCTGAGATCTAAATGTTTCAAGAGACAGTAGGATGTTGTCAAGGATCTGATGGGAAGTTGGCATGTTTCTAGCTCATCTCTATTGTTTTCTCACCTGATGGGCTGACAGGGGATTCCTGACAACCAGGGGATCTCCCAAGATTCCATATTTTGGGCGAATTTACTACTGTGCAATGGGG
Source organism: Centrocercus urophasianus (assembly GCF_019232065.1). Classification (NCBI taxonomy): domain Eukaryota; kingdom Metazoa; phylum Chordata; class Aves; order Galliformes; family Phasianidae; genus Centrocercus; species Centrocercus urophasianus. Next base: position 89,998 of record NW_024885355.1, read on the forward strand.
ATCGGTCTCTTCTCCCAGGTAACAGCAATAGGATGAGAAGTTATCCTCAAGTTATGCCAGGGGAGGTTCAGGTTGAGTATTAGGGAACATTTCTTCTCAAAAAGAGTGGCATTAGGATAGGCTGCCCAGGGATGTGGTTTTAGAACCGTGGAGACGTGTCACTGATGGACACAGTCAATGGAAGGGGTAGGAGTGTGTTGGGGTTGGACTGGTGATCTTAGAGGTGACCTTTCAAAGTGTGTAGGAGATCATCAAAATGGGAGATGGGCTTTGCGAGGGTATTTTAGCTTTGTGAATTGACGTAAAATGTAAACTGGGCATGGAGGATTTTTGGTTGATTACGTATCTGTGTGGAGATGGCAATACCTAACCCTCCAATTTGTCCTGATCCTGAGCCATGGCTCAGACAGAATCACAGAATCACGGAATAGCTTGGGTTGGAAGGGACCTCAAGGATCATGAAGCTCCAACCCTGCTGCCACAGGCAGGGCCACCAACCTCCACATTTCATAGCAGCCCAGGCTGCCCAGGGCCCATCCAACCTGGCCTTGAACACCTCCAGGATGGTTGGGGCATCCACAGCCTCTCTGGGCAGCTGTTCCACACCTCACCAATCTCTCTGTAAAGAACTTCCCCCTGATATCCAACCAAATCTTCCCTCCTTGGGCTTAAAACCATTTCCCCTTGTCCTATTATCCACTCTTTCAAAGAGACACGACATGAACCTTGCAGGAAAGGAAACTAAAAGAAGGTTGTTTAGAGTCAGTGACATTTGTCTGCTCCGTGGCTAAAGGTGTCAGTCCAAAGGCAGCTGCAGGCTTCTGAAAGTCTAAAGTGATAAAACTTTTCCAAGATTGAATTCCCTCTCTGCCCTGTTGCAGCTCCAAAGGCTGCAGGTTTGCAGCGCCAACAATCACAGAATCAGTAATGTTGGAAAAGACCACTAAGATCATCTGGTCCAACCATCAACTCATCACCACCTTGCCCACCTAACAAATATCAGCCATTTTCTCCTCCTCCTTAACTGAAGAGATAAGAGGTTGGGCCATTTCATCTGGGGTGAGTTGGGAGGCCCGTTCCAGCAGAATGTCAACAATATTCAGTCTGACCCTGTACTGAAATTCAATACCATACACAGATTTTCTCAGAAATGTTAATTCTTGACCGTAAGAACAGCCGTGGATGAGGCTCATTACTGGTGAGACACCAATGTGTTTCTCATCAGTTCATATTCCTGTCACATTTAACAACCGTCTAAAGCTAAACCTTGTGTGTTTTTGTCCCAAATCTTTTGTGAGTGAATCAGCCTCGTCATTGCCAAGCTTGGATGCCAGGATTTGGGCAGGTGAGAGAAGCCACAAGCCCATTGCACTGCCCTTAAAAAATACATCCCAGCAGCCCTCTGGAAGTCTTGCTCAACCAGCTCATCCCAGCTAGAATCACCCCAAGCATTCTCCTTCACCCTCTGTTAACACAGCAGATGCTTTTGGATGCCTTCCCAGCCAATTCTCAGAAGGCTGGAAATTTCTGTTTCCCATATTGTCCCTCCCTCCCGAAAAAATAAACATACATCATCTGTGTTGGAGCAGAGCAGTGGAAGTGTGTATGTCCTGTTAGAGATTCATGTTTACGTTATTACTGGGAGCAGATTAGGTGGTTTAACCTTCTTACAGTTTTTTTTACAGTTTTCACCCAAGCCTGATGGTTTTGAAACATAGAACCAACACTGGGACTCCTGTTGAGAAGGAGAGGCATCTCAGAGGGACTTCAAACCTCCCCTACTCTGTTGGGATCTTCCAATCCAAAGGTTACTTAGGTTCTGCTCCAACATGATAGGACAAGCAGAAATGGTTTCAAATTGCAAGAGGGAAGATTTAGACTGGATGTAAGAAGTTTTCTGTGATAAGGGCATAAGGGAGTGGCACAGATTGCTCAGAGAGGTTGTGGATGCCCCTTTGCTGCAGACACTCAAGGTCAGAACAGACGGGGCTCTGAGCACCTGATGGAGCTGTAGGAGGTGGACCAGATGAACTGTAGATGTCCCTTCCAACTCAAATGATCATGATTCTCTGATCTCTCATGACCAGGGCTCTACTCATGCTCTTCTCTCCAGCTAAGCTCTCTTAGGTATACAATCCCATCCCACTCTGGGAAAGCAAGAGTGAGCATTGAGGTTGATTGCACTGCACTGCTCCGAATGCATTGGATGAATTCTCTCTCACGTGTCTTACATTGCTCACTGTCCATGTGATGACAGCAAAGACATTGCTTAGTGAGTATACAGCTGGCAGAAGCATTGAATGAACCAAAGAATCACAGAATCATTAAGGTCGGAAAAGACCATCAGGATCATCCAATCCAACCATCAACCCATCCCCACCATGCTCACTAACCACATCTCTCAGTGCCCAATCTCTGTGGTTCCTCAGCATGTCTATGGACAGTGATTCCACCACATCCCTGTGCCAGTGCACTGCCACTCCCTGTGAGAAGAAATTCCAAGAACACTCCTGATGAGTCTGGGCCAATGCTTCAGCAGTGCTGAAGTATTTAGAGGCATGAGTGTTTAGATGAAGGTTCCAGTTGAAGGGGAGAGTCCTGCAGAGTTTTCTACTTGCTTGTTTGCTTTCTCACCAGTGATGCTGGTGAAACCACTGAGCTTCAATGATGATCTTGGGAAAGGACTCAACTCTTTGGTTTTTGCAAAAACCTTTCAACCAAGGAATTGATGCATCTCCAGCCTGCCAAGTCAAGCTTCTTGCAGAGCAAAGCCAGCTGTGATGTTGCAGGGATGCAGAAAAGTGTTGGTTAAATTCTCTGCCTGTTACCCCAGAGAGCTGGGGACAGGAGAATTATGCACTTTGCCTCCTTTGTTTTCACTGGATAGGGTGGGATTCAATTTCAGCCTTGACACTCACTGTGCTACGAAAGGGTCAGGAAGTCACCAGCTTCACCACACTTAAGTAGGGACCAGGAGAGAGAAAAATTACATCTGAGACACAGATCAGCAGTGTGAAATCCACTGCGAGTGACAGAGCTGGAAGGAGGTTGTATGTGGCAGAGGTGGCATGGCTGGGTCACACTTCCAGCCTGGCTGTTATGACTGTCAGCTAATCTTTGGGAAGCTCCAGCTCATGTTACCTGTGCTAGGGGGAGAGAATGACCTGTAACTGGAGGCTGACAGGGGCCCATAAACTGGTTCTCCTGACAGCTTCCTGGATCCAGTCCATCATTCTTTGGAAGGAGGCAGTTTGAGGGCAGCTCCTTCTTCAACCAAGTGCCCAGCGGCTTTGTCCCCTTTGTTCCCAAGAGGGAGGCATAAAAAATAAGTCTGCACCATTAGGACCTGCTGAGTTTTACCCCATCAGTGCTTTCCACCAGAAAATTCAACCATGTCCTTCCTTCCTTCCTTCCTTCCTTCCTTCCTTCCTTCCTTCCTTCCTTCCTTCCTTCCTTCCTTCCTTCCTTCCTTCCTTCCTTCCTTCCTTCCTTCCTTCCTTCCTTCCTTCCTTCCTTCCTTCCTTCCTTCCTTCCTTCCTCCCTTCCTCCCTTCCTCCCTTCCTTCCTTCCTTCCTGAGGACCAGGAGAAAATAATCCTGCTTTACCACCTTCTAATGGGACCCTCAATTTCAGTTTCCCTCAGTGCAGATGGTTACCATTCCTGCTAATCCAGGGTAGCTTCTATTTTTCTCTTTTTAATGGTGTTTCATGAAGTATAGAGAAATATTCACTGGAGCAGGATGAGTGGAAGCTTTCAAGAATGAGCAGATAAGCTTCCGACAAAAAAACTATCACAGATAATGTCAACGGGGAAAATTTCATGTGAAAAATTTCGTTTTGGGGAAAAAGGTCACTTTCTAAGAACTCTGAATTCCTACTCCTTTCTCTGCCCTTGCTGTTCTGCATTGGCCCACCTGCTTCTGTTCATTCAAAATGCCTTCTGCTTCAACTTGGTGCACATCCACCCTCAGGATCAGCAAGGATAGAAGAGCTGAAGCCTTCATCTGTGCTTTGTTAACACCCATGATCACTGGTGGGGGGAACTATGCTTCTGTTCTTTAGAGGAGCAACACAGGCAGGCGGAGTTGACCCATATGTGGTTTCTTCCCACGGGGATGCTAAACCATATGGGTTCTTCAAGCCTTGGCATGAGATGAACATAGATTTTGGGGTATGGCTCTACTTATCAGCTGTCCTTGAGACTGTGTGGTGTTTCAAGACTGGACTGTGTTTATGTAAGGCACTGACTGATAGCTTGCTGAGCTTCTGAATATGTGAGAGACCAAGGTGGGTGCATGCTGCCCTTCATGTCCTTCTTACAGAGGGAATAAGAGTCACCTGCTGTGCCCAGCCACCACTATTAGCCTCCTATGGGCATCGTGAGAATTGTCCATATGGGTTTTGGACCATGAACACATTTGGTCAGCCTGACCCTAACAAGGGTACTTGACTTGGGGTGCACCAGCACAGCCATGCCTGTTAGGCTGCATGAACATGATAGTAAAGGAGCACAATGCAGTTCGTTCCATGCTTTGGGGTGGGCTCAGTTAGTAGCACAAGGTGTAGCCCCCACTTTTATCCCAGCTTTGATGCTAGCTTTCTGTGTGACCCTGGAATGCCTTACACAGCCTCGTTATCCATCAGACTGGGATGGTAATGACTGGCTACCTCACAAGTGTGTGAGTTTGCCCATTGTCCCAGCAGAGTGCTATGGGGAGCTTGGGGTCATTAAAGATCTGATGGGGTTGTTGTTGTATTTTGTCTTTGCAAGAGTACATGGGGCATTGCCCCAGGCATCCTGGTAAAGCTTCCTACCTCCTTAGTGCTGTCACGATGGAAGGGGACAGGTCAGCCTTTGAAAATGCATGCTAAGCAAGAGAGAGGAGAGTTCTGGGAAAGCACTTCTTTTCTGCAAAATTAGTTTTGCTGAGTTTACAAGGTGTCGAAGGCTATTAATGCTGAATGCTTTGGTACCATGAGACTGTAAACAAAGCTTCAATGTGCCTTTCTACAGACCCATTTATCAGCCTCCATCTTTTTTCCCTCTGGCTTTTTTCCACTTTTTTTTTCTTTTTTTTTTCCCCCCCTCTCTCATTCTTTAGCTTTGTCTCCTGGATTTATTCCCATTCTCTAGGTTGTCTTATTAATTTTCCTCTTTCTCAAGGAAAAAAAAAAAAAAAAAAGTTTGTGGGCTGGAGACTTTACAACATTCTCTCATAGTCCTGGATTTAAAGCGCCTAGCCGGGGGTCTGTAATGTACTGACATGGAAAGGCCACAGTTATTATTAAACTAATAATCTCGGAATTTTTATGAACTACAGAGCTCTGCGATCATTTCTAACCACAGGGCACGGGTTGCTGAGGTATTAGCAGCCATTGGTGAAAAGCTACTGTGGCTGGACATGCCAACTTTGTCAACACCTGGGAGCAGGGCTGCAGAGATGAATGAGCTGAGGAGGCAGGTGGGAAGAGATGGGATGCTCCTAACAGCCCCAAGTGACTTTCTGCCCACTGTCCTCCTGAAGATTTATCTCTGGTGCATTATTTGAGCTGTAGCCCCCAAACTAACACGTGGGGTATGAGAAGATACCTTGAACAAGATGGGATTGCCAAGAGCTGGGTGTACACTTACTTACAATATTTTCTGCTTTTGCCAGTGTTAGGCACCAAATTAGATGGACTTTTGACCCAGCCCAGCACAGCCATTCTTGTGCTGTTATGGCAGACTGAACTGGTTAGGATGACTGAGACTGAGCTGAAGATAGAATGGTTTCTACACCCCTCATTTTAACATCTGTTCATATAGAATCATAGAATCACTGATGTTGGCCAAAAACCACTAGGATCCCCACGTCCAACCATCAGTCCATCCTCACCATGTCCCTCAATGCCACATCCACCCAATTCTTGAGAGCCTCCAGGAATGGTGAATCTACCACTTCTCCCATGAGGAAGTTTGAAAGAATTTTCAGACGACTTGGAGTTCTTCTCTTGAAGGTCTTATAGAGATTGATCTTCTGAGGAGTTTAGTTATGTTGCTTTCATTTAAGAATCCATCTAAATTGTTCCAACCAGTGCAACATGTGAAGATGCCTTGTGGCTTGTCAATAACTCTCCAAGCACTTAACATATGATGCACAGAGTATTCAGTCAGGCTGCCCAGGGAGGTGGTGGAGTCACTCTCCCTAAAGATGTTCAAGAAAAGTGTAGATGTGGCATTTGGAGATGGGGTTGGTGGTATGGTGGTGATAGTTTGATGGTTGAACTGGATGACATTTGTGATCTTTTCAACCTTAATGATTCTGTGATTGATTCTTCTTGCTCTGAAGTCCTGGGGTATTTGGTGCTAGGCAGTCCCGTGTTTTGTTTGGGAGGTGAAGGCACTTTTCTGGTTGTCTGTGCACGGTTTTGCGAAGCTTTTTAATGTGAAAATTGCTAGTGGAAAGAAAGATGAGCAGTTATTTGAGCTAGGGTTTAAGGCAGACAGTTCATTTTCTGATATGTGATTTATATCACTGTGTGAGTTGACATCACATTATTGGATGGTTTTTTGTTTTTTTTTTCTTCCATTGTGAGGCATTTGTGAGACCTCCACTTCTGGCATTTTCTCCCTGCTTGTCAATCTGCTTATCCTCCATTTCATTTAGCTAGAAGCACTGGTTTTGATGGTGCCTCTTGTTGGGGATTGAGCACACCAGGACGTCGTCTCTGCGTGCCTCAGGTGGTAGAAACACATTGGCTGCTCTGAAGTCACCTGGGGGAAAACAAAGAAGAGGAATAGCTGGCTATCTCCCTGTGATGGATTACAAACCCCTCCCTGGGATATTCCGGAGAGAACAGACATGCAGCCCATGCTGAGGATGAATTACTGGATCCAATTATAATGGGAGGAATTAAAACCCCTCTGGATAATCAGCACCAGCTGCCCCATGCATGGTACCCTATCCTCCAGGCAAGCCACAGCTGTGATTCATGCCACGTCCCACGTTGTTGCTTGCCCTTGAAGCCTAAACAATATGACATGTTCTGCCTCAGTACATGCATAATTCTTCCTTATGTGTGAGTTTCCGGCTGCTCACCAAAGCAGGTGGGGAAGATGCTGACATTTTCTTTGTGCTGTAACTCATCCACAAGGAGGAAGGTGAACAAGGATACTGAGGGAAGTTTCCTGCAAATCTCCAGATAGGAGACACGAATCTTTGCTTCTCCTTCAGCCCCGTGTCAGGGTAATTGGAAGCAACAAGGCTGTGCTGGAAAACGCTGTCATGGAGCTTGAGTGCAAAGCCTTTGTGGGAGTCAGCCCTCATAATATATGGAGTGCTTACAAGAACCTGTGACAACTCCAGCACACGGCCAAGCCTTTCACCCAAGCCAGTGAGGCAGGGAAAGAAGCAAAGAAAATTAATGCAGGAGAAAACTGTAGTTTTTTTTAATGGAGAGGAATGAAGAGGGGGTAATGGAGTACGGTACTTTCTAACTGGGGAGGCCACAATTCTTTGGGTAGCCTGCGTTTGATCTGTGAAAGGCTCTGCACTACCTTCTTGCTATGGTAGCAGTAGACCATGGGTTCAGATCTTTTCTATTGCCATGTGCCCAAGACACTCCCCTCTGCTGGTGCAAAGGAAAGACGCATCTTCACAGGCTGCCCCTATTGCCTCTGCAGCATCCCATGGACCAATGCTAACCTCACCAGGTGGGGCTTTCTTTCCTATTCCCTTTCACTTCTTGGAGGTTTTGTCTTGGCTGATTTTTTATGTTTCTGGTCCTAGCTGTCAGTCTGTATCCTACTGCAGCCTGCAGAAATCTTTCAAGGTCCCATGCATGTAGCCTTCACCTTTCAGGAGAAGATCATAGAGTCATAGAATTGCTTGAGTTGGAAGGGGCCCTTAAAGGCCATCTGGTCCAGTGCCCCTGCAATGAACAGGAACACCTACTGCTCAATCAGGTGCTCAGAGGTCCATCCATCCTGACCTTAATTGTCTCCAAGGACGAGGCATCTACCAAAACCATGGACATTCTGTCCCAGTGCTTCACTACTCTCATTGTAAAAGACTTTTTCCTTATTTCCAATCTAAATCTGAAAGATGAAACCATGGAAGGGATTTCTTTCTGCCTCTTGCAAAGCCATGAGCCCTACACTCAGCCCAGGGAGCCACCTTTTCCCACCCAGTTATGGCTACAAAGGACCAGTGCTTGGCATCCTCCTGCCTGGCACCATGACTGCCCAATGTGAAGCACTGGCAGATGAGAAGTCATGAAGCAGAAGCAGTGTGTGCTCATGTTAATAGGTCCCAGAGGAATTTTTCTGCTGTAATATTTTCTGAATGATGTCTGGGCTCATCTCTGACATACTCAGTGACCTTGTTTAGAGTTTGGCAGCTATTTCATGTGATGTCCTGTGTTAGGACAGCTCCTGCTGAGGGTGAGCCTTACTCAACACCAGTTTGCTGCAGGCTTTTTGGCTGGAAGTTGCGCTGGTGTTCTCCTTTTGTGCTAAAATCATAGGACCCTTTGGATTGGAAAAGACCTCTGAGATCATCAAGTTCAGTGAGAATTACTGTTCAGGGTGTGAGACAGGCAGAGCAGTTAAAATGAACCTACTTCTCAAAGGCAGGGTGTTACTTGCTTCAGCTGGGCTGCAATCCCAGCCAGGAAAGCTTATACTGTTCCCAATCTCAGCCTTTGATCAGTTCTGAAAGAGAGGTGGATCCCGGACTCCAGTGATGATCTGCTGCCAGGGCCCAGCAGTGGGGATGGACAGTGATGGATGGGTCTGCGGTAAGATGTCCTACTGCAAAACACATGTTACACACATTCCCTACCTCCTGCTCCTTGAAAGACATTGCAGGAATGGCGTTTCTTCTTATTTTGGCTTGGAATCATGAAAAAAAGTAATTCTGGGAAGGAAGGATGTGATTGTACCACAGAGCTGAAGCGATGCAAACTGGTCCCCAAATACTCTTGCACTGTTGAGTTGTGCTAAGGATCTGCAGCTTCACTCCTCCTGTCCAGGAACAAGACCATGGCCTGGCTGCTGCAAGAAGAGGAGCGTGTGCTAAATGCCTCCACTTTGGTGGAGAAAAATGTTTGCAGCTTTGCTTATTTACTGTTTTACTACAGCACTGTAATCCTTTAACCTCAGGTGGCTCTTCTTGTGGACAGAGGTAGAGGTGCAAGAAGTCCATGCCAACAGGGCTCCACGTAAAGGTGCTTCTGACTGACAAAATGTGCTCTAAACACACATTATTTTTACTGCAATAAAGCCTGTAAGGTATGAGCAACGTCAGGGTGTCACCGTGTCATTACAAGGGTAGGCTGAGACCTACTGAGATTTTTCATAGACAGATAAAAAAAGAGATGAGTGGGGAGAGGTAATTGGAACGACTGGAAAACAAAACATGGATAGACTGACAATTCTGAGCAAAATCTTCAAGATTGGAATCACGTGCCATCCCAGGAATTGAAATTATTTCTTTTTATTAGCATGTTTCCATAAAGCCTTGTTGTATTGCAGCTTGATATGTTCTCCCACTGCAGCGCTTGGGAACTCTGGCCATTGAGCCATGAAGATGAGCCAAGGAGGTGTGAAATACTGAGGTGCTACAGAAATGCTCTTAAGGGGATAACAGAGAAACGGATAGTGTGTGAATTCATGCAGGAGACTGAAAATGGTGGGTCCTGCTGGAAAAATTCCATTAACAGAATGAAGCTGTGTCAAGGGAGGGTCAGGTTGGGTGTTAGGAAAATGTTCTTCACTGAGAGGGTGGTTGGGCACTGATGCAGGCTCTCCAGGGCAGTGATCACAGCACCAAGCTGCTGGAGTTCAAGAGGCGTTTGGACAACACTTTCAGACACAGGATTTGAATTTTGAGTGGTCCTGAGTGGAGCCAGGTGTTGGATTTGGTGATCCTTTTGATTCCCTTCCAACTCATGACATTCAGTGATTCTATGTCTCGATGGTCAAGGAAGGTGCTGCAGTGGAAAGGGTGCAGAATGGAAGAGCCACGAGGAGTTGAGCAACTCTTCCAAGCCTCGGAGGCTGTCAGCTTCCATAGAGAAGTATATCAGCAGTGGACTCCCTGCAGATGCCTTTCTGGCAGGCAGATGTTCCTATAGCGTGTTTGGCAGCCATCGGGCGCCAAGGTTTTGGCAAGGGATGTGTAGAAGCAAAGAGTCTGAGTGAGAGCAGAAGATGCAGCCAAGAACCTGGTGAGCCTCATATGTCCAAGTGCACTTTGGACATGTGAATCTCACCTCAGAAACAGCTGTAACACAGCAGCATGTATATACAAACACATCCACATCACCACTCATGGCAGCAGTTTTCAGAACAGAGTTGGATGGTGAAGCTAATAATGGTGGTGGGTTGCTATTTTTTTCTGTGTATCCTCCACTAACTTCAATGACATTTCGTAAAACCTCTTCAAGGTAAGGGCTGTTGCTTTAGTAAGCCTTGAGCCTTGTCAAGCACAGTGAGACACACAGTCATGAATGGGACATATATGTAATGATGGCTGTCTCAGGGGATTGAAACAAAAGTCCTTTGAAAATGTAGGGATAAGTCTGAAAATCCCAACCATTGATAGGGCTCATGTTCTTCCAGAGGGAAACTATCAGCCTCACATCAAAATGGGGATGAGCTCAGTGTCAAAGGAATGTTTCAGGGTTGGTGGTATTTTCCTTAATTGTGTATGTATATTTTGATATATTTTACCAAAATACCTCAAGTCTAGGAAAAAGCAGACAAATGAGAAAGCAGACATTTTTTCTGCAATGTGTTCAAGGCAAAGCTAAATAGCATAAACTGCTGACCTCATGTTTACTGCAAAAAAGTAAAAATCTTTCTACATCTAAATTTTCTTGCTCTTACTTCTATATTTCCTTATGATTCTTCTTGAATTTCTTGAGCTAACTTGTACTAATTTCTTTCTACTAAAAGACTCAAAGGACTGTTAAGGAGTTTACAGAGGCCTTACCAGCTACAACCTTACCACTCTTTTTATGGAAACCTCAAAATCTTGAGCTCAAATGTATTTATGAGAAAGATTGTATGACATGGTGACAGAAATAGCAAGAACTGAACTCAATACTACATCCACCCAAATAAATTAAATATATCTGAGACTGTCCATGATTCTAAGACCATCTGGATGGAAGAGCCTGCATCCATGCTTTTAAACTTGAGTGTCCTCCAAATCTAGGCAGCTTACCTCGAACTATTTATGTGGAATGGATCTTGGCTTCTTCTGAATCCTGAGCCACAGGTGAACTTGTTTCCATGCCCAGAAATATTTGGTAACAATTTAATGAGCTGGTATAGAAATAGATGTTGACTCCAGAAGTTCCTTAGTGAATCGTGTCCGATCTTAGGGCCAGAGCAGCTGGACTCTTGGCCTTGGCTGGAGAGAGTTCCTGTTCCTTATAGCACAAGGCATCACATAGAGTCATAGAATAATAGAAAGGCCTGGGTTGAAAAGGACCACAGTGCTCACCCAGTTCCAACCCCCTGCTGTGTGCAGGGTTGCCAACCAGCAGACCAGGCTGCCCAGAGCCACATCCAGCCTGGCCTTGAACGCCTGCAGGGCATCCACAACATGAGCTATGTCCTGCTACACAGGCTGATGTGTCAGCACGGATAGTCATTATATAACATTTATTAATCCAATCCCATGGAATGGGCATCTTGGAGCGTTGTTGGTTTCAGTACGAGCAGGAAAAAAACTTTCACCCACTATGAAATGGAAAGTGTAAGAAAGCCAATGGGAAAATGTTTGTGATGGAGCAATACAGTGTGGGTTATCCCAGTGGTGTCCCTTTGTCATGGGTCTACATCTTGATCTCTTTTCTCATATCAGAACCTCAGGAATTTCCCATTCCCAACTCTTTGCAGGGACACTGGCCTTCATCCTCAGATCAACCCAGACACAAAGCTGAATTGCAGTACAGCTGTAACCAGGGGTAGCTGGGACAGGCTTTCAAATCCTGCTGCAGAGAGATGCAAGCGAAAGCCTGCATCACCTAGGAAGTGATAGTGACCTTTTCTGAGCACAATACACTTTTGTTTTCTCTTCTGGAGCTTTGCATGCCCAAGCACAAGATGAGGTCTTGGAGAAGGCTGCCAGTACCTCTAGCAGGGTAAACAAAGTGAGGCAACCGGGCTGCAAGGCAAATAAATGGCAGGAATGTGGCCTCTGCTGTGCTTCCCACTCCCTGCTGGCTTCTGAAGTGAAAAAACAGTCTGGGAGCCGGAGGGAAGCCTCCTGCCTGGCAATGTGGGCTGATAACGGAAGGCTATGAAGCTCATACAGACCTTGATAGAGAGGAGGGGGTGAAGGAGGAAAAAAAAAAAAGTGGTTATATTCATTGTGAGACAGTACTCCATGGCTGCTCTGAAAGATGACAGAAAGTCATTTATAATTTGTCAGAAATGTCTCCTGATTACCCGCGCAGAGAGGAGGGATGGGAGCAGCTGTTGGCCTCAACACATCTCATATATTATTATCTGTCTTCAGGACCTGCTAGCAAGGCTTAGCTGTTCTTCCAGCATAAAATGCAATGCCATTCCTCAAGCTTTTACTTGCTCAGTCTTTCATCAGTGGAGACATGGCTATGGGCACACGAGCTGAAATGTTTTTAGGGTGTTTTGTATAACCTGTACTGATGCTTGCAGTTATTCCTCCCCAGGCGTAGGACTCTCGTTGGACCACTGAGTCCCATCAGGTTCCTTTCCAGTCAGCTCTCCAGTCTGTCCTCCAGGTCTCACTGAATGTCAGCACAGCCTCCTGGTGTGTCATATTCATGTTAATATCTCAGCTCTTTAATGGAGGAGACTTTAAACAGGTTTGGTAGCCTAGCTGGAGGGCAGTATTTTGTACATAGCTGTTATGGATGAAATGAAACACACGAGGCCACTGTGGTCCCTGGTGGGCTTTGCTTAGGTCCAAAGGGACCTTATGAGCCAATGGGCAGTGATATGCACAGGAAGTACAGAGACCACATTAAAGCTTGTTCTTTATTTATGTCATGGGTGCATTTGGCAAGATCATTTTTACAGGGCATGGATTCAGAATGATTAAGAGTAAAGCTTAAAGAGTCAGGAATCACAAACCTCATTGAAGCCAACACAGACTCTAGAGAGGGTATGGGTGATATTTCTACTGTCACAGACTGGCACTGTAGAGCCAAGAACAAACATCACCCCTTCAGGGGACCACCTGCATTGCTGTACTTGCAGAAGCCTTCCACAAGCACAGAGCCCTGTTGTCAGAAGTCCACAGAGAACAAGTCTTCCCTGCAACCCTCGTGGTGCTGAGCAGAGACCTAACAGCTGTTGTGTCACCATCACTGGCCAGCAGCAGGAGAGCAGAAGGGTTGAATTTAGCCATGTTGAAAGTGAGCGTAAACCCTACAGGAATACGTGGGAGCTCATGGCACAGCTGAAGTTAGCTGACAGCACAGACATCAAAACAGCAGTGAGAAGGCATTATCCAGGGTTCCCTGCAGCACTCTGACTACATAAAAAAGAGGCTGCAAAGAGGAAGGAAATAAGCTCTTCCCTGTATCCTCAGGGAGCGAGGCATGAAGTCATGGTCTTAAACTGAACCCTGGGAGAGCTCAGCTAAACTTGAGAGGCAAGTTGCTAACCATAAAGCCAGTTAAGCACTAATGTGGATTGCCTGGGGAGGCTGTGATTCTTGAACCAATTGAGGTCTTTAAAAACACATTAGACAAACATCTGTCAGAAATGGCTTAGGAAGAGCTGATCCTGCCTGGAGGGAAAGAAGAGGCCTTGATGACCTCTCCTCATTCTTCCAGCCCTCTTTTTTTTATGTCTCTGTGATTTGGTTTTCATGTTAATCTGCACCGTATTTCATGCCTGAGAAAGATATCACTCTCTCAGGGCTGAAAAGATGAGTTTCTCCCAGTGCAGGAATCATAGAATCATAGAATCATAGAATCATAGAATCATAGACTCACCAAGGTTGGAAAAGACCTAAAAGCTCATCCAGTCCAACCGTTCACCTATTGCCAACAGCTCCCACTAAACCATGTCCCTCAACACAACATCCAGTCTTTAAGGAAGATGGCAGAGCGACAGAAAAACCTTCTGCAGATGTTCCTGCACCACTCACATGCCCTTTGCAACATTTCCCAAAAGGACCATCTTCATGCTTTGGCATTGCTGGCATGATGTTTTGGTGAAGCCAGTTCTGTAGCGTTATGATATCCATGCCTCTTTATGAAGACAATATTATGGCCAAAGCTGATGCTTTCCACCTGGAGGTCTAAGAGAACAGTTGAGGATCTTCCCACTGGCTCTTTGCTACTCTCAGGCTTCAACTTGAAGACACTACTTTCTATTTTCACTGTTAGCGCAAATCACCCTTGTGATTTGAAATTGGTAGAAGGCAGGCAAAGGCATCAGTGTGCATGATAATGTCTATGTTCCACCATCACTTGCAAGGGAAATGTCCTAGGAGAGGAATAGGTTGAGGCTGTGATGTCTAATGCTACGTTCTGAAAAACAACCAGGATAATCTCCAGCACTGATAGACAAAAACAGGCAGAGAGAGGGAGAAAGAAAGTGTTATCAACCTCATTTTACATACAGTCATATAAGGCATAGTTCCCTTGGAATCACAGCAGATTTCAGGAAGAAATTGAGCAGAGAAAAAAGGTAATGTTAGTGCCATCGAAGTTTCAATGTGCAGATGGTGGTTTGTGATCTGAACTACTCATAACAAACCCTCTTTATTGTCCACTTTATTGTCCTGGAATTATTGGGAATTCCAGAGTGCAAGTCATCTGGCTGTTTTCAAACACTTCTATTAGCAAACTGATAGTAGACTGTTCTAGTCATCTACTTGAGAACGACACAGATAGTATTAAAGTACCTGAATGTGAGGATGGACCTCTCCAGGTGATCTATGAATGCAGACATACTGTATACACCGTAGAAGTACTGATAGTTTTTTCCCCTTGGTTTCTATTCCCAAGACTGGGGAACCCCTAAAATGCTTTTATTGCCTACATAGACTTACCTGACATCTAAAATCTGAGGGGAAGAGTGAAGGAGAAATATGGAAACATAACACATAGAGGATTCATGGTTTCTCTGAAGGTCACACAGACAATCAAGCAGATGTGCTTGCCAACTATCCTATGCTCACCAATGAAGCAGAAAACTGTCTTTCTTTCTTCCTTTTTTTCTGGTGAAACTTGCCAAGCTAAGACTTAGCAGAAATCTGGGGTATTTTCAGGCTTGAGGTCCAATGGTCACTCTCAGGGGTGTGGGATTGTTTGATACCAAAGGACAGTTATGAGCAGAGGGGCTCTGATTCCAGACCGTCCCACACCACAGCTGTGTTCCACGGGTTTTGTTGCTGTGTGTCTGCCCAGGTGCCATGAGAACAGCTGCAAAATGCTCTGAACTGGGAGATGACATCAAAGAAACATCCGTAGAAAGTTACTGCACCACCCTGTGATGGCTTGAATTCAAGGAAATGAAGACTGAAACAAGGTGAAACAGAGCCAGTGCTTGTAGGATCTTTGAGACGTGATTAAGGGATAGTTACTGATGTAGAGTTCAAAACAACTTCACATTACCTCAGGATGGGCACCCCAAAGCTCTGAGGTACACAGAGTTGCCCTTCTTTCTTGCAAGCTGTTGCCAGTGCTTCTTAATCATCAAGATTCCGTTTTCTTTCTACTTTCTTATCCATTCTTATAACTCAAAAGACTAGCCAGGACCATGAGAGCATAAGCAGACCATCAGTTGGTGAAAAATACATAATTTTTGATGTAGTTAGTTTCTGGCTACTAGTTTTTTGGGGTTTTTTTTTTTGCTTTTTTTTCCCCTTTCTTCTTTTTAATCAGGTTGGGCCAATATAAAAGAAAAAGTTAGCAGCCCCGTTGACTGATGTACGTCTCCACGAGTTCGAAATGGCAGCTCCCATTTCCTATGTTTACTGTTGCTTTTGATGTTTCCTAATGAGCGTAGATCTTCTAAAAGATTCTACTCGGGGGCTTTAAATCTGGAAACCATTTGACAATTAAGCCAAAAGACACAACAGGGTGTGTTTTATGGGCCCCATTAATATGTGCCTGGGGGTGGTACTGCAGTGTGGCCTCTGCCTTCACCCACCCATGCTGTGTATGAATGGTCTGGTAAAATTCACTCCAGTGTGTTTTATTGCTGTGATATCATTTGGGGGGAAAAAAAAAAAAAGGGGAGGGGGAGAAGGGGATACCAGTTTATTGTTGTAAGGGAAAACTCAGCCAAGATTTGAAGGCAAAAACAAATTATGACAAATAAGCTTCCCTCTGATTGCTTCCCTAATACGCATAGGAAATAGCTCAGTGAGTTTTGGGATGGCCAAAGGGTTTGGCAGTGCAAGCTGTCTGTGAGGTGACAGCAAAGCTCACTGCTTGAACTGATGGCAAAATGAGTCCAAAGGTCACAGAATCATAGGGTAACAGAATGGCTGATGTTGGAGGACCCCTCTGGGTCCCTCTGGCCCAACTCTCCCCCAGCAGGAGCACCCAGAGCAAGGTGCCCAGTGCCATATCCTCCATATTTTGTAGATCTCCAGTAGGACCATCCAGCACCTATCTGGGTCTCCTGTCTCTCAGTCACCCACACATTTAAGAAGCATTTCCAGAAAGTCTGCTGAAGTCAGAAGCATCATGGCTACGCTTGGTGTCCCTGAGGGTTTTGTCTTCTGCCTTCTTAAAGGACCACTTCTGTCTAATCACACCATGACAAGAAACTTTTTTTTTCAAGGGCTTTGAATTGGGAAATTACTGCAAAGTATTCAGTAGTCTCAGCTTCTACTTGAGTAGATTCTCAGGGCATGGGCTCCATGCAAACCTGGGGGCGTTTTTGAGTTGCTCGCCTCAAAGGCGACTGTGATGAGGTGGGGGTTGGCCTCCTCCCATGAGTAACAGTGATAGGATGAGAGGGAATGGCCTCAAGTTGTGCCAGGGGAAGTTCAGGTTGGGTATTAGGAAAAACTTTGCCAAAGATGGTTTGAAGTTGAGGGAGAGAAGATTTATGTTGGATGTCAGGGGGAAGTTCTGTGCTATGAGAGTGGTGAGGTGCTGGAACAGCTGCCCAGAGAGGCTGTGATGCCCCGTCCATCCCTGGAGGTGTTCAAGGCCAGGTTGGATGGGGCCCTGGGCAGCCTGGGCTGCTATGAAATGTGGAGGTTGGTGGCCCTGCATGTGGCTCAGGGGTTGGAGCTTCGTGATCCTTGAGGTCCCTTCCAACCCAAGCTATTCTGTGATTCTGGTATTTGCTAGGTTACTCTTACTACTCTCTTTTTGAGAGTTTGCTTTAGTGGTTTGTGGAGTCTCGAATACACCATGGACTCAGCTTGTGATGCGGAAATGTCCCTGCAGCAGAAGTAACAATCAGACAAGGCTGAGGCTGCCAAACTGAGAGATGTGAGGACTTGACTCTCCAGGGTCCTACTGTTGGCATTGCTTTCAAGCCCCGTGTTCCTCCAGAAAATCATCAGCATGAAAAAAAAACACCAAACCAACAATGTGGGGAGGGGGACAGGCGCTTTTCTAATCCAGTCCACTCTGCTTTATGGCTCCTGAGGTACACGGCTGCAGACTGTTACTCATCTCAGAGCTGAGGACATGAATGAGCATTCTGTTTGGAAAGCATTCAGAGACGTGCTGAAGCTGGTTCTTGTAGAGCCAGCAAAGGCAACCATTGGGGCAAAACATGCCTGAAAGGAGAAATTAAAAACAGGCTTGGAAGAAAATGTGTATACATGTGGCATGACATGTATTTATTATCCTGATCTGCAGTGCTTTTGCCCAAGCAGAGTTGAAAGCTTAGTGAAAACGGTGGATTTTTCTAAGCTCTACCAGGATTTAGACCCTCCAGCAAATGTATAAACAAGGAACATTTTCAAAGTCTTCTCCTATTAATGGTTATTCATAACTATTTTAGGGACTTGCTGTTCCGTCTGACTGACAGCACTGAAAAGGAAAAAGATCCCAAATGCAGCCTTTCTACTCCATGATTTGCCTAACAGCTGGACATAATGCAAAGCCCATTTTCTGCTCCTGCCACAGATGCTTTGACATCTGTGTAACTGAAGAGAAGCAATGGGGATGGATTGGGCTTGGGAGATCAAATTGCTTTTGTTTCCCATGGCTCTGAGTAAGAGGGTGAAGGACCAGTCCTTGCTTTAGGAAACAACCCCATTGCACTGTTGAGCACAAATGAAATCTTTGGTAGAAAACGAAGAAAGGCACAGCTATACCTGATCTGAGAGAGAATGGATATAAGGAGACACTGAAAGGACCAGCAGTCTCTATACCTGCCATCCCTCTTCAATTTTCCTACGCCTCCATCTCCCCCTGCCATAAGTGGATGATTGTTCTCCAGCACCCTTATAGGAAGGCTGCAATTCCCAGGTCATTAGAAGCATAGAAACATTAAGGTTGGAAAAGACCTCTAAGATCATCAAATCCAGCCATCAAGCCATCTCCATCACACCCACGAAACCCTGTGAGCAGCTTGGTGTGAAGGAGAGCTGATCCTGCCCTCCTTGGTCCAGGGAAACGGGATGGATAAAACTTACATCCTCCAGACCTTTCTTTTGTGACATTCAGGCAATATCTGGCTGT
The DNA here is from genome assembly GCF_019232065.1 of Centrocercus urophasianus. Taxonomy (NCBI): domain Eukaryota; kingdom Metazoa; phylum Chordata; class Aves; order Galliformes; family Phasianidae; genus Centrocercus; species Centrocercus urophasianus. The sequence continues at coordinate 108,646 of NW_024885355.1, forward strand.
GGAAGACCACGACATCCTCAAGGTTTGACCTTCACCTTGTAGGGGCAGCGCTTGGGCGCTTTGGAATAGTGCCACGGGTTTTCCTTTCACTTTCTGTGAATGAATTTCAGCTTCCCCAACTTTGAGTCCATCATGCTTTGAGTTGTTCAGAAACTGTTCAGATTCAGGAGCTGTATATTATAAGCATAGTTAATCTGTTTTTGAGAATGAGCCCTCCAAAAAATGCATTATGAAGTCTAACCAAGTCTGTGGTAGAGGAGATTCCTGTCCTTCCCTTCACCTGACTCCTTTCATTTAGCAAGAAAATCCACCTTGCTAGCCCTGTATGTGCAGCTAAGAGACTTCTGCTATCACCGAAGCTTTATCTTTGACAGGCAGGTGAGTGCAACCACTTTCATGTAAAGCATCCCAAACTCCTAAAATCAAACTCAGGTCCAATCTTTTCAAGGTCCCCAAAACCTCCTCACTTCCATCTCCCTTTCCTCATTCTCTCCCATTTGGCATCCCTCTCACTGCACCAAGCATTGCCCAGAGAGGCTGTGGAGGTGTTAAAGGCCATGCTGGATGGAAACCTGGGCACCCTGATCTGGTGGATGGCAAATCCAAGGGACTGGAGTTCAGTGTTCTTCAAGGTCTCTTCCAACCTAAGCCTTTCTATGGTTGTATGGTTCTGTGCTTATCACCACAGTCAAGGACAAGGTCAGTCTTTTTATTGACCTAGAAACATCCTTGGATCCAAAATTTGCATGCTGGCATTCATTATCAGCTCTCAGCACGATGACGTAGTGGTAAGGATCTCGGTAAGGAATCTGGAAAAAATAAGGTAAGCATTTCTCAGATTCTCCCTGGCATTTTTATTATTTTATTTTATTTTATTTTGCAAGAGCACTAATTGTGTATCTCGCATTGACTTTTTTGCTTATTTAGAACGAGGAGGGAAATAGGAACTGTACCAGTAAGGGATAACATTTGAAATGAATTTCACAGAGGTTTCCCTCTCTGCTCTTGACTCCACCTCAGGAGAATGCTTTGCTGAGATGATGTGAATGCAAGATTTTATTAAAAGTAAACCAGCATTATAAGAAAGGAAGCCACGGGTTGTTGTTAATGCCAACCAAACAAACCTGAGTATTAGGCAATATAAATATAATCGACATGATGATTCACATATGTTTTCTGTCTATCTGCTATAAACTGCAACACCCCACTCAGGGTATAAAACAAAGCACCTTTTTCTGTTTACGTGTAGCAAATACTTCTTTTTCTTTCTTTCTTTCTTTTTTTTTTTCTTTTTTATTGCCAAATCAGATGTGCTCATCTGGCTTTCAGTGGATATTTCCATGACCCAATCAAACGTGCTAGGTTGTCGGGTCTAATCTTTCAGCTCCATGAATTGTGCCTGAGGTTTCAGATTAGCAGAAGGTATTTTCTGGCTTTCTGGAGGAAAGGTATGGATATGAAGCCACACAGCAATGCCTTAAGAGAGAACGGCCCTTGACTTAGTGCTGAAATCCCTCCAACCTGTTATTCAAGCCCTTGGCATTTGTGGCATGGAGGGTTGCTTGTTCCACACTGCACTCCTCACACTCCGATTATTGTCTGTAAGACACCTCAACCAAACCTTTATAACTTGGTAATTCACCCCCCAGACATGCAACTACCAGGCTTCAGCTGGGACACTGCCAATCAGTGTCGTGAAGATGCTTTGCCATCATTCAAAGCCGTTGCCTGGCCATCGAGGCTCACAGAACTGTTGCCAAAACCGTGCACTTTCCAAGCATCCCTTTCTCCGCTGGTGCCAGGTTTTCTGACATCAGTGTTAGTACACCAGATCTCCAAGGAAATTTGAAACTCTGAAAGAACCTGGAACCATTTCTCATCAGCTGCAGTGTAACAAAGGGAACCCAGCGTGCTGCTTGGCAGTGTTGTGCCTTTGGAGACACCAATTTCACCTTAGTATGGAAAAATGAGCGTTTGCCCAACTGTGATCATTAAACATGTATGGGATGTAGGAGGTTTTGGCGTGCTCATCTCACCTAACCTTAGGAATGGGACTAATCTCAAGTGCAAGTGTTCTGAGAATAAATATTCACCCCGTAGTTGAGCGTTTGGGCTTTTATGATAGTGAGTGAAGGTCAAGTCAGCACAGTGAATAAAGAGTACCAGTAATTTAAGTACATTAAGTGAATAATGGAGACATGTGAGATCAGGCTGGACGGAACAATGAGCACATGGTTGAGCTGTGAGTGCCTCTGTTCATTGCAGGGAAGTGGGACCAGATGGCCTTTAAGGGTCTCTTGCAACTCAAATGACTATGATTGTATGATTCAGTGAAATAACAAATAATGTGTATTAAATCTCTATCTGTTTGTGTTGCACTCCATAACTCCATTGTGTGCATTGACTAGATTTTGTACCGTGGGTTCCATGGATTGAGTGGAAGGTTGGATTTCTGTCTCAGAGGAAAGCATGTACTTTGTAAACATACAACACATGAGATAAATCCCACTCTACATGTTTATGTTGAAAATAGTTATTCATTCGGACTCTTTACATTCAAGGGAGGGAAGCAGGAACACGCAGGATGTGATTCATCTCATCTCAAATAGATAGCAAAAACAGATTAAATGATCTGTGTGATGTATTTGACCCCTTCTTTCTTTCAACTAAAACGAGAGCTCAGGGCGTCCTGCTCAGCTGCACACATATACACTGCAGACATCCAAACACAAGTGAGACAAATCCCACCCCATTTACCTTCTCAAGATTGGGTTGCCTTTCACTAAATTTCACTCCATACTCACATTCCTTCCTGAAAACTGCTGTGTTACTGACATGGCTTGGCTACTGTCTCCTTCCCCAGCTGAATTACGAAAGAAAATGAGCAATCACAGCCCTCATCTTAAAGCACTTTGGGGTATAAAGTGCAGTATGAATTTAAGTTATTAGATGACATCTCCAGAAGCCACCTTCTCTTGACTTGACAGTTCTTTCTGCCTTTCAACATCTGCATTTCTCAGATTGTGTCTCCTCAACCTCACCATCCTAAAGAATTTTCCAGCTTCCCCTACTCATAAAGCAGCATTTAGGAAGGCACTCCTGGTGAGAATGTGTGTGGGTCTGCATGTGAGTGTTTGTATGTGCCATAGAAAGACGCCATCAGTGAAGGCACTCCATATGCCAGATTTGTTTTCTCTTGAGTTGCTAGGGCTTGGCAGTTTAATACAAAAATCTTTGCCTTCAGCTTGGAGTAGAGAGGGGGTACGAACAGGAAGGAAGGAGATGGAAGTTTTACAATTGCACTAATAAGAAAATGAACTATTTCTATATGACATCATGTTACAAGCTACTGCCAGTTTGTCAACAATAACCTATAGACAATAGATCATCCCTGCAGGCATTCAAGGCCAGGCTGGATGTGGCTCTGGGCAGCCTGGTCTGGTGGTTGGCGACCCTGGTGGTTAGCAGGGGGTTGGAACTGCTTGAGCATTGTGCTCCTTTTCAATCCAAGCCATTCTATGATGCTATAATTCTATGAATCTATGATTCTTGGACAAACCTATACTTCTTCTTTAGTTTTAGGCACCAAATCTGAGTTTCTTGAGTACAATATAGGAATAAAATTCTCATATGAGGATGGACAGGAGAGGGGATCTTTCCATATACATAGAGGAGGGAGAGGAGCTATTTGAGCTTCAGGTCTCTGAAGCATTTTCGGCACAAATGTAAATGGATGTAAATTGGGCCATGGCTACTTTTGAAGTGGAAAAATCAGCAGATGGCTTTGAGGCATCAGAGGAATGCAGTTCTGGAAAAGACTTTTAATAATATTGAAGGTGTGAGTGGGAACATATGGCAGGGTACCTGTGGCAGCAACATTTTGATCAGAGGACTTGAGGGGTCCCTCTGTTTCCATCGTCTTCTTTCATGCTTCAAATTACAGCACAATAATTTTTCTTTCTTCCTGGCTAGTCTGTTAACAATTCCAAAAGGACTCTGTGAGGAGTAGTGTAGGACCTCAATTCTTTCTCTGTGCTGGGGGTCAGAATTTGCAGAACCAAGCCATTTCCTCAGCACTGGGAGGCAGAAAATATTTGTTGCTGTCCTGCAGTGCTTCTAATGTCATGCTGGGCTCTTTTGGACTGTTTTCTTTGAGCTCATCACTGAGGCCTCTGCGTGCACAAAAGTTGCCTTTGTGTGATGACTGCCTGTACAGAGGGTACATCTGGTCCTGAACGTGGCCTAGAGATGCTCCTCAGAAAGCAGCAGATATAATTCCCTTCACCTCAAGTCCAGCTGGCCTTCCTAGAAAAGCAGCATAGCTCTGCGCGCTGCTTATGGAGGCTGATGAGACTTTGTTCTATCCCCAAAGGAGCTTTTGTGAAGCTATCGAGAAATAAAACTGAAAGGCATCCTGAAGAATCACATGCTTTATCTTTCTAGTCTAAGGAAACAACTCTATCTATGCCATCCCCAGCAGAGGCTGATATTAACTCTATGCTTAAGGAGATTCTCCTTAAAAGCTTGCAGTGTTGGAGACTACAGAGACCTCAGACAACTGATTATAGAGTCCTGCTCTCTGCTACTGAGTTCTTCATGTCTAATTTGAACTGATCTTGCTACAAAGATCAAATCTCACAATTTTTTATCTTGACTACTCAGTATTTAAATGATGGCATTGGTGGACAAAGGAAGGGCAGCTGATGTCGTCAGCCTGGACATGTGCAAGGCCTTTGGCATAGTCCTGAACCACATCTTTATCTCTAAATTGGAGAGATATGGATTTGAAGTCTGGGCTATTGGGTGGGTGAAGAACTGGTTGGATGGCTGCAGCCAGAGAGTTGTGGTCAATGGCTCTGTGTCCAGGTGAAGGCTGGTCATGAATGGTGTCCCCCAGAGATCTATCCTGGGAACAGTGCTTTTCATCATCTCTATCTGTGACACAGATGATGGGACTGAGTGTACTTTCATCATTTTGCTGATGATGCTAAGCTGAGTGGTGCCATTGACACGGTAGAAGGAAGGAATGGCATCCAGAGGGATGTGGAAAGGCTTGAAAAGTGGGTCCACAATACCCAATGAGGTTAAACAGGGCCAAGTGCGAGGTGCTGCCAGGTGGAGATGGTGGCAGACCTGGTATTCCCTCCTGCTTTGCCAAGACTGATTGTATTCATTTGTATTTGAGGAAGAAGACTTGGAAGAAAAGACTGCCTTGCAGTCAAAGGGGGATCAGGATTCAATGGTAATCTAATGGCCAGACTCTGCACTAATCCTCTGGTCAAACAGTGGATGGAGTGGATGCAAATGCTTTGACTGTGGTAAACAAGGCACAACGATGGGAACGTGCAGGTGTTTCCAACACAAGTTGAGCTAACCTCTGGCTCCTTCTCTCTTTCTTCCACTCTGTACTCCCTCCCCGAACCTGAAGGAAGCAAGGTCCTTTTCACATGCCCTTTTTTTCCTTCCCTCCTTGCTCCACTTGGTTTGGAGCTTGGGAGAGTGCCTTGCTTCGTTACAGTGACATGGAGGAGTGTGTTCTTAATCAAGGCCAAACCTGTCTGCTCTGACAAAGCCTAACGCAATGAGCGTGACAAATCCTGCTTCTCAACTGGTGTGAATCCATACTTCTCCTGGTTTCCCAGAAAGTGCCCAGAGAGCCTATGTGTGAAAGATAAGCCAAAAGTTGACACTGGAAGCTTGCGAAGGAATTTTTGGATGGAGTGCAAAAAATCTGGTTCACATCAGCCTTCTAGCTTATTCATTCTCGCATCAACAGCCAGATGTTTAATGCTCAGCTCAAAGGATGGTGAGTGACTCCGTCTTCCTGGCTTACAGGAGCTGGTGTCTGTTTGTTCTTTGCTAGTGAGTGAAGTATTGTAGGCCAACAGGGAGGCAACCAGAGTAATAGTGCTTTCAGGGACCTTTCACAAAGGCTATCTTGACAGGATTGTATGTGCTGCATCTGTCGTGCATCCTGAAAGAGTTCAGCTGCAGTCCAGTGGGGCCATGTCCCTGTGGGAGAACAAGGTGTCAAGCTCCAGGACAGACTAATTAATCTGTGGTTTTGCAAAGAGATTGAAGAGATCCTGAATGTGGGTCTCAAGCCAGTAGGAAGTCTCAGGCTCAGGAGAGAGACAACACCCAGCTACCTAAGATAGAAAGCAAGAGAGCTCAGCTGCAGGGACATGGGACATGCCAGTACGCTCAGGATTGGAAAAAGGTCACTAGCTTATTTCATGGAGTCAAACATCTGTGGCTATTGGGTGGCTCAGTGTGGATCCATAAATTCTGCACTGTGTGGGCTGCGGGTATGGGATGCCTCTAGAGACTTTCTGTGCCACTGGCAGCCCTTTGGGTTGTGACAATCTCCAACAAACGTTTAGATGTAGGTTCCCTAATTTTTAATATATGTATATTTTAATGTAACCCCTAAAAATTCCTTTTCTAACGACCTGTCTGACATTCTATCTCCAGTTCTGTGGAGATAGTTCTGTTTTTTTTTTCCCCTCTATATCTGTACCACTGTCTTCCAAATTCAGGACCTACACTTAATACTCCCCTATCTACCAGCACAGACAGCCAACCTGGGCTGCATCTAAAGCAGCGTGGCCAGCAGGGTAAGGGAGGTGATGCTGCCCCTCTGCTCTGTGCTTTAAGAACTCATTGGAGTAATGTATCCAGATGTGAAGTCATCAGTACAGGAGAGACATGGAGCTGTTGGGGTGCATCCAGCAGAGGGCCACAAAAGTGATCCAAGGGATGGAACATCTCTACGAAGAAGCTGAGAGAGCTGGGGATGTTCAGCCTGGAGAAGAGACTTCATAGCGGCCTTTCAGTATCTAAAAGGGGACTATAAGAAAGAAGGGGACTGACTCTTTAGCAGGGTCTGTGGTGACAGGACAAGGGAAAATGGTTCCAAACCAAAGGAGGGCAGATTTGGAGTTCTTTACAATAAGAGTGGTGAGGCACTGATGCAGATTGCCCATAGGGGTGGTGGATGCCCCATCACAAGAGACATTCAAAGTCAGGCTGGACAGGGCTCTGAGCATCTGACCGAGTGGTAGATGTCCCTGTTCATTGCAGAGGACTTGGGCTAGATGATCTTTAATGGTCCCTTCCAACTCAAATGATTCTATGACCTGTTGTCTTCTTCCCCTCCCCACTGAGCATCACAACCCTCCCAAATCCCACCATTTTCCCTACGAAGCCTCCCCTCCTCTTCTCATCTGGAAATCCATGCTCCAACACCTTCACAGTTGAAACACAATGCATGCATCACATGCTACAACGTGGTGGTGGTTCCAGCTTGGATACTTATGGATATTTATGGATATTTATGCATGCTTTTACCTCAACCACCTTAGTGGCCACTGTCCCTCTTTCTAAGTGCTGGCAGACAACCCATTCCTGAGAAGAAGGCTTTTTCTCTCACCAGCTTAACAAGTACATTCCCTTGCAGACAGAGCAATGTCCCTGGGGACTGTGGTTTTTTAGAATTTGTCTGAACTGTCCAAGTGAACATGTGGGAAAGACCATAGCCCTCTAGCGCTCATCTGCTCGCCTCTTGCACTCAGTATATTTGGTTTGGATGGGGGCCCTTGCACCAGAAAGCCTGAACCTGCTTCTAAAGAACTGCTGGAACACATGCTGGGTAATATACAGCAGGAGGATGAATCTCATAGGGCAAGGAAAGCTTTTCCAGACTGCTGTTGAGGTGCTGCTACTGACACTGCTGATATTTAAAACTGGACACTAATGACATGGATGGGATAGTTTTATTTATTTATTCATTTTTATCAATCTTTTCTAAAGACTGTTTAAAAAGCACATGAGATTAAAGAACACAGGAAAAAAAAGGCAATGTCCTATGTAGGTGTAAAGCAAACCTGCACTCTATCCAGATGACTCAGTCTTGCCCCACAGACTCATTCCTCAGCCTAACCTCTGTGGGACTGTAGGAATGCAGAACAGCCTACCTGCTTCTAACAATCTCCTGAATACTTACAGTCTAAAAATACCACGTAGAAATAATGATCCTTGGTATGGAGGAGGTAAATCTGCGTCTCTGTGACTGTCTGGAGAGCACTAGATGATGGCTCACGTCATGATTCCTTGGTACTGCATCCCCAGCCATCCTGCCAGCACTGTACAGCCTCAGCATGGTGTCTTGGTTCAAGCTTAAAGCTTTGAACTCTTCAGCTCAGCCTCGCAGGCTAGTTGGCAGCCACGTGTTGTGGGAATGATGTATTCTGTTGGCACCAGCCTTCTTGTTCCATTGCTGGGGGAGCCAAATATGAAGACAGATTTCTCAAGGTAGAATGGAGGTATCAAGTCTTGCTGTGTTGTCCCAATTCTGGTGAATGATAACCACAAATTCTCACTTAGGTTTTCTTGTGGTGCATGTGAAATTAAAAGAACGGTGACCCAGGAAATGAGACAGACAAAGCTTGTTCTCAGAGAGGTTGTACTGAGAGAATATTTTCTATTAGGGGGAGTTATGTACACGTTGAGCCTTCCTCTTTGTCATGCAAAGTAGCCCTGAAGACACCTCGTCCAAATACCCAAACTTCATTGTGTCATTCCCACTCACAGGTGTCCAGGAAAGGCCCTGCGCAAGGAGATCTTGCAGCTTCCACATCCCAGAGATGTGAGCAATCCAGCCATGCAGATTGCCCCAGAATCAGTATTGCTTTCACCCAGTGCAACATGTAGGCTTCCCAAAGATGAAAAGACAGAGAGAGCAGCTTGGGAAGTCTCATGGTAGTTGACTGTCTACAAAATCAAATGCAGAAGCTGCAGTACTTTTATTTCATTGCAGGAAATCCAAAAGTGTAGGAAAACTTATGGCAGTGATGGGTTGATGGTTGGACAAGATGATCTTAGCTGTTGTTTCCAACTGTGATGATTCCTTGGTTCTGTGATTCTAAGACTGGCCCAAGCCAAGCCCTGGGAACTTTGCATTCACGTCATGGGATTTTCAACCCTCCTTCTGTGCATCTGCAAACCTAAGACTCGTGTCATCATCCTTCAGTAGACCCTCAGCCTTTCCAGAGTCTCATTTACTCAGTTTCTGAAGCCTGGAGGAAGTAGAAAACTTGACATGCAGAAAAGAGCTAAATTTATCCGTGGCACCCTTGGCTGTGCAGAAGCCATACTGTGAATAAGCTCTCAAGCTGGAAATAAAGCTTCTTGTCTTCAGGCAGTCCATATGGGCTGCCTAATGTCAAAGCAAAATTTCTTCAATACCCAGGCACTGATAATACTGAGCAGTTCATATAATAGGACTGCTCAGGAGCAGTAGAGCTGGAAACCCTACATCTCGATCAGTACTGGCAAGAAAGCAAGAAAACAACACCATCAAAGCAGAGAGAAGTGAACATGAGAAAGAAACTTGTACAAAAAGAGACAGATGAAGCACATGTTGCACTGAGAAGTTGTACCACTGAACACATCATTCCAGCTGTTCCCTGTGCTGAGGCACATGGTGCATATGATAATCATCATTGCTTCTTTTCTTTCCTTCCCTCAGTTATAAATTGGGAACACTTGAAAAGAAAAGTCAGTGTATTGGATCAAGCTTAAGGCTTGCCTGATGCTGCAAGGCTGAAATGAGGAAAAATCACTGCTACAAAAGAAGGAGGGCAATCGTGCTGTGCAGCAGCACAGTGTGGCAGTTAATGCTGTTTCTTCCTGTAGTCCTATAAGGACTTCTAATGTGTACATCATCAGAGCTTGACTAAAGTCAAAATGAGTGCAACTGAGACCAAATAGCTCTGAGAAGAGCAACCAGGATGATCTTAGCATACACATACATCTGTGAACAGGTGCGTTATGTTATACAGGCGGGATGTGGCTCTGGTCTGGTGGTTGGCAACCCTGCACAAAGCAGTGGGGTGATCATTGTGGTCCTTTTCAACCCAGGCCATTCTATGATTCTATGATTCTACAATTCTGTGATTCTATGTCTGCTGCCCTGCAGTCACATAAAATGTATATGCAGGGGGGAGAAGCTATGTGTGTCCATACAGTCCCTACTGCAGTGGCTCTCTGGTTCTTCCTGCAGCCCTTAATCACCGTTGCAGAGCAGTCAGCCATGATTTAGAAGATCATCTCTCATGCAAGTCTTGCTCTGCCTCATCTCTCTGTGTTGTGAATTAACCCCACACCCTGCAGAGCCAGCAGTAGGAAGTGGAGATTCAATTAGCAGCTTGTGTGTCCCAGCTGAAATTCAATATCTTTCTGGTTCTAGTGGCTCTCTGATCCATGCCAGAAGTTGCAAAGGGAAAAGATGCTTTTCACCATCGGGGCAGACAGCTGAGCTGCCTGATCTGGACTGGAGCTGGTTGAGCTCCAAGGATGCACCAAATGACATTTCTTCTCTGGCCATCCATCTGGCTAGCTGCTCAGACTGTGCTCATCTGTAGCAGGAGTAGAGCCATGCATTGGAGGGATACATCATCTGTGACGTGCAGGTATGCAGTGTGCAAGTGTTGTAATTCTCAAAGGATATTTATGTACTTGAATGGAATTTCTAAGCAGGAAAATACGTTTTGGAGTTAATTACAATAATTTTAATTTCTGGTTCACATTCTGTATTGGCATAAAGAGCCTTTCCACTGAAATCAGTGGTGTATCCCCAGTGTTAATGAAAAAATTCGTACCCTTTTGTAAAAGTCAGTGTGTTGTGAAAAATAATAAGGCTTCATTGCTAGTGCTCACAGAAACAGTATGATGAAGAAGATTATTGCTGTTGTAGCTCCACAGATTACATCAGTTTCCATAGGTAGGGGATCCCACTCTCACATGGCACCATGCATTAGCTTTTTTTGCTGTGAAATTTGAGATTTGGACAGACAGAGACACTTGACTGGTTGATTTATTCTGCTTGTAACTCTAATAAATGCTCCAAACTGTCTGTATTAAAGTTTGCAGTAAAACCAAAGTATTGCTTCTGAACAGTGTAAAGCTGCTGCATTTCACACCCTTCAAAAATGATTTGTTCTTCCAACACGTGTGAAAAAAAGACCAATGAAAAAGGAGTGGACAAAACTCCTCAAATGAAAATTGGCATCACATTTGCTAGCTAAAGAACCAGTTTTCAGACTGTAATTCTGAGCTCAGTATAAACCCAGAGCTCTTGAGAACATGGTTCTCTACAGTCTTATCAGCGTAACACCAAGCTGCCTTTCTAGAGATGCACCTCTTCAAGTTTCAGTTCATCTTTCTTGAATCTGGACGACCAGAACTTTATAGTTATTCAGGTGATGTCTCAGCTACTCTCTGTGCAATGGTATTAAAACTTCCCTGCCTCAGCTAGAAACATCTCAGCCTCTTCTGGTGGGTAGCAACCAACCCATGGCAGGGGCTTGGAGCTTGATGATCTTTAAGGTCCCTTCCAACCTACACCATTCCATGATTCTATGAAATAGACTATTTCAAGTCCTTTTTTCTCACTACTGTTACCTCCAATTGATTTTTTTTTTCCACCTTAATCTCTATGTGTAGCCTCTAACTCTTTGTTACTGCCAAAACACACCCATTTCTCTCACTCAGCTTTCCTCAAAGGTCATCCTGCTCTTCCCATACCATATTCACAGCCTTCTCCTCAATAGCAATGCAGTCACTCAAGTTTGTGTCATCAGCAGATCTCATGACCAGGCGCCTGTCTCTTTTCTGCCAAGTTCATTAAGGAAAATATTTAATAAGATTGGTCCCAGAACCGATTATTAAGGAACACGATGGAGTTTCTCTGGATTCACTCAGAAGTAACAGACAGCAAATGTTGGCCCCAGATGGTATTTTGTTCAAAACAAAATAATGACTTCCATCTGTCTCATCACTTTCCAAACTGAGGTCTGTGGAGCACTTGCTGGTGGTCTGCAGAGTGCTGGCTCTTTGCAAGGCGCTGGCTCCTCCTTGTAATTTCCAGCTGCTAAATTCTACTAAATTAAGCTGAAGCTTACAGTAAATGTTTTCCTAATATTATTTTCATGTGTAAGTGACTGCGGGAGTTGCTGGTTGGAACATATGTGATTGGAAAGGGAGCTCACCTGTGGGATAATTCCCAAACTGGGATGCAGTACAAGCAACCTAAGACCTAAGGAGCTTCTTATCTACTTACTAATAAAGAGTTTACTGTGTGTGTCACAGTAGCACAGAATCATCCCAAGAAGAAATGTGCCTATAAATAGGCTGAGCTTCATAGAGATTCCTGCTGAAGGCAGTCTTCATCTTAAGATAATTCCAAGCTGATGTGCAGAGGGGAGGAAAAGCAGAAGACAGGTGAGCAGAAACGAAAGATGCAGTCACCCAGGAACTCACTTGCTTGAGATGATTTGGACATCTGCTGCTATGAGAACAATAACTGGCTTATCTGCTGAGGATATAAACTCTGATTCATGTCTTGCAATACCACGTCTGAAAACATCTGTTGGAATAAAGACATGGAGGTGAGCCCAGAGCAAAGAACTGAGCGGATGAAATCTCTACTCACTGCTCCTTTTATTTCTCTGACTGTGAGGTTGTGAACGAGGCACTGAGTTTGTGCATAAGATGTGGTGTAAAAAAAAAAAAAAAAAAAAAAAAGGGTCTGATTGATGGCTGGGCTCACAACTGGCTTCAATGGATGAGCCAATTCAGCACCAGGACAGTCAGCGCCTTGTTGCAGTATTCATTACTTCTACAGCATCAAGGAGGGTTCAGCTGATGATTCTGGACTCCAATTCAGCTTGCTGCTCTTATAACTAGTGTGAAAAAAATAATCATAGAATCATTAAGGTTGGAAAAGACCACTAAGATCGTCCAATCCAACTGTCAACCCATCCCCACCATGCTCACTAAGCCTCATCCCACAGTGCCACAGTGGCAAGGGAAATCTTTTCTTACTACTCCTAAGCAAGATTGCAGTTCCAGTAGGATCTGAAAACCTAGGGGAAAGAATATGCAGCTTTTGCTATATTTTTATGAGGCAATGGTGAAGGAAGGGGTCAAGGCTCTCCCAGCAAGCTTGATGCTTAAGCCAGGTCAGCTCTTTAACCACAGAACTATGCTAGCATCATTTCAAGAGCCAACATGATCACTCTGGAATTGAAACAAATCACTGACTAACCAACTGAATGAAATCCTACTGAGATTCTCCAGAGCTCTGTCTACCAAAAAGAAAAAGACACCAGACTTTTAGAAACAGGATTGAAAAACTGTTTGCAAGAAGAAAGACACAGCAAGGTGCGTGTTGCTGTTCCCTCTAACTAGATATCCCCAGGCTTGTCTTTCATTCCTTGACAGACAAAGTTCTATGTGGAAAGAGCCTTAAGAGAGCTTAAGAGGCAGTGACTAAGACAACAAAATACAGATCAACATCATCTGCTGATGGCTGAGGTTGGAGGCACCTGTGCAATTACACAGCTATGTTCAATATCAACCTTTGAGGCCTTCCTCCTACTTGCTCTTTGCAAAGCAGAAGCTTTTTCTGGACTGAGGTTGTGATGGTTGTATCAGAGGACACTTGTGATAAGCAGGAAGACCCAGAAGGATAGCATGAGAAAAAAGAAGGACAGGAAGTTTGAACAGTCAAAAGTAAAGGGAAGAAAGAAGCAATAGCCAACAACACTCTCTACCCAGAAGGGTTGTTATTTTACCCTGGAGAACCAGAGCAGATTGACTGAACTGCAGCCAGTAGATGTGAGCTGATGAAATGTCTGTCTCACAGTTTCACTGGCAAAGAAAAAGGGCTTTCTTCTATTGGAAAGTGAGGTTGTCTGTTATCTGAGCTGCCATACAGTGATTTTGGCAGGATGACTTGAACACAAACTGCTTCTGGATAATATCTTTGGCTGATATTGTCCTCAGTCGCCACCCTTCAGACTATCGTCTGCACAGGATACTCAGCGTCACTCCTGGAAAGATTTCGTGGTTAACTTCGGGTGAGCAATACTTGACTGTAGTTAGCGGGTGAAGACACAGTCCTGGAGCACCTACTGTGCCTCTGTGCAGCGACTGTGTGCAGCAGGACTGGATCAATGTCACATCTGGATAGATGTCAACTCAACTGTGGGCCAGAAAGTAGCCCAGTGAAGAGCCCAGCTAAGATGGAGCCAGGCCCTAAATGATAAATCCCACTGGAAAAATCAGCTTGGATTTTGCTGTATGATCCTTAAGCTTTGGTAGCCCAGGAGTTTGTGTTTAGCTATGTCTCCTTGCAAAGGCTCTTGAGTTGGAAGGGACCTTTAAAGGTCATTTGGTCCAGCTCCCCTGCAGTGAACAGAGAAGTGCCACTGTCCTCTGCAGCTCATGGGTTACCATCAATCCCTCTTTGTCTGAGTATCAACCAAGTTCAAAAGAGCTGGATGTCATCCACATTCCCACTCATTCTCTGGCCGTGTTTGAAGCTAGACTTCCTCACTTAATTTCTGTGAGCCAAACTGTTTGCACTGAACTGGCAAAAGATGAATCCCAGAGCTCATGCTTTGTTTTGACATCTGTGCTAGCAGCGTGGTGGTGTTTTGGTTTAGTGCTCCGTGTCTGTGGATTTCATGCTGCCTGTGTCTTCTTGTCGTTCTTCCATTTGGTTTGTGCTGGCCACTGGAGGTACGTTGAAAGACCCTGAGATTCGTGGCTCGGGTTGCCAACATTTGCACCTTGTCATCGCCAAGCTGATTACAGGTCGTGCTCAGCAGATGATAGCAAATCCCCAACACGAGCACTTATGAAGACAGCATGCCCGTCTTCTGTACATGGTCTGAATTGCTTGAGTGATGTGTAGCATTCTGCAGGAGTCACGTGCAACATGACTTGTCCTTGACCCATCAGCGCCTCTGCACTCACCATGAGTCACCAAAGCAGAAGCCAATGGGGTATGATGCAGTCAAGGTTTATCAAAGGTACAGAGGGTTGGTTCACCTTTACCACAGCCCTTCCATAGTTGACAAATTAAAAAAAAAAAAAAGAAAGCAGTTAAATCTCCAAAATCAAGTCTATGACTTAAAGCTGGGTGGCTGACTTCTATAGAACAAAACGAATCTTACCTCACATAGGCATCTACACGACAGAGGCCTCCATGGGAGCCAGCCACCCCAGGCTGCCTTTATAGTCAGTGAAGAGAAACAGAGCATGATTCTGAGCTAATAGAAACATCTACATGAGGCTGAGATGAATGGCTCCTCAGAAGTGCCTGTTTTCCTCTCTTGACTCTAATGTCTGGGGAGCGCAGGGCTTGCAGCTCAGATGGAGATGTCTGCAGACGCGGGGCTGGAAAGCCAAGTAAGATGGATTTCACCATGATGAATTCCCCCAGAGTGACAGTGAGCGCGTTTGCTGGCGAAACATGCCAGATCTTAGCTTTAATATATTAGGAGTTAAGAGCATTCCTTGCACTGAAAGGGAAAAAGACAGAGCAGAAAGGGGGCAGCACACATTAAAACAAAGTAAAACAAACACAGAGGCAAAAGTACATTATGTTAACCCAGCCTGACCTTCCCTGGGACACTGCCTGAAGAACTCGGGGTATTTAAAAGCCAGGACAGACAATGACCTGGAGGAAGGAGATGCCTTAAGGAAATATTTTGTTCACTGCAGTGTCTTGTGATAACTCACTAACACGCTGCATTGCCAAGTGCTTTTCAGAATTATAAAACTCTTCCCATTTGCAGCTCCCCATGGACATTTTTTAATCAGCTAATTTCTCCCAGGGCTCCCCAGGAAGGCCAGAGTTCAGGCAGGATTCCCATTAGAAATAGGAAAGGCCTGTCTGATCACTGAGTTTATCCAGCTGTGTAATTTGCAGTGAATAATGACCACTGGGGCTGTAGCAAATTGTGGGGGCAGTGGGGCAAGGGAGGGATGTGACTGCTATGAATCATCACGGGGTCACTATGAGCCTGCTGTCCACACAGACATTATATGGCATTTTTTGTTGACGTGGTTTGCCTGTATGTGTTTATGCTTGCATTTACTTGTTTATGTCATCCTTGTACCAGATGAGCATTTCCCCCAGGTAGCAAACCCATAAGCAGAGACGATTTGGAGGAAGAGACCTCCTGCAGATAGGGCAGGTGCCACTCTTTCTTAGATAACTGCAGTTTATCTAAGGGTAAATCACACTCGTTTCTAGGTGTTCAAGAAACGTGGAGATGTGACACTGAGGGACATGGTTTAATGGGCAAGATGGGTGGTAGATAGATGATTGGACTAGATGATCTTAGAGATCCTTTCCAATCTTAGTGATTCTATGCTTCTTCTTTGTAGGGACTTCCTCTGGAGTCACTGTGCAAAGAGGAATATCCTAGGACCTGTCCCTCTGAAAGTATCTCTCTTCTCACTGACTCCAAAAGAAGCCTTGAACACCTGCTTGCCTCCTTCGAGCATCTCAGGAAAGCAGGATGAACCCCACACAAGAAATTTTGGTTCAGCCTCCTGAAAGGAAATTGTGAGAGAGGTATGGGTCAGAATCTGCTTTCAGTAACAGTGATAAGAGAAGAGGGAATGGCTTCATGGTGTACCAGGGGAAGTTCAGGTTGGAAAGAGTGGTAATGCAGTAACACAGGCTGCCCAGGGAGGTGGTGGAGCCACTGTCCCTGGAGGTATTTCAGAACCATGGAGATGTAGTACTGAGGGACATGTCAGTGGGAATGGTGGGATGGGTTGGGGTTGGAGTTGGGGATCTTGGAAGTCTTTTCCAACCTTAATGATTCTATGATTTTAAAGACGTCTCATGTTGGTGTCTGACCATGAAGTAACCATCACAAGATCTGCACGGAGCTATCACCATCTGTTCCTTTGACTGCATCTCTGGGTTGCTGAACAAGGATCCTGGCAGAACAAGGACCCTTGCAGAACAAGGATCATAGAGTCTGTCCTGTGCTGGAGGGTCCTGAGGCCTCAGTGAACGTAATGAACCATCATGAGCTGTCAGCACCTTGGAAAAAAGGTACCTCAGATTCACAGCATCACCTCACCACCTCTTTTCTGCTGCCCCAGAGTAAGCAATAATGAGTGTTGCACCAGGTCAGGCAACCAAGAAGAATTTAAATGAGAATTTCTCTTCCTGAGCTATTTTGCAGGAATTTCATTCCATGCAACTACACACATGGCTGTGCTGGCTCCAGGGAACTGGTGGGGAGGGGAATGAGGAAAGCATCCATGGCAGGAACAGTGCAGAACTGCTCTTCAGCATCACTCTGGTGTAATGTTCTTGCTGAGTGGCCGAGGTGCTGCTGAACTGAAGTCAACCCAGCATTAGGAAAACAAGCCATATGTAATATTCTTATTGTATCTTTTATGCATCTCAGTTGTTCTTTCTTCACTGTTTGAAATTTCAGAGCTTATGGTTGTACTCATAGTAAACCAGCCTACAGGAAACAGCTTGGAAATTGAAAGTAAATGGAAGTCAAGGCAACTAGAAACCAAGCATTCTAACACTGACGGCGTTTCCCTTGCTGATAAATGGAAAGCAAAAGGACACAGGGAATATTCCACTTATTAATTTTTCTGTGCTGGAGTCAATAGTCTCAAGAAGTGTCTATTTTACAGAGAATCTTGAGGTAGGCCCTTTGGAAAGTTTCAAAACTCCGCTAAATTAAAGTCTCAAATTGCTGATGAAAAACAACTCCAGGTGCAAAGAGGAGCTGGCAAATAATTGACTATAGTGCCGAAGTAGTTAAACAACTAGGAACAAATGCATTTGGCATGGATGGGAATGGGATCTTAACATCAAATAACAGGCGTGTGTCTCTTCTGTTGTCATGTAATTAAAGAATGAAACCTTCTGCAGAAGGGAGGGGGTTGTTTTGTGCCTGCTAATTGCCTGTGAGTGAAATTAGGACTGGTTCTCATGTGTCTTGTTTTTGTACTCAGGGCACAGCTACAGCTGCTGAGTGGAAATCAGTAGTCCTGGCTTGTTGCTTGCAATTATTCTCTTGCCATACCGCAGCTTTCCTGGTCCATGTATGGGCTGTTTGCATAGTGTTTGAAAGACGAATGACACAAAATATGTGGGACAGTCCCTTGGCAAAGACTGAGGAACCTGTCACTACCAACTCTGATGTGCCCTCATTGCAACTAAGCTATTTAAAAGGGTCAACACCAATTTAGCTGATGACTTCTTTGTAGAATCATAGAATAATGAAGGTTGGAAAAGACCACTAAGATCATCAAGTTCAACTGTCACCACCAAGCCAATGAAACCATGTCCTGCTAAACCATTTACACACTGGCACAGGTTGCCCAAGGAGGCTGTGGATGCCCCAGCCCTGGAGGCATTCAAGGCCAGGCTGGATGTGGCTCTGGGCAGCTTGGTCTGCTGGTTGGCAACCCTGCACACAGCAGGGGATTGAAATGAGATGATCATTGTGGTCCTTTTCTACCCAGGCCATTCTATGATTCTATGATTCATTTTTGAGTTGTGTTTGTTTTTTCCCCTCGGAAAATAAATAAATAATAATAATAATCAAAATAATAATAATAATAAATAAATAAATCAGGTCCATAAAATGCATTCCAAAGTATTTTTGTTTGTTTCTTGGTTCACTATTGTTTTCCTCCTGTATATGAGGTCCCTTCCAACCCAAGCCATTCTATGATTCTATTATATGGAAGAAACAGAAGGTGTAAAATGAAAAAATTGCAATTGGCCTTGAATGGAGCGGAGAGAGTGGCTGGTATTTCAAACAAACAGCTGCCAGAGAATTTATTGGATTTCCCCTGCCAAACAAAAGGATTGACTTCAATGACATTCCTCCAGTCCTGATTTGTGTCAACGAAGTTACACGTGAAGTGCATTTGACAGAGGGTATTTTGATGGGAAACCTCCCACCAGCACCTCTCTTGCTTTGGAGCATGAAAAAAGAGGAACATAAACAAAGCACTGAGGTGGATTCTCTAACAGCAGGGTAATATGGCTCTGGAGGAAAGGATCAGCTATGGGAGACCAAGTGTGCAGTGAGATTGCACATTTAATGACAAAAACAAGGCAAAAAAAAAAAAAAAAAAAAACCAAAAAACCAAAAACAAAAAAAAAAACAAACTTGGTCAGGCAGAAGTAGTCCTCTGGGGAGCATTTCAACTTTTACCAGGTGGCCTCCTCTGCACGTTTCAATTCCTGAGGGACAAACTGGTGGAAACAGACTCAGAGCCATACGCATATCCGGGCTGAATGTGGTTCCTCCTGTCATTTGTTCTTGTTGTCTGGAGCAAGAGGAAATATCAGCAAATCAATTGCAAGAAATAGCAAGTCATCAGTAATTTTGGAAGGTGAAGAGGTCTGGTAGCTTAATTGAAGCTCTGAGCATGAGAGCTGTTCCAGAGGGGACAGCAGCAGGTAACCTCCCAGCACTGCTGTCCTTCCTCAATCAACACCTGTGGCCATTACCTGCAAGACGTGACCCCACTGCAGCAGACATTGAGTTTACAGATGCAACAAAGGAAAATCCAGTGTCAAGTGGAATACTGTCAGTGTTGTAGATAGATCATGCTAATAGAGGCAGAAGATGGTGCATCTTTCTGCCTCAGGCCTCAGTTTCCCTGCGAGAACATCAGGGTGAAAACTCCTCCCTCCAGCAACCTCTCCCTCATTATTGGTATTGACTGACAACTGCCTGCTGAGATAAAGATTTTTGTCCCTGGCCTTTAACCCTGGTGTCTAACAGTACCCCACAGAAGTCAGTAAAAAAGTGATGCCTTTGGGCTCTGCGGCATCCTCTGTTCTGCAGGTAATACACACCTATCACCTCAGCATCTTGAACTAGTCCAGAATGCCACTTGCACTGAAGGGCAGAATTGATCATAGAATCACTAAGGTTGGAGAAGACCTCTAAGATCACCAAACCCAAGCCAAACCCCTCCCACCATACCCACTGACCGTGTCCCTCAGTGCCACATCTCCATGGCTCTTGAACACCTCCAGGGATGGTGACTCCATCACTTCCATGGACAGTCTGTTCCAATACATCGCCACTCTTTTGGAAATGATTTTTTTCCTAATATCCAACTTCATATTACAATATCCAGCTTCGTTTTACCTAGTAAACCTCCCCTTCTTCACTGTGACACACACTCGGAGTCTCATGGATAGGATGCTCCATTGAACTCCAGAGCTCCTAGATAAGTCTCAAAGACAGTTCCAGACTAAGGAAAATCATTTTGTCTTTCACCAAATCACTCACTGGGGAGAGCAAAGAGACTTCCCTCTCTCTTGGTATGAGAAGGGCTATCTCAGGTTTGGATCAGAGAATGGCACTTTGATGCCTTGGAACCACGTAGGAAAAGAACAAGACCTGAGGGAACTGGAGATACTGTAGACCCAGGTGATGGACTGAAATCTACCAAACTCCAGATGCAAACTCCCAACATCTCAGCAGCTACTGCCAAGAGAATGGAACCTAGGAACCCATCTGTGATGATGAGGTAGGTTACCTCTGAGATGGAGTATCTAGTGAACTTCCTTAAGTGTCAGACTGATGCCTGTTTCGATCTGCATGGAAATGTGAATGCTTGAATACCCCTGCAGAAACAGAGGTGTGAGGTCACACGTGTGTTCCAGGGGGGTTGCTGTATCAAAATAAAACCTGTGGCAGTGTGAGATGTTTATGAGGTGTTATCTGTACCTGGGAGACATGAAGAGAGGAAGAAAAACAAAGCTCAAGTACACAAGTAAGTGACTCTAATAAACTTGCCAAGTTCATCACAAAGAAATGAAGTTACTGACATATCACTCTACTTTTTCCCCCCCCTTTTCTAGGGGGAAGTTTCTAGATTTCTGCACTTCTGCCCTTCAGAATGTTGTCCATTTTATACGGTAATTGAGTTAATGAGTGCCATTGTTGCCTCATCGAAAGAAGAATGCACAGTAGCCAGACTGCCTGAGGATCACTGCAGATGAGAAGCAGGAATGGGGAAAGGTGAGGGTGGAAATACATTTTGCTTCTGAAGTCAGGTAACTGGCTTCCATCTAAGAGAAAACTGGGACAAGACATGATTATGGATCTACATGGAAAATGAAGGAAAAGAGAAGAGGGTCAGAGCATCCCCAAGAAATAAAAGCTACTGGCTGTGAGCTAATATTGTCTGGGGGAATGAGGTTATGATCAGCATCTGCTTCGTATTCAGTTTCGCTTTCACCAGTGTCTTCAATGAAGATGGTTGGAAAAGTTGTCTTTCTAGCATGTGTGGGAGTCGGTGCTCCAGTCTGATGGGTGTCAGCCAGGTGGATGAAGCCAGAGCAAAGCTGAGATTTACAGGCAGTTCCTGTTGGCTTGCAAGGTCGGACAGCTGGGAGCGAGGTGTGAGTATGCTGGAGGATAGATGCAGCATGCTCTGATCTTCAAACCACTGTTCTAGGAGGCAGGAACTCCTAGCTTTAGCAATTCCCTGACCAGCCATGGATGTGTCAATGAAGGAAAAACGTTCAAAGCCAACAGCTGAAGAAGCAGGGCTACAAAAATGACATGGCTTGAACTTCAAAGGAACGGAGCAACCAGCAGGTTTCATTTGTTTTGGCACCTCTGTAATGAAACAATGTAGGAACCAACTGCCCAACAGTGTGTCCAAGGATTTGTTTAAAGTTTTCATTACTTCTTCTGCCTCAGTTTCTTACCTAGTAAAAAATGATTATGCTTGCCTGTCTCATGGGATAATAGTGAAGAGTTCCATGCAAAATGGACCAGCCACATTTTTGGCTTAGATTTAAGGGCCAAAAAGGAAACACAGTTCAGGCAGTGAGATGTAAGATAAAGCTTATTACTGCAAAGAGAAGAAATACCCTCTGGACTAATGCAAGTCTTTGTGAGAATGATGACACTTTGGAGTGTCATCGTGGCAGTGCAGAAGGAGTTAAAGTCATAGAATGTCACAAGTTAGAAGGGAAGGAAAGAATCTTGAGAGTTGGAAGGGTCCTTTCAAGGTCACATAGTACAAACACCTTGCAACAGGACATGCACAGCTAGGTCAGGCTGCCCAGGGCAGGTCTAGATCTGGGTCGATAAGAAAGTGGCTGGGCCATACTTCATAGCGAGATACATCAAACCCATAAGTCTGAGTATATAGGGGTTTTGGAATTATTTCACTGTTACTACGACTAACCTGTGGCTTTGATTTAGCAAGAGACATTTTCAAGAGCTGAAGAAGCAGCAGTTTGGCTGTTTGTCAGCTTGAGAAGCCCTGCGTATTGTCAGCCTTTGGCTGGAGGGAGAAAATGAAGGCATAGCAAGACAGTAGCTGTTCTGTTTCCACTGGGGCTGCAGAGGCCCAGTCAGCCTGACAAAATATGCTGAGGTTCCTCCACTGATTGTGTCTGGCTTTTCTTGCTGAGCAATGGAGAAAAAGTCATTTTCTCTCTGAATTTTGCCTCTCCGGAAAGTCATTTGCAAAAAGGTTGGTGGGCAAAATGCCATAAGCAATCACTCAGGCCCCCAAGCCTAAGGGGGACTAAAAAATTATAGAGATTAGTAAGAAATCCCCTTGCAGATGAACTGCTAAGGAATATCCCAATTAACCAAAGTCCATTTTTCAGTGGTGGGTCATGTAACATGGAAGAAAACCTTAAACCTGCTTTTGCTTTATGATACAGTATTTGATAGAAGGGTAAAAGACAATGCCTACAGAAATACATCCGTCAGTAGGAAACAAAAGCCTTTGCTGACAGAGATGTCCCCATACAGAACTGTCTTGCAACCATTTAAGTAAGAAGAACTTCAAAGTGAAAACTGTTGATGCTTCTGGCTCCTCCCTGGCACAGATCATTGGTTGGGAAACATGGTGGAACATCTTGGGTTTTCTTGGAAGAAGCTAGGGGACATAATTTCTCTGAACAGGGACCTTCAAGCAACACAGCACATGGCCCCAAATCAGTATCGTTATCCACCATGCAGCCAGTGTCTTCAGTGGTCTGTGTGAGTGCTGGATATCTCTGGGTTCAGCATTTCTGTGTTTTCAGACTCTGTCAGATGGCGGAGTGTTAAGTGCTTGGGCACCTTTGGGGGAAGGGAGGACAGGGTCTTGTCTAAACGTCTGCTGTTACTTTCACCTCCCAGAGAAAGCACTGGGTTGTGGTAGGGAGAAGGCCAAATTCTCATCCAAATCACAAGAGACAGAATTTGGCAGCCTCTTCCCTTAGTTCTCTCCCAGATGCTTGTCATCATCGCAGAGACACCATCCTGGTTTGGCAGCTCCTGCATGGGGAAATCCCCCATGGGCCTGGGATAAGTGGGGCTGAAGGATTTGAAGCAGTATAGGGTAAGGCTCAGAATGGCTTAAGAGGAAGTGGCACGGGTCAGAAAAGCATGGAGAACTCCTGCATATTTTCCCTGAGCTCCCCTGTGCTGAGCCATGAATACGAGGCTCCTGGAGCACAATAACTGCAGTACTCACCTAGGCTCAAGTTTTGCAGGCTTTTGGGTCAATAAGTAAGGGACACAACACCAGTTTCTTCTTTGTCCCAACCAGACCAATATCCCCAGGCTGACAAACTGCTCACCCTGCTGCCCAGCAGTCCTAGAGAAAATGTGGTGGAACAGAGACTACCAGATCTCTGCAGGTAAGATTTCTTCTGCAATGCACAAGGCTCGTTGTTTCAGGTCAGCAAAGGTATAAAGGGTCTGGAACACAAGTTTGATGGGGACTGAGGGAACTGGGATGTTTCAGTCTGTAGAGGAGAGACTTCATGGCTCCGTGCAATTCCTGAAAGGAGGTTGTGGCAAGGTGAGGGTTGGCCTCTGCTCCCAGGTAACAGCAGTAGGATGAGAAGTGATGGCCTCAAGTTGTGCCATGGGAGGTTCAGGTTGGATGTTAGGGAAAATTTCTTCTCAGAAAGAGGGGTGATGCATTGGGACAGGTGGTCCAGGGAGGTGGTGGAAGGAGCTGCTCTGTGGATGAGTACAAGCAGATCCCATTCTGGGACCTTATAGATTGTATGGGAGCACGCTAGACAGGAAGATGGTCAGATGTCAGAGCAGGCTGAGAGCTGGGTTTTACACTGGGGTCACCACTGGTGAAAGGCTAGGATGTTGTTCATAGGTCACAAGCATTTGAATCACATAGAGGAAAATACTTACCCTCGTGCTTCCATCCTTCCTTGCTCAGGAGCATGGCCTAAGTTTAGGTTTATGTACATTCCTGTCTAAAATTGGCATGTTATGCAATTATGCACAGCACAGATAGTTGGTAGACATGAGGACATGAGTGGGGAACATAGTGAATGCCAGAATGCATTTGACCTCTCATTTATTTCCTTTGCAATTCCATTCTTTTTTTTGTTTATTTTTGTTTTTGTTTTGTTTTGTTTGTGTGTGTGTGAAATTCTCCCCTTTTTCATGAAATTCTCCCCTTTTTCATGAAATTCCTTTCTGGTTTGCTCTTTGAGACCCATCCAGGTTGAGCAAATAGCCACCACCAAGATAACTGCTGAACGCATCCCTCCTATGAGTCTAGCCCAGATCTACATGCACCAGCCAACATAAAGCCACCCCAGCCCACTGGGGAGATTTAGTGGTATAACAAGGGGAAAGGAATGAAACCATCTCTCATCATTTGGAATTTCCAAGTGAAGAGTGAAGAGCAAGAATGAAGATCTTTCTGTTGTGTTTTGTTTGTTTTTAATGATCTTTTTCCTCTCTCTGCAGCAACTCTAAAACTAGAAAAAATATATTAAAAAAAAAAAAAAAAAAAAAAAAGAAAGAACCAAAGCTCTGAAAACAACAACCAAAATCATTGGTTTCAAGGTGGGTTAACAACGTGCAAAGCACATGCCAGAACATGTGTTATTAGTAATAAAAAAAGTCCTTTATTTGTCTCTCTGGGGAATTTCTTTCACACTCACTTTTTTCAAAACTATCTTTATTTGTTTCCCTTCTCCCTCTCTCCTCTCTCTCTCTCTCACACACACACAGGCAGATCACTTAAATAAAACAAGATTTTATATTCATTCCAGGCAGGGATTCCTGCCAAAATGTGTGCCTCTTTTTTTTCTCCCCCCACGCTTTTTTTTATATACAGACCAGTGAAGAAAACACAGAAAAATCTGAGGCCTATGAGGTGACAGATGAACAAGATGTAGAGGCAAATTACCCAAATGGTGTTGCAAAGAAATGACTTTTACTGGCAGAAAGGAACGTATTTTTACAAAGGTTAAAGGAATTCCTCTGTTTCTATTCGATTTTTTCCATGCTGGAAGTTTTATTTTCAAGAGTAGACAAAGGTCCTGCATTTTAGATATTCCAGACAGTTCTTTCCTTGATTTGTTGCTTTGCTTGCTTTCTTGCTTGCTTGTTGTTTTGTTTTAAATGAGCAGAAGGGATCTCTGCCTTAATTTACTCCTATTTCATGCACAGAAGTTTTATTTGCTGTGAATTCAATTGCCAGACATGCAAGACTTTGAATGTCTCCAGGGATGGGTTATCAACCACCTCTCTGGGCAACCTCTGCCAGTGCCTCACTACCTTTATTGTAAAACCTTCCTATATCCAATCTAAATCTCCCCTCTTTTAGTTTGAAACCATTCTGTCTCGTCCTATCACAACAGAACCTGCAACAGAACCTGCTGAAGAGTCCATCCTCTTCTTTCTTAAACCCCCTTTTAAATACTGGAAGGCCACTTTTGGGTCTCCCCTTGGCTTTCTTTTCTCCAAGCTGAACAACCCCAGCTCTCTCAGCCTGTCCTCACAATAGAGATTCAGAGAAGGGCAACAAAGCTGATGAGAGGTCTGGAGCACAAGTCTTATCAGGAGTGGGAACTTGGAATATTTAGTCTGGAAAAGAGGAGGCTCAGGAGAGATCTCTCTCTCTACAATTGCCTGAAGAGAGGTTGTGGTGAGGTGGGGATCAGCCTCTTCTCCCATGTAAGTACTGACAGGATGAGAGGGAATGACCTCAAGTTGTGCCAGGGGAGGTTCAAGATGGATATAAGGAAAAAATTCCCTGACAGAGTGGTCAGGCACTGGAATGGGCTGCCCAGGGAGATGTGGAGTCACCAACCGTGGAGATGTTTAAGGAACATTTAGATGTTGTACTGAGGGACATGGGTTAATGGGAAATATCAGTGATAGGTGGATGGTTGGACTGGTTGATCTTGGAGGTCTTTTCCAACATTGGTGATTCTATGATTCTATGATTCTGTGTTCCATCCCTTGGACTGTTTTTGTGGCCCTCCTCTGGATACACTACATCAGGTCTATGTTGAGGCCGGGGGCTCTGTGAATTGGTTAATGAAGGAAACTTGGATTCAAGGCAGTCAACCTTAAGCAGAGACTGCAATGTTAATGGTTACAAGGAATTAAGAGCAGTGTGACGAACCTGTAGATGTCCCTGTTCATTGTAGGGGTGTTGGACTAGATGGCCTTTAAAGGTCCCTTCCAACTTCAACAATTCTATCGTTCTAAAATTTAAAACAAATCCCCTTTAAGAGCAGGGTTGGGTAAGAATTGTTATCTGTTATTATTGCTGTCCTTGCAGGAATGACCAGTAAAAGAAAAAACATCTCTACCTGTGCAACCTACCTTAGATCTGCTATTGTGCTTTGTAGAGTCTGTTGCACCAGTGTGATAAGTTACTGTATTCTGTACCTTTGCATTCAGTGGGCTTCAGATCAGCCCATGTTTGCAAAACATTCTCATGGAAGGGTCCTCCTAACAGAGATCTCTGGTTAGTACAGCATTCGAAGATAAAGATAGCTTTTGCCAGCTCCTGTCCATAGCACAAAGAGTCGAAATATCCACAAGAGAAAGTTAGCTCACATTGCAACAACTACTTGATGTAAGTGGACAGGACATTCATGCTGAAGCTTAAATTACTGTTTGCCAAGTAGTTGGACCGAAGGAACTACCAAAGTGCCAAAAATGATGGTTTATGACCTATTTCTAGTCTCCTTTGAGACTGCAGTCATAAAAGAAAATGGCACTCAGATGACAGAAAATATAAGGAGAGACTGTATGTTAAATGGCTGAAATCAACTGAGACTCAAGAGAGAGCAAGAGAGGGTGCTGATTTCTTGCAAGCGTGCGGAGAAGTAGAAGCAATTGTGCATGGTGCCACCTGGGTAACAGCCAAGATGTGGTTTAAAGCTGCAGATAAGAGCAAAAGGAAAGATCTGAAGGAGGAATGGATCTTATGCAAACAGGAATCACAATGTTACTGGATTTGCAAGGCATGGGAGGAATGAAATGTTGGAAAAGGCAATGCTGAAATGTTCTTGACCTCTGCTCAGCTGACTCAGAGGGAACGTAAAACGCCCAGAGGAATCTTGATTGTGATCTTAGAATGTACCGAGATTTTTACTGCAGAAAAGTAGAAATAGTTGGAAGAGCTTGCAATTTAAATTCATTGTTAAGCCTCAGCAGGATTGAAGGCCAGCACAGGCCAATATGGGGCCTGAAAGGAAGGTGAAGATTAGCATAGAAAGAGTAATTTGAAGGTTTCTGAAAAGAAGCAGAAGCAAGTTCAAAGGATAATTCAATAAACAAATAAAGAGATACTCTAGGGGAAGAGCAGAAATACATGAAAAAGGAAATAACACTGTGCTACACAGACCACTGAGGGAAACACTTTGTTGAAGAATGTTTTAAGATGAGTGAAGGCAGATGGATTTGTTCTCTCAGTGTGGGGAGATCCTGGATGGGTTTTAATTGTCTCTTTACAAAGGTCTGAGTTTGGGAGGAAAAGGCCAATGAATGATAATCCTTGAGAATCACGTTCCGGGGGTTCTCTAACAGGCATAGTTTTCAGGATCTGGGATTGGGAAACTCCACGTCTTCCCCTTTTTTGTTGTACATCAACAGAGTTAGTACGAATCTCCATGGTATTTTCTTGGGGCATTATTCAGATACCTAACCAGTTTGAAGTAACTGTTGTGGCACATTATTCAATAGGGAAGAAAAAGGTTGTGAATCTGTTGTACAGCTTTCTTCCTTTCTTTCTGAGAAACTTGAAGTGTGTTGGAGAGCAAGTCACCCTCCCAGAGGATGGACTTATTTGAGTTTGTACATTTCTCTTTCTTCATCAACTTCATAGTGTTCATTGTATGAATTAACTGAGCAAACCGATTTCTTGAATCTCTCACTACAAAGCATTTTCTTTATTGTCTGCCTTTTCAGCCATTCAGGGCATTTCTTCAGTCTTCAGGAGTGGGGTTTATCTCAACTAACACTAGCCACACAGCAGGCAAGTGTTTTGTTCCACACAAGTAATGACAGAAATACACAGCAGACAAAAATCAACCCCTTTGGAGAAAATTCCTTTACCCAAAAATGAGCCTGGACTACACACATCAGTCGGATGCTTGTCTTCTAGATATGGCTGAAGATAATGGAAAAGAACTTGCAAAAATAGACTTAAACATTCAATCTGCTCAGCCATCACAAGGCAAATACCATTGTGCCTTGGTTGCCAAGTAAGGAATGTGCAGAGCAGAGCCCAAGTTGCCAGGGGCTCTCATGCAATGGAGAAAGAGCAAAGCTAATGAGAGCAGATGTCTCATAGATAAGGCATGACAAATTCAAATTAAAAAGCATGGATGTGTGGAAGTAAGTGAGGTTAGCTCTGGGAAAAAAAAAACACCAAAGGAACTGGAAGATATCTCACATCCTTGAACACTGAGTTTATTTTCTTAGGAAGAGCTGCAGTCAAACACGAGTTATTGAGCTTAATGTACAGGTAACTGGGTATCATTAAATAGCCTGCAATACTCAGGTCAGATGAGCTAATAGTCCCTCCTGGACTTACACTACGATCTAAAATTGTTTATTAATCTAAACCTGGCCTGTCTGCAGGCTCTTCAGTGGATTTCTGGTTTGGGATATTATTCCAAGCGTGTGGATTTGATTATGATTATTGAAAGGGTCTAGAATCCGAAAAAGTTTTCTTCTTATTTTTTTCGTACAAGTGCACAGCACAACACAACAGAAAAAAACTTATTTTGCTCCAAAACACAGAATATCCCACACCCCAAAATACTTTCTTTCCAAAACTACAAAGCATGGTATTTACTCTGATACTCTGATTTTAGTAGTTTTCAGATTTATTTTGTGAATTTAGTCCTCTTATGTACTATTTCTAATGTCCAAGATGAGCCAGTGGAGATATTTGCTGAAGTACCATCTTGCATTTGAAGAGAACTCATACATTCATTTCTTGGAGAAGGAGTCTTAGCATCATAGAATCAGAGTGGCTTGAGTTGGGAGGGACCTCAAAGATCACCTAGTTCCAACCCCCAAAATGAGAAGCAAAGGCACATTTAATCGATGTTCTGTCAGTAGAAGTGTTTTTCAGAAATGCCATCAGTGCAAGCTGTGGGAATCACTTGTCACTTAGAATGGAATGTCCAAGCGTTCATAATGGCAGAGGTACAAAATCACAGTTGATTGTAGTCAGTTGATGCTCTGTAGAAACCAGGTGAAAGAAAAGCAGTACATGTCTTGTCTCAGAAACACCTCCTGAATTTTATGTTGATTTCATGACTTCCTAGGGTGGGATCATGGCTTTCTTGGAATGGCTGTGCTGGATAATGTTGGCAGGTGATGACACCAGAGACTTGAAATAGACAAGGAGTGAGAAGTGGAAGGGAAATGCACACTTGGATATCGTCTTTTGTCTCAAGTCTTAAAGAAAAACCCAACATACTGTCCTTGATGTACACAAAAACTGTGTCAGTTATTTGTGGATGTTAAGAAAATATGTTAGCTGTAAAGACAGAGCCTGTTCCAGGAGTGGAGAAGAGTCACCTTTGCAAAATCTCAGCACTGTGAAAATTGACGGTTGCAGTGGATGATCTTGTAGGTCTTTTCCAACCTTGGTGATTCTATGGTTCTATGATCCCTGGTGTTTTGGAGCACTGAGGACACTTGGGTTGTCTAGCCCGGAGAATAGCAGGCTCAGAGGCAACCTCAGTGCTTCTACAACTTCTTAAGGAGGGGAAGTGCAGAGGGAGGTGTGAGGCTCTTCTCCCTGGGAACCAATGACAGGACACTTCACAGCCAAAAAAAGAAAACAATGCTTGACTGCATGGGAAGTTTTGCTTTACAAGAGCAGAGGCAAAGGGTTTCCAACTTCATTTTGGCTGAATTCGTTGGTAAAGCAAAGGGGAACAGTAGAGTGGGGGCAGGCAATGCGAGGTTATTGAAACCTGAATGTAAGGTCCCTGGAAACTCTTCTGATGTAGCTACCCAGAGTCATCTTGAAGTTTTGGAAACCATAGACGTGCAGAGTAAAAACTGCTCCCCACCTCTACCTGTTGGCACAATGTTGTTGCAATGCTGTAATGAATATTTGCAGCACACCAACCTGTAGATGACCTGAAGGATAATGACATCTCCTCTCATGTCCCTCAGCACCCAGACAGCTGACCCCATCCTTTAAAGTAATGGAAACCACTTTCACTGCAGCAGGCTAGCAACTAGGAAACAAAGAAACAGAAGAGAATAGCTCCATCCATCATTTGGCAGTCAGTAGTTCCAGCTGCTTCTAAATCTGCTTTGAAATTTCATTTTTCATCCAGAGCACCACCAAACATTTTCCATTTGGGGATGCTCCAGTCTTTATTATCTTAGGTAGATCATTTCAGAACTCCCTTAAAAGTGCAGCTGTTTTTGAGTCAAAGCTTCACTAAGTACTCAGTGCTTCGGAGGCAACCACCAATAGTAATTAAAACTGCTGAGCACCTCTAGTCTTAAGAGAAGACAGAAGAAGCAGGGAATGCTCAGTACTTTGCAAAAGCCCTCTTTTACAGTAATTTGCCCATGCTGGGCTATAAATACAGCCTTTCTCTGCTTTCTTCTCCTTGAAAAGGGCTGTAGGCTCTGAAAACCCTTGGCAGATACCTGGGGTCAGTTAGCTTGGTTGGTGGATATCTGGCTCCCAACCTGAAAACACAGAGTGGATGTGAATGGCAATTTCTGTAGCCAAGGCAATTTTCAGGTGGGGAGAGGAAAAATGAGTGAATAACAGAATGAGGTATAGAGTCAGCTAAGGCAGAGAACAGATTTGGATAAGTTGCACTTAAACCTTCCCTTGGTAGCGATTCCTTATGATCTCTTTGAGCCACCTCAGGCATTTCTTAGCACGCAGCACTTTCTGCTTCTCTTTCATCCTAAGAAGCCAGCCATTATTTCAGTGGAGCCTCTTAACTAATTAGCGCTCAGCTCTGTGAGGTGAAAGTTGATCATAGGATGGGGATCAGGCCCACCACTTTGCAGCAGTCTCAATGGTTTCAATTTTGCACGGCTTGCTTTCCCTGCCCAAGATTTTGCATTTTGACATATTGCTTCAATACAGCACATTTTATGGCACCTTTGCTGGAGGGCCAAAGGCTACATTCCTTCTACACATCCTGCATGCAATTTTCATTCTCTTGTCTTCAGTGCTTTATAGATTTTTTTCTTTCTCTCTCTCTTTTTCTTTCTTTCTTTTTTTTTTTTTTCCTTCTCTCCTCCAGGATATTGTGGGTTATTACCTCAATCCTTTTTCAGCTGAGGAAGGTTTGAGGTAATGACCTGAAACTTCCTGGAAAAGATCCCAAAAAGCCCCAAATGGAAACCACATGCAACATATTAGGGACCCTCACTGCATAAAGAAACATTAGTTCAAGTAACAAGAACGTACATTGATCTGCTACTCATGTACCAGCTGGTAAGAGGCATGAATGATCAGCAATGCAGAAGAACCGGGCGGGGGAAGTAGTTGACCTGTTAAGCTATAGCAAGGAAGGTGTAAAACATAGATTCTCTTTTAGGAAATAGTTTCCTTAATCACCATCCTTGCAGCTGGGCCTGGGATCTGTCTCTTTGTGGTAGCAAAAACCTGGAAGAGATCCATGGATCCTGCATGATGCCAAATGTTGCCTGTTTATAAACCCATGGAGCCCCAGCGTTGCTTGGTTGATGTTGCAGTATCAGTGAGAAAATGGCTGAGAACTTTTTATTGTTACCACAGGGAGAAAAGAGTTTTCTTCTTCTCTGTGTCCAGTTAAAATAATTTCCTTTTTCATCAGTGACAAAAAAATGTGTTGTTTCCCCCTTCGACCCCCAGAAATTCTATAGTTCTGCAGGGAGAGGCAGAGCGGATAATGATAAAATAGCCATTCTGGCCCATCTCCAGGAAGGTATTTCAGCTCTTGATTTCCACTGAAGTCAAATGCTCTCAAGGAAGTCAAGGCAAGATAATATTGAGTGGCTCCGGGCCTTTGGTGGTGCAGAGCCATCTCGTCATCTGGTGGAAATCTTGCTGTGCTCTATCATAAGATCATGACTTGTTCATTTGTGGAGTATTGTTTCATTTAACTCAGATGATGCAGTTCAGCCCAGGGCCCAGCAGTATCCGTTCTTCTTCCAAAACGATGACAAAATCCTAGCAGGAAAAGGTGCAAATTATTAGGAGACCTGGAGCAGTAAGGGCAACGTGGGTGCACCACACTTGAGTAGGAATGTGAGCTATGATGACTCATCTACTGTTCTCCAAATGGTTCTGATCCAGAGCCCTCTAATATCCCAAACCAAGGCAGAGAAGAAGCCACTAGAAAACCAGTCTGCCTGATAACTCAGCAAGAGGAATCTTATGGTGAAGGAAAGAACCTTTGGATTTAACTTTCCTTTCCCTTCCAACAGAGCCACGTGTCAGATTAGATAGCCTAAGTTAATGATAAGTTAACAATGTGAAGTCCAGACCACTGCCAGCTCTCATCACTTCACTGTGTGCATAGAATCGTTTGAGTTGGAAGGGACCCTTAAATACCATCTAGTCCAACTTCCCTGCAGTGAACACCTATAGCATGAGCAGGTTGCTCAGAGCCTGGTCCATCATGATGTTTATTCTTTGTCTTAGAGCCCTACTTGCAGAAGCTGAATATCTGTGCCTTCATTTCTCCCTCTTCTGGGAAAGAAAAATTAAAAAAAAAAAAAAAAAAAAAGGAAGAAAAATAAGAGTCTATTTTAGCCCTTATGCATGTTGAAAATGCTAGAATACACATCTTATGTACACCTAATTGTGCCAAAATCAAGTAGTCAAAAGAAAAGAATCCAGAATACATTAATTCTCATGATTTCTATCCAGCCTCAGAATTTATGAGCCTTCTGCTTCATGATTCATCATTTCTGCATGACTGGCAGTGATGTGGTGGAATAGAAGAAATAGCTGAGAGGAAGAAGGGGGAAAGGCTATAGATGTTCGCCCTGGATCTCCATGGTGGGATGGGATGGGCAATTACTTACAGTAAGTCTGCACCTCACTATAGTATTCAAAACTGCCTTGCTTTTCCCTCTTGCCTGTCAAAGGTATGAAGGCCATGATGAATTAAAAGAATTTGAAGACATTTTCTGGAAAATTTGGAATAGAGATATTATTCCACTTTAATATTTACTCTGTGATTGCCATCTCTTTTCATGTGCCCTACAAAAGTTTTGCAGCAGCTCCTTGGTCCAGTCATTAAGAAGCACAAAAGAAGTGGAGGATAAAAGGCAGCCTCATTTTTGTTTGCACAGGTTTTTTAAGAGAAGGAGGTTGCCATCTGGGTGGAAATCTGACAAAACATCACAGGAGGGGTTGGGTCCATCAGCCAAGCTGAACAACTGTGTGGAAACTAAAAGAAAACCAAACCAGCCCACTGGAATAATTTATTGTGGCTGGCTGGGGAGATAATGACAAAAAGAAGTTCAGTTCTTTTATCTGGTGTTGCAGCATAAGGTCTCATGCCAAATACACTCAAAACTCCATTTTCAGGCTATGATGAGAGCTTCACCTGAGTTTTTTGCAGGACTCATCTAGGAGGAGAAAAGGCATGTGGTAACTGTGGCTCCATAATGTGATGTCTAAGGCTTCAGCCCATCCTCTCACCCTGTCCTACTGGTGAAGTCCTGTTAATCATCCTCTGATAGGTCTAGATTGAGAATGTTTTAATTGGAAGCATTTTTGGCTGGTGGTTGCCCTGAGATGGCCCTGTTGGGTGAAAGTCACCCAACCAAAGCACTGTCCTGACATACTGCCTCTGCAAATGGCAGAGGGGACAGAACATCTCACCTCCTCTCTTACTACTGCAATGTGTTTCATTGGGCTTATGAGGTTTTTTCATCACTTAGGTCCTTCTGGAATCTGAATCGCCACCAAAAAAAAAAGCCATTTAGTTTCCAGATCTTCTCTACCTCAAAACACCCTGCCAGCCCATGACCCAACCCATTACCTCCTTGCCTTCTCAAGGCTACAGCAGTGTCCGACTTCTCATTTTTCATCCAGATGACCATCAGAAACAGTGTAATCTATTGTCTGCTCTATTGATTGCCAAAATGGGTTTGCCCATCTATATTGCTCCCCAATAGTTGGGAGCTGCTCTTAGATTCCTTCTGAACTAGCCTCGCTCCCTCAAACTGTCCTTGTAGCTCTCACACTCCAGGTCTCTGACCATCTTGGTAGCTTCACAGTTTTGTGTCTCTGGTTTTAAATGTAAGCTGGAAGGAAGGTGGGCCAAGATACTTGCAATTGAGGCAATGCAAGGAAATCAGAAAGTCTTCCCTTGAAGGATTTCTAGCACAGCTTTGGGGCCTCAGGGAGTTTGCGCATCTCTGAAAAGATGCTGGTAAGTGCAAGAGTGGATTTACTGGGTAGGCTGGGAAAATCGACTGTCCTTTCTCTTTTAGCACTGCCCTATCCATCACACACACAGTGCTACAAGATGAGGAGCCAGACCGTTGCCCTTATTCATGTTACAGCTCCCTACAGCCCTGGAGCACTTGAACTTAGAGGTCTCTGGGACTGTTCCTTGGCAGTGGAGCATAACACACAGTGTGCAGTTAGTTCTGCTTTTCCATTACAAACCTCCTTTGAGTTGCATGTGACTTTGTCACACTTCAGCAATTCAGCTTGACATTTTCTATGCCTAAGGCTGATTTCTTGGTGTGAAGCTTTCACAAAACTCATTCTAAAGCCTGTGAACAATAAGTGCCTTTGCCAACATCTCTTTTTTTTCCTTTTTTTTTTCTCTTTTTTCTTTTTATTTTAAACTTTTTTTAATTCTCAGGGCCAGATTCTCAGCTGGTGTCTATAATTCACAACCACGATGTACCTAGCTAGCTGCTGCTACTATGCAGGCAAATTGCAAACTGTGCAGAAAGCTTATATATATTATGCTTTATAGTACTGTTAATTCTCATTTAGGCATGAGTCTTTTTTTCTTTCACCAGTCAGGGCTTGCCTGGGCCCTTGCAAAGACCTCAGGTTCATACTGTGTGATGCAAAACCTGAAAGCTGGGGAGCATGGTGTGGCAGAGTCTGACCCAGGTGTGGCACAAATAGTGCCAAGATAATGCCAACACTTTCATGTTTCTGCATGATGCTCCAGCTCTCAGAGCTGATCACAGAATCACAGAATCACCCGGGTTGGAAGGGACCTCAAGGATCATGTAGTTCCAACCCCCCTGCCTAGCAGGGCCACCAAACATCCACATTCAGATCAGGTTGCCCAGGACCCCGTCCAACCTGGCCTTGAACACGTCCAAGGACGGGGCATCCACAACCTCCCTGGGCAGCCCGTTCCAGGGCCCAACCGCTCTCCTTGTAAAGAACTTCCCCCTAACATCCAACCTCAATCTTCCCTCCCTCAACTTGGATCCATAATGTCTGATGGGATGTCTCATTTGAATGACTTTTCCACAACTGCTCCTTTATTTTTTGTGCTCTCCTCACAAATTTCATCTCGCTTTTTCTCCCAGCAATTGAGGTGTAACATCTTCACCAAGGACTGGATTGTCAGCCCAGGTTGTGTAGATTCCCAGACACCAGAGGGAACTCCACCCAGGTCCTTACCATCAGTCAAATCCAGATTTCACCTTGCATGCATCTCCCCACGGGCTTGCAGATGGATGACAGGAGGGTCTCAATGATTGCATGCTTGTTAACTTTTGACTTTGCCTTTTCCAAGTAGTATTTTCTTTTCTGTTTTTCACCCCATCACCTCCAATGAGATATTTCTGCTCTGGTTCATTCTGCCTAAGAGATATTCATCTTCATTGCAAATAGCCATGTGTCATCTGTTAGGAATAATCTTGTCTAGGTGTGCACAGGACTTGAAAAATGTGCTAATACTAAGCAGATTCTCCTATTAAAATGCACATGCCCCGTGCAAGGTCAAACAGTTCAGTTTGCACGTTCCATGAATGACAAATAAAAGCATGATGACCAGGCCTGGTAAAGAATTAGATGCAGTCAATTAGTTTTGAAGGCAGTCTTGGGGTCAGGGCTGTAGTGTGTTAATTACCCACATGGGGTAGTCCTTCTTTCTGGGAGGTTACTCTATCAGTGTACATTACAGAACTGTAAACCTGAAAAGAAATCAAGTTTCTACAGCCTATGGTGGCTTCTCCAATGGCATAAGAAATAACTGTATTCACTGTCACTTCTGAAGCAATACATTAAAGATTTGCATGATTTGAGTGCTGATGGTGTGGCCTGAGGGCTGGGTTCATTCACTTCATTCACAACACAGCCTTAGTAGGTTCTGGAGAGCTGTAAAGAGGAAATCTATCTATTTCTGGGGTAACATTTGGAGTAAATCACCAACAAGGCAGAGATGGAGGAACATCAGCTAAATTCCCTTACTGAGGAACTTAGTTCTCAGATCCAAGTCACTGCTAAGGGCAATTCCCTTTGTGAACCCACTTCTAAGTGCCTTGCAGGAATCACAGAGTCATTGAGGTTGGAAAATACCACTACGATCCCCAATTCCAACCCCAACCCATTCCCTCCATGCCCACTGACCATGTCTCTCTATTACATGCTTATATCAAGATGAAACCTTTTCAGGTGCAGCTTGTACCCATTGCTTCTTGATCTCTCCATCTGGCTGCTTGTGAACAGAGAGCCTCCAAGCTCTTTGTAGCCACTCTTTAATTACTGGAATATGGCAATGAGATCCCTCCTAAGTCTTCTCCAGGGTAAAAAGACATAAAACCTTAAGTTTTCCATTGAATTGTAGGATTGTCTGAGTTGGAAGGGACCCTTAGAGATCATCTGGTCCAACTCCCCTGCAATAAACACGGACACCTACAGCTCGATGAGGGACTCAAAGCCCTATCCTGGAGGCAGGTCATCCAGCCTGACCTGTCTCCAGGGATGGGGCATCCACCACCTCTTGGGGCAGCCTGTGCTAGTGCTTCACTACTCTCTCTTGTACAAAAGAAGTCTTTCTCATCTAATTCTCCTCAGTTTTAGTCTGAAACCCTTTCCCCTTCTCATATCACAACAGGAGCCTTCCTCATAGAGGAGGTTCTCCAGACCTTTGAACATCTTTGTGGCCCTCCTTTGGAGTCTCTGTTTTTGTCTACATCTTATTGGAACTGTGGGGACTAGAACTGGACACAGGACTCCATGTGTGGCATATGTCTCCCTCAGTGCCTGTTTCCCACATATCCTTTGCAGCTCACTAGGACTCTGGATCTGCCTCCTATTCTGTATTGGTTTTGGAGATTTCTGGGTGCAGGCATCTGCTCATATGTGTCCAGCTCATGAAGGACATGTCGTGTCATCAAGATTCATAGAGCCACTCTTCAGCCCATCACAAATAGAGACTTCCAAGGCAGTCAATCCACAGTTCCTCCTCTTTGCTTACATGTTTATCCCAGAGGAATCCACCAGTCATCTGATACATAAAAGCCATCAGGGAGAAGGTATAAATATCTTAGAGCTGAAAATCTAAGGCTTGCCCATTTCTCCCTCCATTCTCCCTTTCCATGCTTAAGCAATATTCAAGAGCAATGCTGAAGCAAGTAAACAATATTTTCCTTTCATCTCCCTGAGGGATGAGCCAAGAAGTGAACCATTCTCCTCTGTTTGCTGCTACCCAAGATTGGTGACTATACAAACGTGTCTCTGTCCTCACAAAGAGGGCTCAGGCACCTGGCCCTGCTGCTGGCAGCATCACACAAGCCTGCATTGTATCTGACTGGTACTGTGGCTCAGTGTTGCCCAGATAAAAGCCATCCAAAGGAACTGCTCTGCCTCCTGGAGCAGAGACGCCTGGAAAGTCATGCCAAGATTTCAGTGGAGGAGGAGGAGGTTGGTTATTTAGAAAGTGGTTGCTGTGCTGTATTTAGAGTATATCCTGTTTTTCATCCTTCATGATGCAATTCTACAGGTATTTCAATATTAAAAAACCTTTCCAAACTACAAATGGCGTAAATATAGCAGGACATGCAAGGGCAGATGCTTATCCTCCACCAACTTCACACGAAGCACAGTGAAGTTATTCAGACCAGAGTTTGAAAAGGCATCCAGAGCTCCTTAGCATTCTCTTTGAGCCACAGAATGGCTCAGGTTGGAGGGGACCTTAAAGATCATTTAGACCCAACCCCCTGCCTATGGTTTCGTTTCTCCCCACCAGACCAGGCTGCCCAGGAGCCCATCCAATCAAGCACCTCCAGGGACAGGACATCCACAGCCTCTCTGGGCAACCTGTTCCAGCACCTCACAGAGCCCTTCAAGTAAAACAATTTCTGCCTACCATCTAACCTAAATCTCTCAT
The DNA here is from genome assembly GCF_019232065.1 of Centrocercus urophasianus. NCBI lineage: Eukaryota > Metazoa > Chordata > Aves > Galliformes > Phasianidae > Centrocercus > Centrocercus urophasianus. Next base: position 147,122 of record NW_024885355.1, read on the forward strand.
TTTACTTTGAAGCCATTCCCCCTTGTTGTGTCATTATGAGACTATGTGAGCAGTTGGTCCCCCTCCTGCTTGTAAGTTTCCCTCAGGCACTGGAAGGTCACAACCAGGTCACCCTGGAGTCTCCTCTTCTCCAAGCTTTGGTCTTCCCACATTCTTCAAGTGATGGTGAGATGGATGAGTGAGGGTTTTGGTGTGTTGCTTGTGGTCACTGCATGTACTGGAGACATTAGGGGGTGGCAAAGCACCATGAACACCTCAAGATCTGGGAGGTACAAGGGCCATTGTAGACCACCAGCCAGAGTAATTAACAGCTCCAAACCTTACGTGCATGGGCTGTAAAATGACGTGGTTCTGTGTTAGCTACTTCTGTCAACTTTGATTCCATTCCACTTCTCATAACATCTATTTTAGTCCCTTATTCAGACATCTTACTTCTAATGGGGCTCTCAAGAAGACTGCCTCCTCTTCTTCTCAAACAGAGCAATCAATCAGCTAATTGCTGAAGGCATGGGAGCATAACGCTTTCAACACCTGGAAAAGGACCGAAGAATGTGTAAAGAATAGCAATGTCTGCACTGCCATTGCCCTTGCATTGCAAATTGTGGTGATCTGTGCCTCCACACCTATAATCTCTGTAGTGTCTGATGGGTTTTGTTGTCTCCAAGCCTACTGATCTCTGAACATCTGATCTCAAAAGCCGATGATATGGGTACCGTGGTGGTGTGCATTTGGGTAATGGCATATGGTTAATAGTGTGTGCCATGGAATAAGAGAATCAATGAATCATAGGCTCATAGGTTTGTGTTGGAAGGGACCTTAAAGTCCATTCAGGCTCAATGCCCTGCCATGGGCTGGTTGCCTCCCACCAGATCAGGCTGCCCAGGGCCACACTCATGGCTTTGGGTACGTCCAAGGATGAGGCATCCACCACCCTGAGTTGATAACTCAAGTTCATGCCCCAGAGTTTGTTATACTGAAAGAATGGCAACAGATAATTATTTGGAGAATGCAAGGTGCTAAAATTGCAGTCAAATTGTCTTTCTCAGACATAAATCCTCTCTGGGAAAGAAACAAACAAAATCACACACACACAAAACTATACCACCAACAACAACCAAACAAAAAAAAAAAAAACAAAACATTTTGGGATTTATACCAAAAGATCACCTTTAGGCATGGTTAGGAACATAGTTCAGTGGGCATGGTGGTGCTGGGTTGATGGTTGGACTGGGTGATATTTGTGGGCTTTTCCAACCACAACGATTCCATGAGTCATGATCATGAGAAATGCATTTTGTCACTTTGTAAATCATGTTAACATATTGCCTTGATTTTTTCCCCTACCTATGTCTGCATATTCAAAAATAAGATATCTACAAGAGATTGCAGCCGTCATCTAGTTTGTTGTATTGTTAGTGCAAACAGAGGTACTTAAAGCAGCAATTCCTGCATTGAACCTACAACTCTAGGTCTCTAGCTAAGATCTTATTTTCAGAATGGCATTCAATCTTGATTTAGGGACTTGATGTGATGAAGGACTCATCACATCTATAGATAAACAGTCCGAAGGGTACTTTCTGCTTCTTGTGAAAAAGGAAATGTGCCTTTACACATCAGCCTTCTGCATTTATCTGGTCTCTGCTTCCAGTTGGTGACATTCCTGATAGCTGTGCACCTTCCATTGAAATCTACAGAGGGCATAGATGTGCTGCTTGCAGGTTCTGAAGTTTCACATTCATGTATAAAGTACATGGAAGAATAAGGGATTTGGAGTCTTTATTTAAATGACACCTTCTTAAGCCTGAGTGAAAACAAGAATTGGCCCCCAAATATGGAACCCTTTGTCTACTGGGCAAGAGGGAGCTATGAAGTGCTCCAGTGGGGCAGACTCTGTGAGGGCACTTCTGGAAACAGTTTATCTCCAGAAAGATGAGTGGTCAGAGCAGGCTGCAAACCTGCAGTGGGGAATACCAAAGCACCAAACTTTTAGTTTTAAATAAACACAAGCCTCACAGTGCTGTTGTTTTATTGCCACCATGCAAGCCCCCGTGCACAGCTGTTGGGCATAGAAAGGGACATTCCTACCCTTCCATCCCCATGAGGTTGGGCAAGTGGTGGGAACGTGTTGGACTGAATGATCCTCATGGGTTCCGTCCAACTAGGGATATTCTACAGTTCTATGGTTTTCTGTTAGCAGTTGTGTCATCATTCTTCATGCACCTGGGCTTTAACTCTGGCCACTGGGCTGCAAAGCAAGCACCAAGTAGATGCCTTTGGAGGTGATGCTCTTAGAGCTTGCAGCACCCTGACCTAATTCCCAGTTTGTCCTTGTGAATCACATCCACGTGGTCGGGTCTTGCTGATAAGTACTTGGGACACATGCAACCTTTTAAAAACACCCTAATCAGTAGAAAGAGAAAATAAACACCATCACTTAAACATGAAATACCACAATGAAATTGGCAGGGAGAGCTGAGTTGAGAGAACAAACTTCCAAACTTAAATCCCTGCATCCAGCAAGAGCCCTGAGTCTACCAGAGAAATAGGAAAAATTCTGTGTGCTGTGTTTGATGGGGTTTGGTTATGAGAAGATGTGCAAATGTGCACTTGTATCTCCAAGTGCAGGTGGTGAGGAAAAGTAAACAGCAAAAGGACACAGGCAGCATGTTAATCCATCTGTGAAGGCTTTGCTGCTGTAAAAGATACTAACAGCTTAACTGGAGGGTCCTCAAAATGAGCAGAGAAAGATTGCTGCACACAAATCTCCTCTCTTATCCCCTTTGGCTTCTACTTCTTCTCCCTTGGGGCTGAGGATCCAGGTTCTTGGCTCTTCCCTGAAGCCTAAACCTGCCCCCAAAGGTCCCATTGTGTGCAAGCACTTTCTGCTTGAGATGGTTTTGGCCAGGCAACTGACACAGGCAAGAACAGCAATTTCGATACCAAATGGATTGCTGCTTTCCTAACATCTCACCGTAAAATGCAACAAAGGGCATTCATCCTTGCCATGCGACCATTCGTTATCACAGAAACACTAGGCTTGGAAAAGACCTCTAAGGTTGTCTAATCCAACTGGCCACCTACCACCAATACTGCCCACTACTGTCCCTCAGTGCCACATCTCCATGGTTCTTGAACACCTCCAGGGATGGTGACTCTACCACCTCTCTGGGCAGCCCATTCCAGAACCTGACCACTGTTACAGAGGGCAAATTTTTCCTTATATCCAACCTGAACTTCCCCTGGTGCAACTTAAGACCATTATGACCAAAATTCCCCCATCAGTGCAGCTCCATGTACATAGCCTTGTGGAAAGCAGCTAATGTTGCTCTGGCTGATTAAGTTTAGAATCCAGAGCAGATGATTTGGACAAAAGACAATCTGGGATTTAGAGGCAGGCACTTCACGTTGTGAATGGGAGAGCTGCTCCTCTCTTCCACATAATAGTTTAGGTGCTCAGCCATGGGATGATCGAGCTGTATGTGTCCCTGTTCGTCGCAGGGAGTAGGACTGGATGACCTTCAGAGGTGCCTTCCAACTCAAATGAGTCTATGATTCTATGACTGTATGACTTCAAAACACCACTTCATGGAATCATAGAATCATCACGGTTGAAAAAGAGCACTGAGATCATCAAGTCCAACTTTCAACCCATCACCACCTTAGAGATGCTTAGAGATACCCTCCTTCTAGGTCTACCCATGCAATCCTGCTATCCCTTCATTTGCACACGGGGACAGGAATCTCTATAAGCATCAGATGAAACAGACTCCATGAAAGAAAAGCTTCTGCACAGCACTGTCACAAATGGGGCAAACATCCAAGGGCAGAAATACAAACGCCTCCCATAAAAATAAGAAACAAGAGAGAAATCATTCCTGCTTCAGAGAGGTTTCCTCTCTGCTCAGAGACACGGGCAGTAAATGGTTTCTGACACTTTCTGCAAAACGAGCCATTACATCTCTTCTGTCAGGTCTCACCTGTTGCTATTTCTAATGTTTCCTCTTCTCCAGCCTTTGTGGCGAGGTAATATAGTTGCTTTCATTCAAGAACCAGACGAGTTGCCCCATCTTGCAACCAGGACTTTGTCGTAAATGAGCAAACATCTGTTAAATTGAGCTGTACTCCATGCGAGGGTAGGGTTTTTTTTTTTTTCTTTTTAAATGAAAGAAAAAAAATCTATATAAAACCCACAAAAGAAAACCAAGTGGCTTTCCTGTGTGTCTTAAACAGAAGGGGGAGAAATGCTCACCTGGTCTGTGCTTCTCCTGACTCATGCTTTCCTCCATGAGAAACATCTTCATTTCAGTTCAGCTCTTTATAAAGCAGACAGTAAAAGCTGTAGAAACAGTAAAGCTGGTAGAAAAAACTGATCTTTCAGGACAGCTCAATGAGTGCTAATTGCCCTGAGATGTAATATTCTTCTGGTGGTTTGGGGTTTTTCAGCCACAAAATCCCCAAAGCTCTTGGACAGGTTCTCAATTGGTGAAACTCAATCTAGCCCTAAGGACTGCAACACAAGTAGTTTGCACCAGCTGAAAAATGCTCACTCCTGGATGCTTAGAAAGACCAGTTCTGAATCAGAAATCTATATATGCGTGTGTATATACGTATATGCATATGTATATATGTGTAAATTAACTCTGTGTAATCTATTCCCCTGATTTCAATGCCAATCTGGCAGTGTGAACTTGCTTCCTTCTGCTTTACTGCTGTTCCTACAAAGCTGCTTTGTGTTTTCCATAGGTGAATCTCTAGCAGGTCTTCTTTGGTTTCCCAGTGCTGCACTGAGCAGTGGCATTGCAGTTTAGCAAACATTTTGTGCTACAGTAAACTTTGCAAAAACTCTGTCATACAAAATAATATTAATACAAATAATAAAAATTCTCATCACATCTTGCCAGAATCTGAAGGCATCTGCCTCTGACTCGATAGGATGAGAGGGAATGGCCTCAAGTTGCAGCAAGGGAGGTTCAGGTTGGATGTAAGGAACAATTTCTTCTCGGAAGGAGTGGTAAAATATTGGCACAGGCTGCCCAGGGAGGTGATGGAGTCACCATCCCTGCAGGTGTTGAAGGAACACAGAGATGTGGCACTGCTGGACATGGCCTACTGGGCAACACTGGTGGTTGGTGGCCAGTTGCACTTGACGATCTCAGAGGTCTTTTCCAACCTTAATGATTCTATGTTTCTATGATTTAGGTGCAAAAAAAATGTAAGAGACTGTTTTAATCTCACTTGCAGCAAAGGGGGAGGCCGGGAGATGCTTTGCTGACCTTCACCCCGCTTCTTGGCCAAGTCTGCTTTCATTCTGCAGATGAAAAGTCCCAATGTGCTGATGGGCATTTGGATTTACCCAGACCCTGGGCTTTGCAGAGGATGATTACCTTCACCTTAACAAATGCTGACGGAAGCCATTTAGTGAGCGTTACGCTGTGCCTTTTCCCCGAAGGAGTACAAAGGATATCTGACATGCAGCCTTATTTCTTGTGTTCAGTCAGGAACAGATCTGAAGGCAGCTAATAAACTTATCTGCATCAGATTAAATTGCCAATCCTGCCCTCCTTCTCCTTGCCCTTCCTCCCTCCCCAGATCACTTACACACATCAAGCCAAATAAAGATAAATGCATGACAGAGCTCATTCGAGTGATTGAAAATCAAGATGGAGCAGCATATTTTTCATCAGTGCTATCCCAGGAAATAAAGATAAATTCCCCCACTTCATAGTTTAACATAGCTTATCATAATCACCGGTAATAGCAACCAAATGTTTTTCATTTGTTACATTTTAAAGGGGGCTGGGGGAACAGTTTCCTGATTGTAGGCTCATCGAGGCTAATTTTAAGCTGGTGTCAGGGGTCACTTCCACTTTATGTCGCATTTCTGATGAGCGGTTTCTTCTGGAATACCTGGCTTGGCTAAATGACTGCAAGGAACAGGCGGGCTGTGGAGAGCAAAGTGGTGGTGATTGGGAGTTTGCCTGTTTGGCTTCTGAAGGAAAAATAAAAATACCTCAGAAGGAAGAACAGCTTTTATATCTACAGAGTCGATTGTAGACTGGTAACGGTGAGGAAAAAGGGTGGAAAAAAGTTGTTTTAGGAGGTGTTGTATCAAGGGAGTTGGGGCATGCCTGGCAGTGACCATGGGGTCACAGCCATCTTGGCTCTCATAGAACCATAAAATGGCTTGGGTTGGAAGGAACCTGAAAGTTCACCCTGCTCCAGCCCCCTGATATGGGCTGACTGTCCCCCCCCACACACACCCCAGCTCAGGCTGCTCGGGGCCCCATCCAGCCTGGCCTTGAGCATCTCCTGGGATGCTCCAGGGATGAGGCATCCACAGCTCTCTGTGGAGTGCCAGGGCCTCACAACCCTCTGGGTAAATGATTTCTCCCTAACATCTAACCTAAATTTCCTCATCCTGAAGTCTCATTGCTGCCTTTACTACAGTGAGAAGTTCTGGGCAAATAAAAAGTTTTATGGTGATTGTATTATCAGTGTTGTTGTCTATATTGGAAGCAGAGGGCCAGCAAGAGCTGGGTCTCCAGAGTGTGATGGGATTCACCACCATGGAACCTGGGTTCAGGATGGCTCTTTACAAGTGTTTTCCCTACAGATACAGAGAACTTCCCACATTTTGTCCCTGTCTTTTGAATTAACTAGTGTCTCTTTCCAAACCATGTCAAACTCCATGAAGCTTTGGTTCTCTTCTCTTTGAAACACCAACATGCAGTGATAAAGTTAGACAGAGGCTTAGACCAAATCTGAGTAATTCCCAAGCATCTGTTAGTGCTACTGCTCTGTATCCATTCCCTTCTTCCCCAGATCTCTGAGACTCCAGATCATAGAATCATTGGAGTTGGAAGGGATCTTTAATGAACATCTGGTTCAATTCCCCTGCAATGAAGAGGGACACTCACAGCTCACATGGGTGCTCAGAGCCCCATCCAGCCTGACCTTGAATATCTTCAAGGGTGGGGAGACAGATGGGCTGCTGATCAGTGGAATAAGTTGTTGAAACAGAAAGCTTAATTACTCCAAGTCACCTGCACTTTACGGTCCAGTAAGATCTGACTCCCTGTTAAGTGGCTAGCAATATCGTCACACCAATGGAAACCTTATTTTGTCATCCCAAAATGATGACTCTCCCACAGAATGCTCAAGGGATAATTAACTGTTTGCAAACTCTTTGAGCAGGTGGGGAGGAGAACGCCACAGGGATGGTACTCTAGCCATGAAGAAACCAACATCCGGCTTCCACAAGTGCATGAACAGAGTGCATCAGAATGGAGAGGAACATGGATGACCACCTGAAAATAAGTGTGTTAGGTCTTAGATTTAAAAGCCTGTAATTCATGAGAGTAAAGGAGGTCTGTGGCTGTTGTTTTCTTTTTCTTTTTTGCATGTGTGTGGTTTGTTTATTTCAGAGATCTTCATTTTCTCTGCTTCTTCAGAGATAGTTTTCTCATTAGGGTCTGTGGGACTTTTGCTGTTGACTCCAAGGGAAACATTCTTGGACTGAAAACCCTACAAGCTGGCAAATGGTTTGCTCATTAGTTCTTTTGTTTCCCCCTTGTTCTGCAAACACAGCTCTGATTTTTTCAACAATAAAAGCATCAGAGGAGAGGAGGTTAAAGTTGGAGAATAGGCTGGCCTGCCAAGCTTCAACCCATAAATTTTGGTAGTTTCTAATATAATCATAATAGCAATAAAAAGGGGCTTTGGAGCAGAATGCCTCTTGATCGCAACAACATCTGGTGTGTTTGTGTCCTGGTGGTGGATTGGTAGCAGTTTCCCATATGGGACAAGAGAGGTCATGGCTGGCCATGGGAGGGGTGCTCTTTCCTAAGGTCTGAGCAGAGAAAGTTGAAAGGTAACGTCATCTGGTGATAAGCTGCCAGTGCCTTACCCTCTGGCAACATGCACACAATACAAATGGAGGGAGAGAGGAGAATAATTAAATCTCAGGAACGCAGCTGAAGGGCGATGGAGGAAGCCAAGTGACTTAAGAAAAAATTAAGCTTGAAACCTTGTTTTGTCTAGATCCATGTTTTGAAGGTGTTGGAACTCTGGATAATGAGAGGGAATGTAACACATTTCATGTTCTCCAGACCAGTGGATCAAGGAATGCAGGTTAGAGAGGTGAGCTGGGCTCCTGGTCACTCATATGCACAGGGATTTTGCATTTCCATGGAGATGAGAAAATGTGAGAGGGATGGAGATGTGCAGGGGTCAATAAATAGTTGAGGTTGGAGACACCTCTGGGTTCTCAAGGTCCAATGCTGCTCCAGGAGGGATACATCCAGAGCAGGGTGACCAGCACATGGCTTTTAGAGCTCCCCATCCCTGCTCTGGTCCTTGTGCCAGCACTTCATGAAAATTCCTGGGCAAAAGCATCCCTACACATGTAGGGCAGGAAAAACATAGGTTTGATACTGCACTGAAATGGATTAGGAATACATGTGGTGATGAGGAAAGGTAGGAAAGAAAGCTTAGGGTGGGAGCGTCTTTACCTGATGCAGCTACTCAGCGTTAACTGGTTTTGTCTGCTGTACCTGCAGAGCTGGAATTTCACCAGGACATTTGAAGCACTGAAAGTCAACAAAGAAAAGGGGCACAGGTTCTGTACAGCCTCAAAGAGCAGGATCTCAGCTTCGGGTCTGCTCCAAAAAGGAACACTGCAGTCTTCACTGGCAGTCGTACGTATTCAAGGGGAAAATGTTCCCTGTTGAAACTCTACTGGGGGTGAATGCCAAATCTACAGAGGCATTTCTGTGCCTAACTTATTGGAATACTAAGCACTGAAACTGGAAGATGTGTGCATGAACATCTGTAAATCTGGGCCCTGCTGACTCTGGCAGAGAAGTGAAAGGATTGTGGTGAAGCTAACAAGCTTGGCAGAGATCAGCAACCGCACTGTACTTCTGAGTGTCTTGTGGGCATTGTCTTGTTTCTATTTTCCCTGTTGGCCTCAGAGCTGAAGTGATACAACTCTCTACAACCAGCTGAAAGGAGATGGAAGCAGGGTGAGGACTGGCCTCTTCTCCTAGGTAACAGTGATAGGATGAGAGGTGATGGCCTCAAGTTGCACCAGAGGAGGTTCAGGTTGGATATTCAGAAAAATTTCTTCTGGGAAAGGGTGATCATGCATGGGCATGGGCTGCCCAGGGTGGTGTTGTCCAATAGATAACCACCAGCCATTAAGCTTCTGCAGTCAAAACTTGTCATAACCAAGCAGCAGACGCATGCTCAACTAACCCCATGCATGTTCTCATCCAGTGAAACATATCAGCTGACACCTTGGGAGACAGGTAGGACCAGCATTTTACATTGCAAAATGAGAGCAAATACATGAGCGAGGAGCAACATGGCCAAAGGATGGCCATGGTGTGTCAGCGAAAGAGAGCTGGCTGATCAGCCCTGTTTGGCTACACCACAACACTGCAGCTCAATTTCTTCAGCACAAAATACCACATTTTTCATCTATCTTTCCATGGTGTGGCTAAAAATGTGTCCCCTTCTGCGGACAAGGAGCTAAGTGGGCCCTGAACAGCATAGCTAGCTGAGAAAGAATGTGTCTGCAAGAGCAACCTGCTATTGTTATTATTCACACAGCTTGAAAATGCCAAAAGAAAGCACAGTGTAACGTGAGGAGCCAACAATGATTTCTACAACTAGCCAGGCTCCACACTAAGGGAAGTGACTTATTACCTCTGCAGCCCTGATGGAGCACAATCACTGAAATTACAGAGACAATTCCAACCTGCATGCACACATGCTGCATCAGAGGGATTTTGCTTCGGTGTGCAAAGAGGCACAGGTTGGTGGAGCTGGAAAGGAGAAGCAAGCCTGCAGATTTATGGGTGGGGAGATTTTGTTTGGAAGAAAAGCAATGGAAGGAATGCTGGGGCATCTGTTCTGTGAGATGTTTTGCCAGGAAGAGGGTGGATGGGTCCCAGACCCATGAGAATGGCTGTGCCTTGGCAGGGGCTGAGCAAGCTATGATCCTGGCTAGTAGGATAGACTCAGGGCCTGTAGGGAGAATGAATGGTTTACCAGAAACAGGCTGGCTCCTGCTCTTGGTGTTAATCTGAAGGAATGCATTTTGGCACTGGACGGTGTTGCCCAGACTCATACACCCATTACCAAATGAGACAATAGTCTACTGATTTCAGTAGGGAAAGATATCCACTGTTTTGGAGGGCAATGGAGAAGATTCTTCCTGTCTTCTTCCAAAGGCGCTGGTTTAAATAAAAGGTTGTTTAGTTGTGACCTTAAGCAGAGTGCACCACAGACCCTGTTCTAAGGGCTTCTGGAAGACCATGCAGGGGTGCACTGTGTCCATCTCCAGGAGGGAAGCTCACATCGTTTCCTAAATACCACAACCATGGTGATAAGCACTGTAAAAAGGCAGAATTTTAATGGGGTCAAGTGAAGAAACTTCAATTACCAGACTTCTGGGGTCAGATATGCCATCAGCACCAGCCATTGGAGGGTCACTCATGGGACATCTCCATCCCATTCTCTGCTATGTCACTATGTGAATAAAGTCTTCAAGGCAGAGATAATTTGCTCCTCGTGCCAGAGAAGGCCCCGTGTAAACTAGCATTGAGACACACCAGTGATGATTATTGCCTTTGAATCTCAGGCTATTATTTTGGCTATTGAGCTCAGAAAACCTGACCTGTCATTTTGCAGCAAGACCTTGAGCCATGGAGTCAGAGAAAAGACAACAGCAAATGATTCATTCTTTCAGTCACTAAGTCCTCAGGAGCAATAGCTATCTCTATCTTCAGCATGGAGGCTGATGATGAATTGTTTTAGTACCAATGATAATTTAAGCCATGTGCAAAATTTACCACATTACCTGTTTGCCTCCTTGCCTTCAGCTCTGGGAATTCTGCCTTAAGGATGCTTTTATCATTCACCTCTTCTTCTGGGGTGGGTGAAGTAATGCAGCACGTCAGAGAATTTTCCTCATCCTCTTTCCAAAAAGACCTCACTGTTTTGGGGTCTTTGTTCTCTCCCTTGAATTCCATGTTTGGTGTTTTTTTATTTTAATTCTTTCTCTCTCTCACTTCTTCTAAAAACTACCAGACATCTTAAACACATTTAAAAATACGTGCCCTCCACTGTAATCCATTATCTAAGGTTCCCATGTGGTCTCCATCATCAGAGGGATAGTGTGGTATGCATGGGCCCCCAGCATGGGATGGGTTTGAAATGAGATTACTGTGTGCAGAACATCTCCTTTGTTTCTACCTTTATTGGAAGGAGGGAATGGGCTGTGTCAGGTGAAGGGCATGAGCAAGATGCAAAGCAACGATTCAGTTACAACAGATGGCAAGATGGAGACTGGGGAGGTGGAAAATAATTGTAAGAAGGAGAGTAGAGGTTCCTCTGAAAGAGCTGAAATGGCTCTTACTATCCTTACTGATGGTTTTCAGCTGTTTGGATGCATCTGGAGATTTCTGTTTTATTAAAAAGTGCTTGCATTTGAGGTAGGTTGAGGTTGAAATCTGAACTGTCACGCACCTCCTCCAAGGTCTGGTTTTAGACCTGGATCCCAAACTCGTCTCACATATCCAGAGGCTGGGAACAGAGAAAGGCAGTGTGTTGAAAGGTAAATGACGAGCATTCCGATAGCCAGGTTGTACTGTTCTTGTTACCATCAGCCAGCTTCATCAGGAGAGCACCGTTCCCATGCTGGGCTGATCAGCAGCATGTGTTTCTGGAGGAAATACACGTGTCCAAGCATAAAAAATGCTCTGTGTGCAGTCTTGCCTTCAGTTTCGCAGTGCCCAGCATGCTGTGCTTCTGAACAGACACAATGAGCTATTTCCATGAATGCAATGATTCCCTCAGAAATAGGCATCTTGTAGAGATACACAGTTCTGATAGAGTCATATTATATTATTCCAAAGCTGTCTGTCCTCATGGTGGCTAAGAAAAGCTTTAGAAGCATTTGGTTGGTTATCCAAAGCCACTATGGTTGGAAGAGCAACCATAAAACTTTTAGATCATTCAATCAAAAGAAGCTTTAGAATCTTTATGGTAGGGCTACCCATAACATCTCAAAACCAATAGACTAAATGAAGGGTTCATCAAGCAGCAAAAGTTCCGATGTCATGTAAGTGATTAGGAAAGACAGCACATCAGGTACTTAAAGAACCTGGAAATGAAAGAATAAGAAAAATTCATCTACCATGTGGGTTCCTGCAAACCTGGAAGTTAAGAGAGGTGTACCAAGGGACAGTTTTCAGCTCTGAGTTTCTAGAAGAGATAAAATCATAGAATCGTTTGAGCTGAAAGGGATCATTAAAGGGCTTCTAATCCAGTTCTCTTGCACTGAATAGGGACACCTACAGCTTGATCAGGTGCTCAGAGCCCCATCCAGCCTGACCTTAAGTGTCTCCAGTGAAGGAGCATCCACCACCTCTCTGGGCAATCTGTGCCAGTGCTCCACTACCTTTATTGAAAAAAACTTCTCATGTCCAGTCTAAATTTCCTCTCTTATAGTTTGAAGCCATTTCCCCTTGTTCTATCACAGCTGACACTGCTAAAGATTCTTTCCCCTTCTTTCTTGTAGCCTCACTTTAGATACTGGAAGGCTGCTATCAGGTCACCTCGCAGCCTTCTCTTCTCCAGGCTGCACAGCCCCAGCTCACAGCCTGTCCTCGTAGGACAGGTGTTCCATCCCTTGGATCATTTTTGGGGCACTCCACTGGATGCTCTCCAACAGATCCATGTCTCTCCTGTACTGAGGACTCCACATCTGGACGCAGTATTCCAGGTAATGGCTCACAGTGCACAGCAGAGAGGCAGGATCATCTCCCTTGCCTGCTGGCCACACTGCTTTGGATGCAGCCCAGATACAGTTGGCTTTCTGGGCTGTGAGGGCACAGTGCTGACTCATGTTCAGCTGCCATCCACCAGTACTGCCAGGTCCTTTCCTGGGAGCTGTGCTCCAGTCTTACATTCCCCAGCTTGTACTGATAGTGGGAGCTGCCGCGACCCAGGTTCAGACCTTGCACTTGGATTTGTTGAACCTCATGAGGTTCTCCTGGGTCCACTGTTCATTCTGCCCAGATCTCTCTGGATGGCATCCCATCCCTTGGGTGTGTCAGCTGCACCACACAGCTCAGTATCATTCACAAACTTGAATAGGAACGTAGAGTTTTACTCACATCGCCAGAGGAAAGCTGCCAATTCCAGGTGGCATTAGTCAAGCACATGTGAAGTAGCTCAGCATGTGCTTTGTTCAAAATCTACAATCTCATCTGAGCTGGTGAGAATCTCTTGAAGGTCACCTGAAGCATAATAGCAAGCAGATGCGCGTTGAGACCCACCACATCACAGCCAGTTGGATGGGGTCTCGTTTTCCAACAAAACAAGGTCCTTCTTTTTTTCTAATATTGCTTCATTTTACTCTATTTTTGTCCACGGAGTGAAAAGTGGGGGAAAAGAGCCCACCTAAGGCACTGGAGTGGGAGGAAGGAGGACTTTTGTACATCTCTTGGGCTGCTTTGTGACCTTGGGAAATCATTAAGTTTATGAAGTTTCCCCATCGATGCTATGGCAGCGCTGTTTTCTTATTGCGCGCTGTTGTTACAGCAGTTAACAACTGCACATAAATAGTGCAGCGAGGAGAGCCTGAAATAAGGTGAAGATGGGAAACAATGAGCTATATAAAGCTCTGTCTCTACCTCCTACGCCACCATCTCACAAGAGGGAAAGCTGACGTGAGAGCTGGCAACGTCAGTACTTTCTGCAGTTCATTCTCCCAGCACTTTTACTTAAACTCGTGGAGGCTTTTCTCATTCCCAGTATTCCCCAACACACGTTTGGTCGTCCCAATGGGACACTGGTGGCTTTTGTGTCGAGATGTGTGACAGCCATGAGGCAAGCATCACTGGTTTACCTTGCCAGACGCGTGCTGGGGCTGGATGGGGTCAGGTTGTTGCACAGATTTCTCAGTACTGGAGCTTCTGATGTCCTTCCAGGTCTCCCTGAGGACCTGAACTAGTGGAGGTCCCGGTTTTGAGAGCCCATTTGTCAGAGCAGGAAGGAAGATTAGTTAGCCTGCCTTATTTGTGAGCAAATTGAGGCTGTTTGCATTGAACTTGCTCCATAATCCTCTCTCTGGGTTCTGCATGCAACCAAACACATTTGGCTACCCCTAGTGGTTCATTAATGGAGTTTGTAAATGAAACACTTGGAGAAAAGCAATAAAGTATGATCCCATAAAGAGAAGTACTGTGAAGGAGAAAGGGATTCCACTCCAAATGCAAGCTATCACTCAGACCTTTGAAGGTGATGAGGCATGCAAACACAGCCCAAGGCACTGGGTAATGGTTCCTTTTATTTCCTTTATATTTAAGAAGTTTAAGAAGCGGAGAGCACAGGTCCCTTGTGCACTGCTTGTACGAATAATAAGCGATGATCTCTAAATGGAAAAGACATACTAACAGCAGGGGAGAAAAAAAGAAAGAAGAAATTTGCTTGCTCTCATCTTTTGTTTCTGTCTTAGATCAAGCTGTGGTCCTGTGAGTACAGCTCAGTGACCCACTTGGTCACTGTTCGGGCAGAGCTGGACCAAGGCATGCAGCTGCTTCCCCTCATCCCCTCCGAACAGCTACAAGTGGGTCTGTAGGCTGGATTTCCATCCAGATGGATGCAGGAAGGCAAGCGAAGGGAAATTCACTTCTGGAGGATTATGGTGTATGTTTTCCCCAGTGGGGACACTGCTGTACATTGATGCTCAGACAACACCTGGGTGTGCAAGCAGCTCGGCTTGGGGGGAATGTTTCATGGAATGCGTCTGTGTTTGAGGCATAGGGAGTAAAAAATGGCTGCATTTGGCATACATGGTTGAAGTGAGAGTTTTTTCCACTTATTTTGTGACCACAATCCTAGGAGCAAATCTAGGAAATCCAAAGCAAAGAGGTACAAAAATCAGAGAGAAATCATTCCTTGGCACTAAATTACGATAATTCCTTGCTTCAATTTAGTGCTTAATTTAGTGGTTGGCAACCCTGCCCGTGGAGTTGGGTTGGAACTATATAATCTTTGATGTTCCTTCCAATTCAAGCCATTCTGTGATTCTATGATGTAATCAAACCCTTCTTCCCAGCTTGATGTTTTTTGCTCTGGCATTGCAGTGGTTCAAAAATGAAGCTAGATATAAGCTATCGCATTACAAGCTGCAGTAGGCAGTGGCTGTCATTTGCTCACCCTTCATTTTCGTCGGAGGACCCAAATCAATGCTGATTGTTCTCCAAAATCACTTGCAGCCTGCAGAAAAAGTTATCTATGAAAGATTGGTGGCAGAGATCAAAAATCTGGAGAAACAATAGATCAGACCACTGCCAAACGATACAAAATTTGCAACGGGAATGAAAGATTTAGCAGCCTGAATGAAAAGGCTCACCAGACTTAGCAGCTGTCAGGGTTTCCTCCAACCTGTGCAGATTTTATTATTGCTCTCCAGCATGTAGTATGTGGACAGAAGTGGGTTGCTGATATATGAATGGCAGGTGAAAAAGCTGTGGACACTGCTCCAGAGGCATTGGAAGAAGTTACCCTGAGCGCTGCATCCAGGGCCAGGTTTACAGGCACTGCAACTGGAGCTGTGGGAGCAGGTCCAGAGGAGGCCAAGAGGATGCTCAGAGGATGGAGAACTTCTGCTATGGAGAAGGGCTGAGAGCTGGGGGTGTTCAGCCTGGAGAAGGGAAGGCTCTGTGGAGACCTTACTGCAGCCTTCCAGTATCTGAAGGGGCTGCAGGAAAAGTGGGGAGGGACTTTTTGTCACAGATTAGTGATGGGACAAAGGGTAACAGCTTTAAAATACAGGAGGGGAAATTTAGGCTAGATGTTAGGAAGAAATTCTTTACTCGGGGGTTGGTGAGGCCCTGGCATAGGCTGCCCAGAGAAGCTGTGAGTGCTCCATCCTTGGCAGTGCCTACAGCCAGGTTAGATGGGGCATTGAGCACTGGGCCATGGGAGATATCCCTCCCCATGGCAGGGGATGGGATTTGCATGGATATTAAGAGACCTTCCAACCCAAACCATTCTGTGGTTCTACGATTCTATGCAGCATATGGATAGGATTTGTTCTGGGCAATACTAAGCATCTAAGCAGAGGACTTAACAGTGCATTGCCTAAATGTTCTCCTTTATGGTCAGGGGAAAGAAGGATATATTTCCAGAAAAAAAAAGCATGCAATCATTAAGGTTGGAAGGACCACTAAGGTCATCATCTCCAGCCATCAATTAGCTCATCATCACCATACCAAGAGGTGTACTGAAATGCCCTTTGAATCTGTCCCCATTGGTTACAATGAGTTGAGGATGCTCCTGACCTCAGCACCTCATTTAACTATCTTGGGCTAGGTAAAACGAGGTGTATAGATCTAAAAATCTGTATATGAGGAAAATAGAGAAGGAGTGGAGGTAAAGCAAAGAGGTGGAGGTGGATACTGGAGGTCCTAAGTAGAAGATAGGGTACAAGAGGTCAGAAGCAGGAACGTAAGGGGCTGGGGAATAAAGGAGGGAGGAAGGACAGCTCCTTTAGTGGATTCTTGGGTAAAGAGGAGAGCGATTCCTCACAGCCATCTCCAGTTGTCCAAAACTGTAAATCATCCACCCTAATACTCCCACAAGTACTCTGCTAAGATCTGTGAGTGTAGACAAAGGAAGTGAACTCCCACCTATGTCAGGAGAAGTTCAGAACAGACATAAAGTACACTAGATATCAACAGGATGCACAAATTCCATGGAAAAGAAGACAGAGAGTGACTCTACCAGCTGGAAATACAGGAACAGTCCAATCGCATGGGATAGATGGATTGGACAGAAATGCAGCTGAATCACAACACCCTGATTTTTGGAATCAGTGCACTCTTGAGAACACACCAGAAAGGTAGAAGTGCCTCTTGCTGGCCAGATGTGATCAAGAATATCTGAGGTCTGGTGAGCAGATGTTATACAAGCAAGGAAATGCCGGCCAAGCAACAAACAGAGACAACGAAAATATACAGCAACCCCAGTAGAGTTTGGAACAAACTAGGAAGGGACCTTTTCATCACAAACCACACAAACTACCTCATCGCTGCAGACAAGTGTTCAGACCGAAGGGAGGCAGATGAACTGTCGGATGAAATGCAATAAAGTGAAGAAGTGTTTCAGCAGGCATCGTGTTTGATTTGCTGTAACTTTGCATGATTTACCCAGGAAGAGAGATCCTGTCCCAGCGTGTCGCACTCTGACCGTGACCAAACAGCAAAGCTGAACTAGCAGTTTTATTTGCTAAGATTGGACTGAAGGAAGCAAAGACAACTCTTGGCAAGCTCTTCTCTAGGGGAGAAATGCTTTCATTGAAGACCAGCATGACGCTCTGATTCAAGGACAAATGTCCAAATACTTGCACAGCATGAAAGAAGCAAAAGAAGTGGAAAAGCAAAACACAACATGAGAAGGAAGACAGCCAAGTCCACATCTTACCTTTATAACAAGCTAGAGATCTTATAAAATACCTTCCCAAGTGTTTTTTGTTTGTTTGTTTGTTTGTTTTTAGAACTGGACTATTTCCTTGGAATAAAATGTGAGAGTGTCATGTGTACTGAGAAGTAAAGGACATATAAGAGAAAACATTTCTTTGAAGCCCTAAATACGTTTGCCCATTGCAAATGCAAGCTACAGATACAGATGTAAGAGATTACTTATCCACGGAGACCTGACCAGAGGGACACGGAAGGAACATGGGCCATGAGCTAGCAGCAGATACTGGAATATATGCAAAGCATCACATACCCCCAGAAGAAACACATTCTGGATAGTTTCCTGTTCTAAAACAAAGGTCAGCTCCAGTTCACTGAAAGGCATGCATAGGAGTTTAAAAATAGTCTGGAAGTGAGGTCTTTGGACCAGCCCAGAGCTAGACCTCATCCGGCCCATTCATTACTCTGTGGCTGCCTATGGACTCCACATTGCCTATGCATTTGGTAGCCAAACTATAGGGTGAGAATGAGAAACCTCTCAGAATTCAGTCCCGTAATTCTTCAAAACCAGTATTTGGCCAATCTTCCTCCAAAATGTGCTGCAGTGAAGCTGGTAAACAATAGAATCACAGAATAATATAGCATAAATGAAGATATTAAAGGGATGTGACAGTTTGAAATGGTGGCAGAGATTTATTACTATTGACTCTTTGTATGTTTAATTTTCTACTTCCAAGCACACAAACAAACAAAAAACAAACAAGCCAAACCACAACACGTGGAAAAGGGAGGATAATATGACAGTGTGGATATGTTTAAAGCATTTCATGGAATGGAGGGGCCCCTAATTTTGGGAAATGGTCAGTAGGGGAGGACTGTGATGGAAAAGGACAGTATGAGGTCTCGGTATTGAATCTCCCTTTTTATGCTTGAACTCCAGCATCTGGCTCTGCAGATTTGCTTGAGGGTGAATGAAGGGGGTTGTGGCACAAAAGCAGAAGGAAAAAGTATGGTCTGGGAGTAATTTCTTGGTGACGTTTTAAGTTTGGGGAGAATGGCCAGATTCCTTCCCTGAGTTTCCATGCACAAAATGCAGGTTGTTAGAAGCTGGTATTGAAAAATAACCCAAATGTTGGACTGGCTTTTGTTGCTAGCAAATGCATCTGTCTGTCTGATTTGTCAATTACTGTCTCAATACATAACTTGATTTACTCATTCACTCAGAGGATGAGGTGCAGTAGGAAAACGGCCTTCTGCAAGGCACTAAAAACACACATGGCGTTGGAAAAAGATCCCTTCCCTTAGCCTTCCAATCTATCATATTCACGGACCAGAAAGGATATCAAATCATGCCTGGCTGCATGTTTCAAAGCAATGGAACATGAAACACATTTGGGGCTCACCTGTTGAGTAATTCAAATGAAAGTTTCCCTTTAGAAGGTCACACATTCATAAACTCCAAAATCCTGTGTGGTGAGGAGACCTGTAGAAGCTGCTCATTACTTGGCATGAGTATTACACCTAATTTTTTTGGCATGAGTATTACACCTGCCTATTGCTTATTTGCTGATTTTGGGTAGAACAGAGTGCTTCAGTTGTCCTCCTTTGCTTGTTGGTTTTGTCTGGCTGGACTCTGCAGAGTAAGTGTTGTTTGGGTAATGGTATGGAATCCCATTTTCTGAAATACTGTGTGACATAAAGGATCTTCTGGTGGATCTGCTTGAAGTTGTGGATTCCCCATCCATGGAGGTGTTCAAGGCCAGGTTGGATGGAGACTTGATTTAGTGACTGGCAATCTTGCCCATGGCAGATGTTGGAACTGGGTGATCTTTGAGGTCCCTTTCAACCCAAGCCATTCTATGATTCTAGGATTCTATGATTTTCTAAAACTGGTGAGATTTCCAAAGTCGGAAGGTCAGTCTAAGAGGACTACCTGCAGAGGTCTGTAGCTAGACCATAATCCCAGGTAATATTACTGCTTTAGGTGCTGAACCTTAGAGATCTGCCAGATCTAGGCTTGGAGCTACATCCTGGAGTTACACCATGTAGAGTTGCTCTCCCTCATCTCCTGTTATCCCTTGTCCATCCAGACGTAAGGCACAAGGTAAATGTGACAGGGATTCACCTCACCTATGTAGAGCATCCAGAGTAGGACTCTGTGAGAGCCCAGGGCATGTCCAAAGCTTGGTTCATTCTACCAGCCTCCATTTCTTGCAACAGAATAACAGAATCAGAGATGCTCTAGGTTAGAAGGGACTCCAGTGATCATGTAGCCATGGGCAGGTTGCACCCCACTAAATCAGCCCAGGGCCCCATCCATGGCCCCGAATGCCTCCTGGGATAGGACATCCACATCTTCTCTGGGCAATATGTGCCACGGCCTCACCACCTTCCAAGTGAAAAATATCTTCTGACATCCAATCTAAATCTCTCATTTTGGTTTAAAGCCATTCCCCTTTGTCCTATCATTATCAGGCTATATAACAAGTCAGACTCCCTCCTGTTTATAAGCTCCTCTCAAATACTGGAAGGCCACAATGAGGTCCACACTGGAACGTTCTATTCTCCAACAGGAGTATCCACATCCAGTGTTGTGCCTTAAATTCCACCCTGCCAGTCGTTCTCCACCTCTTTTTTATCTGTTTTTTTGACCTGCAAGTTTCTCCTGCCCTTGTAGCTGCAGTGTGGAAAAATGAAGGTGGATGAGAGCAATGCCCTTCCCACAACCACATCTGTTGACATGACTCTTTTCACTTCAGTGTTCACGTGGGGCTCTTTTCCTTTATTTCCAAAAAAGTCCTTGCTTGTCAATGACTGGTGGTGTAAACATTAACCAAATCTGTATTAGGACCACCAGACAGCCTGAAACTAGCAATAACACAGCTGCCTGATGACACTTTGTCTTCTGTGACAAAGGCTCCAACCCTTTTTTCAGATAACGGCAGTGCTTTTTGTTTATGAATATGCAATTTTCCATGGAATGAGCAGCAATGAACTCAGCTCAGGCTCCTTCAGCTTTCTGGGGATGCAGGAACCCATATTAAAGGGAATCCATCCCATGACTGTTAGCCTCACTTTAGAAATTTCTGGTTTAAGTGCCCAGAGATGCACATGCTTGTCAGATACTAATAGTTTTAAGTAAATGACAACCCTTTGGTGACTTGGGTGAGCCCTGCCCAAACCCTTACATGTTTCAGAATCATTCAGGCTTTGATCTACCATTCACTAATTGGACTAGTCTTCCTGACAGACCAAATATTTGCAGATTCCCTTTCCCTGACAGCTCAGGAATCCTGGCACTGACATCCTCCTGGCGCAGTGTCTTGGGTACAGTCCCCAGGGAGGGTGAGACTGAGCTTTAACATTATCTGGAGCTGATTAGCATCAGGTCTCCTGGCATCTGTCCCAGCCTTCTTCCTTGCCTATTTTGCATTCTCTCTTTTGCTATTATTCTTAATCTTTTAAACAAAAGATATACATATGACCAGTGTCAGATTTTGAGGGAGGCTGAAACACATCAGTGGCCATTCAGAAGATTCAAGGCAATGTTGAACTTATTAACATTTTCAGAGTTACTTCTTCCCTTGGAGAGAATTTATTATGAATTAACTGTGGCAAAAACTCCAGAGGTTGACATAATGTACTGCCAGTGCTATGCGTTGAGGTGGTCAGCTCCATTGAAAGATGCTACTAGAATGACAGAGATGTGGTTGGACACAAAATAATAGTGTAATTCTTCATTTTGTGATAATCTTTACAGCCTGGTCAGACCCTTGTGTACAAAACACAACAAATCCATCCTTTTTTCCATATAATAATGTAGGGAAGGTTACACTGGTTTAGCCCACAGATCTGGTATTCTCTCTGTTCTACCTCTGAAAAGATTTAGTAGCTCAGGAAGCCTGAATGTTTGAGTTCTGCCCTTATTCAGTTCCGGGACCTTAAAATATATCTATTTACCATTCTTCTTTGGTTCTGGGCATCTTGATTGAGGCTGTAGACTCAGCATCTGAGAAAATGGCAGTACTAGATGCTGCTGTTTGACTATTAGAAGCATAATAGCGGCTGCCAAAGATACCTTCATGCCAGCATCCAGACAGGCAGTTACTTTCTTGCCCCTATCAAGCTAAACACGTTGCACTTTTTTCGTTATATATTTTTTACCTTTGACCTTGTCTAACCTGTTTTGCGTGTTGCTGGATGTAAAATGCAAATGCACAACATCTCCGACAAACCAAGAAGCAATTTGAGATGGCTTCATTTCCATTTTCTCTATCCAGTTAAGAAATGTACATGTGCTTCCTGGCATCTCCCTGTGCAGAGATTAAAATGTGGTAAAATCCACTGAACCCTCAATTTGATCTCCTGCCTAGCATAGACCAGGCGCTTTCACCTCGTAACTGGACTGAGCCCAGTGACTTGGATTTGTTTAAAGTATCTTTTCCTGGAGGCACCCTAATGATTGGCCAACCCTTTAACCATTTCTTGATAGATTGCCCCAGGCTGTCAACCTCCCCCTTCAGTTTACAAGGCTCACTTGCTCATAACCAACGTTTTTTTGGCTTCAGCTCCCAGCTGTTGGCTCTTAGTGTATTTTCTCTGAGTAGAGTCCTTTATTATTCCCTTGTGTTGAGATAATATGATTATAGCTCTTGCTAGAAGTATGGATGATTTTCTCCTCTGAACTTGTGGCAGCTCTTAGTCCATACCTACCTTTATGTGAGAAAATCGTAGAATCATAGAATGGCTTGGATTGGAAAGGACCTTAAACATTTTCCAGTTCCAGCCCTTGCCATGGACTGGTTGCCCCCTATTAGCTCAGGCTGACCTGAGCTCATCCAACCTGCCCTTGGGCACCTCCAGAGATGGGGCACCCACAGCTCTCTGGGCAGCAGTGCCAGGCCTCACCACCTTCTAAGCAACTAATTTCTTCCTAACATCTAAACTAATTTTCCCCTCTTTTAGTTTAAAGCCATTCCCTCTTGTCCCATCTTGTCCCACTATTAGACAACGTACAAATCAATTCCCCCTGCTTATAAGCTCCCTTCAAGTACTGAAAGGCTGCAATGAGGTCTCCCCAGATCCTTCTCTTCTCAAAGCTAAACAAATTCAGCTCCCTCAACCTTCCTTCATAAGAGAGGTGCTTAGTTGACCAGAAATAGGGATAGGCTTGAAACACTGTGGCCCAGATTGGTTCTCCCCTTTTCACAGAATGACAGGATTGTAAGGGTTGGAAAGAACCTCAGTCATGACGTCCAGCCCCCCTTCTCAAACCCTGAAACAGGTTGCAGTGGGTTTTCCTGAATCTATTGGGAAAAGGGGTCAATTAAGCAGGTCTTTGAGCACTCTGATGAAGGCAGAAATCGTAGGGCAAAGCAAAATCCCTGCAACATCAGAGTAATTTAGGAAATTGGAAAGTAGTATTTAGGAAATACTGCTTTTCTGAAAGAGTGGTCAAGCATTGGAATGGGCTGCCCAGGGGGGTGGTGGAGTCACCGACCTTGGAGGTGTTCAAGGAACGATTGGATTTTGTGTTGAGGGACATGGTTTCGTGGTGATGGGTGGGTGGTTGGAATGGACAATCTTGAAGGTCTTTTCCAACCTTGGTGATTCTGTGATTCTGTAATGCTAGGTGGAAAGCACAGCATTAGGAGGAGAAGACAATCCTGGTGCTTCTCTGCAGTCCCACTTCACCAGCTCACTGCACTGCAGTGATTTCCCAGATAATCTGGCAATGACTGGTGGTCAGACAGAGGTAGGAGGTGTTTGTCCCTCAATCTACCATGTAACGTGAGGTTTTCGAGTGCCAGGAGACTCCTTGCTGCAATCTCCTACCCCCTGAGCCAAACTCCCCCCATTTCCAGTTTGGGCCCAGTCTGATTTGGAATGCATTTGGACGCTTAGGCATCCCATTTCCACAGATTTTTATGCACTTGGGAAATATAAAGTTAAAAATATACAAATCTCTTGTTGTGATAAGGTTTTTGTCAGTGAAATTGCCCAGGCTGACACAACGTCCAGCCACAGCAATGATGGTCAGCTCCTTGAAAACGGGCTACTAGAATGACAGACTTGATGAGATTCAAAATAATAGTGTAATTCCCCATTTCGTGATAGCCTTCCATTACAGCTTTGTCTGTGCTAGCTCCTTGAGTGCAAAACACAATGAATCCATCCTTTTTTCTACTCTTAGATCTGCGCTTCTTACTGTGTGTCAATGAGTTTTCCCCATATAATAATTCAGGAAAGGCTGCAGAGGATCACTTTTTAGGAGCAAGTATTTCACCGCCCTGCAGTCTTTCTGTGAAGTGACCGGTTTCTTTCAAAGTCTGAGAGCCTCAGCCTTTTCCATGTCATCCATCCATCGTCAGCTTTTCTCCCCAATCCACCAGTGGACTCACATTGTCTCCAAACTTTTTTCGTGAGTAGGGTATTTGTAACTCTTAGTTCCATCTGAATCTTAACTCATGTTAGCTCTGACCTCTCCGGACCACTTCATGCTTGGTACATAGGAAGAAGCAGTCCCTATTCTTTTACCTTTTCCCTCTAAATCCCATCTTCCTGGGGATACACTTGCAGATTTGGGGTCCCCTCACTGCAGAGTCTCTGGAGGAGGTGATATGTTGGGAAGACTTTACTCTGTCTTTTTCCTCATACTCCCTTTTAGCTGCATCTCAAGCATCATCCAAAGCCTACTGAAGTAAAACATGTTTTTCCATCAACTTCAACAGGCCTCAGCTCAGGCTCCCAGCATGTGCATGTGTCTCTTTCTTCCAAATGCAGCTACCCCAGCTCAGACACAGCATGTCTGAAGGCTCCTGGCACGTACACCCTCCCTCTTTCCTGCTCAGCTCTCAGCCACATGGCCAAGGGCTTCACGCCTTGAGTGTTGGCCATTGCTTGGCTGGATGTGCAGCTCTTTCCAATCTGCCAGCATTAGCACCTTGTCCATGTGCAGCTTTAGCCCTGATCGATGCAGCCCTGTGCCTGATGCTTCTGGGGCCCACCTACAGCTCCAAGCCCCCCTCCCTCCTGTCATGCACACATAGACACACATATGTGTATGCAGAGCCATGTGCATTTCCTGGCTCTGTTTCAACAAGCAGAAAATTAAAAATAATAATAATAATAAAAAAAAGTGGAACCTCTGCTCTAATCTGCAGGGACAGGATTCCTGAATTAATAAGTCACCAATATCTCATTCACCTCCCTGTCCTGAGCAGCAAATATAATGATTCCCTCTTTGCCTCTAAGAAAAGCAATAAAAACAAAACAAAACAAAAAATTAAAATAGAAAATTCCTGAACAATGCTTTTTTGTATGTGCGTGTGCTCTAAACATCAGCAACTGGGGGTACTTCCATGACCTCAAAATTAAAACAATCCAGACAAACAATATGTCGAGCTCTGTCCTGCCTCCTGCTGCAATTATTCCTAATGTTTGGCCCCAGATCAGAGGCAGCAGCAATCTCTATAAATACGACAGCAGAGCAGAGAGCTATTTCCAACAGAAACGCCTCCCGAATCATGTCAGGAATTTATGAGGCTGAGAACGGGCCAAGATTGAAATATGCTCTGGATCAAATGGCATTGCATAGGTGGCTCTGATCAGCTTGGCAGTGGTGGGATGAAGGAAGAATCCTCCAGATGGAGGAGTGGAGGGATATTTATTGATTTAAAAAATTATAAATTATAGCTGAGAGTGACAAGAAAAGGCATTGGTATTTTCAAACTCAGGCTCTGCCAGACAGGACTAGCAAGGAAAAGGCTTTAACAAGTCTAAATTCCTCTTCATGTTTTTTATTTTGTGAGCACATGTGTGTGTTGTTCTTACTCCTAAACCTCCCAGGACCACTTGGTGTCTGGTATATAGGAAGAAGCAATCTGTATTCCTTTTACTTTTCCCCTCTAAATCCTTAGGATTTTACTTGCAGATTTGAGCCCCCCTCATTGCAGGATGTTTGGAGAAGGTGTCATCCTGTGTGTTTCATTCATTTATGAAATAAATTTTTTGCTGTTTTCCCTTTTCACTGAGACCTCCTCAGAACCAGATCAAATTAGCCTAAATAAACAAAAATAGAAACCAACAGTGGTCCTAAATAAATAAGACAGAGTGGGAAAAAGAGTCATGCAGAGATGGACAGGCACGTCGTATCCCCTTGCTGGCTCTGGAGGTGTAGCAGCGTTGAATCAGGAGTTTTCAGGGTCAAACTCCTTGTTTACACATTAATTGGGCTTTTGGGCCAGGATGGCAAATATGATGTCACTCCCAGATGTCAAACTCTATGGGCAATACCGTATGTAGATCAAGGTGGCACCATGTGGTTGAATGCTCACTTGATCCCACACACACGCATAGAGTACGAAGGTCATGAGAAGCCGTGCACTTTTGGAACAACTCAGTAGTTATTATGATCAATTAGTTAACGTCTGGGGCAGTATCAATCTATCCTGTAGACAATGGAAAAAGTGTATAAACTAAAGAGGACAGTTTATCCAATATGCTCAGGTACTGATGATGATCTGCTGAGGATGCAGGACAACTACTTTTGCCTAGATGCCAGCATTCAGAAACAATGCCCATCATATGCCAACTCAGAGATGGGGTTTTTATCCTAATTTCATAGAACCATAGGATCACTGGAAGTTGGAAGGGACAATTAAAGACCTTCCATTCCGACTCCCCTTCAGTGAACAGGAACACCTACAGCTCCATCAGGTGCTCAGAGTCCATCCAGCCTGACCTTGAATATCTCCAGGGATAACTCTCTCCAATAACTCTCTGAGCAACCTGTGCCAGAGCCTCACCCCTCTTATCATAAAAAAAACTTCTTATGTCCAATCTGAATCTCCCCTTTGAGTCTGAAACCATTCCTCTTTGTCCTGTCACAGCAGACCTTGCTAAAGAATCTATTTCTTTCTGTCTTACAGCCCCCTTTAGATATGGGAAGGCCACTCTTACGTCTCCCTGGAACCTTCTCTTCTCCAGGCTGAACAGCCCCAGCTCATTTACCACACTGTCCATGCTACTGGTTATATGTAAGATGAGAAGAGCATGAATGGAAAAGGGAGAGGTCATTTTTCAATACAGGAGTACTTAGACACTGGGACATGCCTATGTGCTACTGAGTTAGGCATGGCTTAGAGCTGGCCTGTCTAACAGGAGGAGAGAAGCAGCAGGAAAAAAAAAGACTATCAGCCAAAATAGGGGCCAAATTCTCCTTTAGATTCTGTAGGAATTCCCAAGGATGAAAAACAGTGCTGCTATATTTGCATTTGAATACAATAAAATTCCATCTTAGACTACTATCAGAAGATAGGAAGCTATTGCAAATGAATGAGGAGTCATTACTCGTCTTTTGAAACATTTCACAAATATTTCTGCCTGATTATGTCTGGGCATGGGACAGCATCTGTGACCCGGACTGATGTAGTTAATCTTACATCATTGCACGTTAAAGGACAAGAAATGGATTCCGAACAAAGATGACTTTTTAAGTGTTTCTCCCTGCTTGTGGAGATTTAATTCAGTTCTGCTGCTGAGGCAGATGAAGTCATTTTAAGGGCAAGATGTTGCCCTGACTCACACTTACAGAGCCTGCATGGTTCTGCTGTATCCTCATGTCTCCTGCAGCCCCTCTGCACATAAGCTGCAAATATTTAGACTTCTTGGCTCTCCCTCACCAATGTGTAACTTAAACTCTCATCGGTGTGACCCCTGACTTTTGCCTCAAACCTTACAACTTGTATATCATTACTGAGTTCCTGCCCCATCATCCCTGGGCCTCTTTTTGATTTTTCCATCACTGGAGGTGGAGTTTCCATCTTTTTCCAATATTCTTCCACCCAGCGCTCTCATTCCTGGGGCCGGTTCATAATGTATAATGTTCCTCTCATGTTCCTGCCAGGTAGGTCTTTATTAGTTTTGGTCTGCATGTTGGATCATTGTTTGTACTGTTATGCAACTAAATCCTGGACAATCGCAGGATCCTGTGCATTCACTAAGGTTCCCATCATCATTTCCAGGGCTGAAATTTCCCTAATTAAAATGCAGAACGAAGTAAAGATAAAAAGAAACACAGACCATCCCCTGCTACCCTCTACTTGCAAAACCTGGCTCACCAGTGAAACAATACTCCCCAAATTTGCCTTTAGATGTTACAGCCAAAGCGCAATAACTTTTGTCACCTCTGACAGTATTTCATTGCTGTTTCCTTCAACACTGGTCAATATTTGCATAATAAAGTTTCTCTGATGCTGGAACGCAGCCATGATTTTGGAAACAAGCCCTGGCTCTGTTGAGAATGCCTCTTAGAATGAAAGAAATATCTGAATTTCCTTAATTTGTGCAGGGATTTCCCTTTCAGTAGCTTGGCTTGTCATTGTGGAATAATTGCTAAAGGAGACATTGTGCCCTGTTATTTTCTTCTTTCTCTTCGTGCTTCAGAGGTCAAGATGATATAAGCTGCAGCTCTGCTAAACTGAAGGAAAATCTTCAGATAATCACTATAAAGGCACAATAGAAGATGCAGCTGGATTTTTGCAGGGGAAGCAGCTGTGGGATCTGTTTTGAATGGGTCGGATTTGGGAAAATTCCTAAAGGCTGGGAACATGTGTGGCATTTGTGAAGTACAACATACCTGGCATATACAGAGCTAACATTGATGTTTATTATAGCAATAACACCTGTGGCCTCCGAGAGCTGAGTGCTCAACAGAAGGGAGACGTTCAGAGGCCTGTGAGTCTGCTGTGATATGTTTTGGATGCTAGTTCAAAACCAGCTTAGTTTGACAGAAGCAAAAATCTGCCAATTCTTCACTGCCTGGAGTCAGAAAATTCAGTTATGTCCATCTTACAGAAGCCACACTCGTCTCCTGTGGTCTCCTTGTTGACAATGAAATGGATGGTGAAGGAGCATCTCCTTCCTCCAGGCTCACTGAGGGATGATTTCTCTTCCACCTCACCTCTGAAGACCTAACAAGACTTTCACACTGTTGGACAGAAGCACATCACTTCCATCCTTTGCAAGATGGTATCTGAACTGGTATTTCTTTTGCAAGCCTGCCTACTTTCCCCGACCTGATTTGAGATCTCCTCAAATCACTTTGAACAGCTTATTACAATGGTACATGAAAATAAAACATGAGGAGAGTTACTTCCTTTGAGGTGAGCGAGGCATGAGGTTGGAAATATCTTCCCCAGGTACCTATGGAAATGGGACAGTAATGTTCCCTTCTATCTCCCCCAGGGATAGAAGTGAAGGCTCACAAGATTGACTGCCTGAGAGATGCCTTGCTGGCTTTCTCACCTCCATAAACTAGCTCTTCCAGGCAAGATCATTGCATAAAAAGATGCAAATTCCTCAAGTAAATGTCAAGATGGCTTTTTCTGTAGTGATTTTTCAATCACTTGCTCATTGACCAGTCTAAAGGATACATTGACCAGTCTAAAGGATGTCCATGATTTTCTGCAGCAATAGAACAAGGGGCAATGGGCAGAAAATGGAACACAGAAAGTTCCATACTAACATAAGGAAGAACTTCTTTACTGTGAGATTGACAGAGCACTGGAACAGGCTGCCCAGATTGATTCTGGAGTCTCCTTCCCTGGAGACACTGCAGACCTTTCTGGATGCCTACCTGTGTAACCTGCTGTAAGGAACCTGCTTTAGCAGTGGGTTGGACTTGATAATTTCTAGAGGTCCCTTCCAACCCCTACAATTGTGTGATTTCACACCAGTTTGTGCCTGAAGCACCTCTCTACGTTTTTCTACATGATCAAGCTGCTGCTGTTCCCACGGAACGCATCCAGGCTATCAGATTTAGTCCACAAGTATTTTGGCACAAAGTCGTTTTGTACATATAACAACTTATCCGTGCTCATGCTGTGTGGGGACATAGAGGTTTGCTGTAATATTTGTAGCAATGTCAAGATATGCCTGGAATGCTGAACCGATGCCTTCTGGATTAAGGACAAACAGGTTTTTCTTTCTCATAGAACAGTCCACATCTGCTGTCCATTCATGGTGATCACAGAAGCACAGAATTATTCAGGTTGGAAAAGACTTTTAAGATCATCAAGTCCAATC
Source organism: Centrocercus urophasianus (assembly GCF_019232065.1). Lineage (NCBI taxonomy): Eukaryota > Metazoa > Chordata > Aves > Galliformes > Phasianidae > Centrocercus > Centrocercus urophasianus. Next base: position 176,704 of record NW_024885355.1, read on the forward strand.
ATCCACCTACCACCAATATTACCCACTAAACCATGTCCCTCAGTATCATATCTACATCTTTGTTGAACACCTCCAGGAATGGTGACTTCACCACATCCCTGGGCAGCCTGTTCCAGTGCTTGACCACTGGAATGCAACCCTTCATCTGTGAGCAGCTGAATGCCTGGGCTCAAATACACAATCCAGTTGAGGCAGCTGAACATATTTCCACACACTGGCTGAGATATGGGAACTAATCTCAGTGTGTATTCACTGTGCAAGTGGGGCAGAAATTGGATTTTCTGTATAGTAAGCTAAGCTGATGTGAATGACATCACATTTGGCTATTGTGACACAAATTGCGTTTGATAAATCTATTAAATGGTTCTGTTGTGCTGGTGATATACCGGGGTATTTGTGGAGATCTGTTGGGTTTTAAATATTGCCATTTGTCTTATCAAAACAAGATTTCACTGAGGCACAATTTTCATCTCATGAAGGTGAGCAGGGTTGCCATAGAATCATTTGAGTTGGAAGGGACCTTTAAAGGCCACCTGGTCCAAATGCCCTGCAATGAGCAGGGACACCTACAGCTCCATCAGGTGCTCAGAGCCCCATCCAACCTGATCTTGAATGTCTCCAGGGATGGTGCTTCTACCACCTGTCTGGGCAACCTGTTCTGTTATCACAGACATCTTTTTCCTTATGTCCAGTTGGAAGAACGTGTGTCTGACAAAGTATTTCCAGTGCCTGCACTGACAAAGATCCTTTTGCCTTTTAAGGGCACAGCTCCCCTAAATCCACAATGAATTCCCCTGGATTCAGCAAGGAAAGGCTGTGCTGAGATCTGGCCTTGAAGTCTGTTTGCATGGCCTGGTTTGTATTACCGCACACAGCTCAGGCCTGCCAGGAGACTGCTGGGTCCATAGCACATGGCATTTGGCCTTGGGCCGACTCTGGGCCCTACGCGATGCCCCACGGCCCTAGTTCATAGTAATTATTGGAGGAGGAACAGGGGGTTCAGTTCAAAGTGTTTGAAATATTAAGTGGGCCACGCTGCAGCCTGCCAGAGCGATGTTTTTACAGTAAGAAAGTGAGGGGAGGTGTTACGAGCTCTGAGATGTGGCATAAAGACCTGTGGGGATGTTTGAAGGTGCAAAGCCTGCCGGGACGGCGTTGAAGGACTGCGCAGGGCAGAAGGAGCCAAAAGTGGTGCAGTCTCATCAGCAACACCTCCTCTACTAAATAAAGCCGGCCGGGGCCCGTTTGCTGGCCCAGAGGCCAAGTGTCACAGCGTGGCTTGTGTCCAAACACCTCGGCTCTCCTCTCCCTGTGAGCAGGGCTTGGGAGGGAGCTGACAGCAAGGCTGTGTGGGCAGCCAGGGCTCATGCTTGCACTTGGACCTCTCTTGACTTAGCAGTGAGGGTATTCCTTGAATTCTGGAACTCGTTTCAGAGAACTGGGGAGTTGGAACTAGGTGAATTTTGAGGTCCCTTCCAACTCAGGCCATTTTATGATTCTAACTTAGACCTTCTTGTGTGGACTGCTAGGGCGTTATTGTGCAATCTGAAAATAGATTGTTGCCCAGTTTTGCTTTACCGAATGCAACAGCAGAAATGTTGCCCATCTCTGAGTACAAGGACACTTAAGAGAGACGCCCACCATATCTTCTGGTTTCCCCTTGCACAGGTCATTTATGCAGGCAACACCATTATTACAAAAAAAAAGAAAAGTGTAATTCCACATGGGAGTAGCAGACTCAGTGCTATCAAGACTACACAAATACAGCTACTGGTCTCATGCCACTAAAAATGGTCTGGGCCTGGTCTCTTGGAGATGTCAGTCTCGTTGCTGTTGTATTGGAATGATCCTCAGGCTGAGAAAGAAGTAGAATCGTTTGAGTTGGAAAGGACCTTTAAAGACCATCTCGTTCAGCTCCCCTACAATGAACAGGGATACCCACAGCTCCATCAGGTGGTCAGAGCCCCATCCAGCTTCATATTGGCTGTCTCCAGGGACTGGGCATCCAACACGACTCTGGGCAACCTGTGTCAGTTTCCCTACCCTTATTTTACATGATACATTACATCCAGTCTAAAAATAAAGACCTTATATATAGATAAATACAGATAAAACATCATCAACAAATGTCACACCAAAAAGCTGTGCATTTCGTATAAGCCACGTCCATGTTAGTGACAAGGGTCACCTTCTTATAGAGACTCAAATTTTACTCAATAGTTTTGTACAACATGGTATCATACCAGTTATATCTTTTTAGGATCTTCCTGCATATGCTATGCAAAAGTTGGCTAATACATCTCAAACGTACCAGCTAGTTTATGACTAAATACACATTAACCTGGCTAACAAGCACTCAGAAAAAGGCTTGTTAGACAGCTCTTTGCCATTATTTTTTTTTCCTCAGACATTAAACAGCCTCGTCCATCTAGATCATAAAATGTCTTTCTAGCCCTGCAGACGATTAAAAGTGTGCCTGCACACATTTACTGTCACATCTGGAAAAACCTATGCTATCATAATGACTTCAACATAGATTTCATCAGAAGACAAATGGAAATTAAACTGGATTCACTAAATCCCTTGCAACCATTCTGTGCTGAGCACATAAGATCTGACTCCCTCTGCTTTGGGGTCTGTGTAAGAGCTGCACAAGCTGGTGGTTTTCTGCTTGTGTTGCAGGTGAGTCTCCAGAACCTAGTGTTGGATCAAACTGCTAGGCTATAGTAATGCAACTTTTGTTATTCCAGCAATCCTGTCCCTTACTGGCTCTGCACATTTTGGATTCCTGAATGCCTCTGGGACCCTGGTGCATGATTCCTTCCCTAACACTTGCTAACAGGATGAAGTCATGTCTCTTTCTTCTGAAAAACCTTTGTAAGAACCACAGCTTTGACTACAAGTTCTTTAACAAGGGTTTTAAGCCAGGAAGCAGTCCCAACATTTGCTGTAGTGCTAGTAGGGACAGGGTACTCCCTACTTATTTATGAGCTGGGATGCCTCCCAATTAATTCTCTGCACAGTGTTGTGGTAGAAAAGATATACTGGATGTTTCATGGTGGTTCCTGACAGAATGATATGGTTCAATGGGAGCGAACACACTACTGCACTTCCTATGGGTTGCAGTAGCTGTGGCTGGAGAAGAGCAGACCCAGAAGAGCCATTGGCATATGGATGTGTTGCTTTAGCTGACGGAACACATATCAGCTGGAAGGTGGCCATGCATTTTGCAATGCTGTCTTCAAATGATTGAGGTGATAGCGTTGTATTTTCATTGTAAATGTCTCATTCCCTCCTGGCGCTGGAAATCTGTGGCTCTAAGGACCCTGCCCACAAAAAGGCTGTTTCCACACAGGAAAACGTGTGAAACATGATTTTTTTGCACAGACTCAGAGAAATGTTTCTTCCTAAAAAAAGCCTCCAATGCTACAAATCCAAGTATTGGAAATGTTGCTGAGAAGAAAAAAAAAATCTTTTCTCTTGATGAACATAGACAAGTTCTACTCCCAAGTTTGATTTCAAGCCAGGAAGGACAAAAGTCCTTTTCATGAAGCTTTAAAAAACTGGGAAAGAAATACAAAGTTTACAAATTCCTTTCAATGTTCCTCCTTATTTTACCATCATTACTGGAAATCCACTGGACCCGAAACCTTTCTGGCTTGAAAACCAATCAGGTGACATTTTAAAATACAGACTTGAGAAGCAATCAGTGACTTCATTCCCTTCTTTTCCTTGATTGCTACACTTTCTTTTCACTGTGGTTCCCAGCCCACTGCCTTCCAGCCTACTCTTCAACCTCCTACCTGCCTTTTCATGCACACAAAGGAGCACAGTCATGTAAGACTCCTGACTTCCCACTCCTTTCTACACCCGCGTCATGATTGACTTCATATATTTACAAGTCCCACACAGGACATGCAATGAACTCTGCCCTGAGCCAGCCAGCACTCCTGATCCCCTTTGCAGATACTTCCCCACACATGCAAAGCAATGATGAAGTGGGTGTCCGTGCCATCGCACACTCAAACCACCAGTTCTCAAAGCTAGCTCAACTGGGGACAAAGGGGAGCCACCAGCTCCTGAGACTTTTTGGGATTGGTCTCTGGATCAAACTGTGTGCTTCTCTAACTTAAAAGCACATAAAGGGATTTCATAAAGTAGGAACAAGTACAATGAAGGTACAGAGGTATCCTGCCATAGCTGAGAAATGGGGAAAACAGCAGTCTTCCCAAGTTAGTGTCATCTTCTTCTGTCTTGGTAGGAACTGTGGCAGGAGTGGGGTTTTCTAACCTGTTAGTATCCCTCAAAAACGATCCATCTGCATACAAGCTGAGCCCTAAGCATTGCTCCCAGCTTGCCATGGGTTGTCAAGGCTTGCCATACCTCCATCCTCTCCATTTGTCTGTATTTGGCTGCAGAGGAAAAGCAATCACAGAATCATTACAGTTGGAAAAGACTTCTGAACTTTCAGCAACCTGGTGTAGAGGGAAGTGTGTCTGGCTATAGCAGGGGGTTGGAACTAGATGATGTTCAAGGTCCCTTCCAACCCTAACCATTCTATCATTCTATGATTCTAGTCCAACCATCCACTTACCATCAATATTGCCTGCTAACCATGTCCCTAAGTACCACATCTATGTGTTTCTTGAATGTCTCCAGGGTCAGTGACTCCACCACCCCCCTGGGCAGCCTGTTTGAATGCATTACCTCTCCTTCTGAGAAGCTGTTTTTCCTAATATTGAACCTGAACCTCCCCTGGAACAACTTGATGGTATTCTCTCTCATCCTATCACTACTTACCTGGTAGAAGAGCCAACCCCCACCTTCTAAGCAATAGCCCAGGAGAACCTGAAGATGCTGTAGAACCCACTTCTTTCTCTGTCATCCCTCAGTCTCCAATTCATTAAGCAAGAAGGTAAATGAGTAAAACAAAACCTGACCTCGTGTCAACAGTGAAGATGAATATGATTCATTTCTTGTGATCAGAAGTTTGGTGTCTTTGTAACTGGGGCTTTTTTCTTATCTGAAAAGATAAAGTTTCTCTCTAAGGATACTTGACTGCATTGTGGGCCAGGATCACTGTCTGAAGTCTCCCCTTTAGGTATGAAGTCTCCCGGGAGCCAATGGATGGACATCAAAGTAACTCCTCGCAATGAAGAAACTGCACTCATGAAAAGCTTGTCCCTGAGGAGGAACAAAACATAGGCCTACAGCCTATTTACTTCTTGGCTGTTGGCTATAAAAGGGTATCCTCCTGCCTCTGTTGTACACGTTACACAGCCTTGATGATTACAAGGGTAGTAGCTACATATGAACAAGAGGATGTCCTGGGTGGACATACAGGAAGAATGAAGAGCTATCTCTTTCAGTACAAAAACCTTCTCTTGCAGAAGGACTGAGAACAGCAAATAAAGCTGCTAGGATTGAGGTTCACAACCAGCAAGGAAGCAACTGTTCATCTAACAGAGAAATGAATTTCAGGACTCTCTGCTGTGGAAATGAAAAGGCGACAAAAGCTTAAGAGGAGAAAGCAAACCTACAGGAAAGGGAAACTGAAGGGTTACAAAAGGCGTTAAGCCTTAAAGGCTGTGTCTACATAGCTATAACCAGAGCATGGCTTCAGCTCTTTCTTCCAGGCTGCTCAAATCTTGACTTCCCATCACGTGTGAGACCCACACCAGCTGTTAAGTCCAGATAATGTAGAAACACAGAATCATTTGAGTTGGAAGGGACAATTAAAGGCCATCTGGTCTAACTTCTCTACAGTGAAGAGGGACACCCACAGCTTAATCAAGCTACTCAGAGCCCCATCCAGCTTGACCTTGAATGACTCCAGGGATGGGACATCCACCATCTCTCGAGGCAGCCTGTGCCAGTGCCTCACCCTTATCATAAAAAACTTCCTCCTTATATCCAATTTAAATCTCCCCTCTTTTAATTTGAAACAATTTCTTCTTGTCCTATCACACCAAACCCTGCTAAAGAGTCTGTCCCCCTCTTTCTCTTAGCTCTGCTTTAGATACTGAAAGGCTGCTATCATGTTTCCCCAGAGCCTCCTCTCTCTCAGCCTGTCCTCACAGGAGAGATGTTCCATCAATTGGATCATTTCTGTGACCCTTCTCTGGGTGCACTCCAACAGTTCCATGTCTCTCCTGTACTGAGGACTTCACATCTGGATGCAGTACTCCAGGTGAGGTCTCACCCAGTGCAGAGTAGAACACTCAGATGCGGTCATCTTAGCAGAGGACGAGGGCTGTCAAAATGAGTCATCTGATAGGGGGATAAAAGTCATTTGTTTGCAGATTCTGCTGTGCCACTGGCCCTGGGGACAAGAGAACAGGCTCCAGTTTGTTTTATTTACTGGTCAAATACAGCCAAAGATGCAAGTACCTTGGGGCTGCGCATAGGAGCTGAAGTCCAAGAAAGAAGTGTGATTTCCAACACGTCTCTCCCTTTGGCAGTGCCTGTTGGCTGGGCTGAGGCATTGCTCCATGATGCTTTTAGGCTGCTGCAGTGCTGAGGTGCCAGTTGTCCTCATTTAGGCGTGTCCACCTGGCCTTATCCCATCCACTAGCAGGGCTGTGACTCCACCAGACCCTTCCCTACTCTTCTGATCTGAGCAATGCATGAAAGAAGTCCAACATAAGCTGGGATAGGTACTGTAAGAAGCATGGCACCCACAGCAGGAACACAGTGTCTCATTAGTACCTCACACCTTCCTTGAGCAGCAGACCTGTTCTGGTTGGAACAGTTTGTCTGATAGGGTTCTGCAAGTGAGAATAACATGGTCCATCTGGTAGCTCCAGTGCTGGGATCTAAGCCCAGCAGCTTGGTCAAAGTCCAAACAGAAAGTTCAGCTGTAGCTGAGACTCCACATTTGAAGGATAATAGTTTTCCACTCTCAAGCACACACTTATGAAGTTCTGCTTACAACAGAACACAAAGGAGAACAAGAAAATTAATCGGTGTTTCACAGACAAATGCCTTTCTTTGAGCAATTATGCTCATAATTTAGCTTGTTCCAATGACACTTCAGCCAAAATAGAAACAGAAAATGAGCTCGAAGAGTTTGAGATTATTACAACAAAATGAATTTTCCTAATTCTGCAAGAAATACAGTTACTGTGTTCTTTTTTTAAGGATATGATGTATAATTTACAATTTAGGGCGGTAATGCTGGAATATCCTGGCAGCGTGCTATCTTAGAGCATCTTTGGGCTATTTTACACAAGGATAAAAGCATTCTACAAAGAAAGTCCATTTCTAATCACTGATCATAGAAGGACTGCAGGATGAACTAGATCAGTAACAGATATAGCATACCTAGGCATACACAATATCTCCCACCTTTGAAGCTGTTGACATCTCAATCCCCTACTGAAATTCAGTGAAGCGGCCTCTGAGGTCACAAGGTATCAGAAGGAACAAAAGAGAGGCTTACAGCCATTCGTGAAGAAAGAAGATCCCAGAAGATTTATACCCTTAGACATCAGGGCTTGAACTATAGTCCTTACAGCTAACCAGGACTTGCTACTTTTCCAATAGTCAAACTGTGGTCAAGATTACCAAGCAATTTAGCCAGCCATCATTCTCAAGTACTATCTCCTTTTCTCTGCCTGGATTTTAGCCAGACATGCCTAGCTTTGTAAGAGAAGCAGAAGATGTTTTCCAGGATCTCAGATCTCTCTAATCAGAGGTTCATATACTGATGGCCACTTTTTCAAACGATTTGCCCTTGCAACAGATCTCTTGGTCTTCCTGAGAAAACGAAATGCATTTCCAAAAAAGCACAAATAACTTCTTCCTATTTTTCCTTCTACTGTTGTGTCCTTCCCAACACAACATCCCTATGCTGAGTGAAGACCTATTTCCAGCTTCCCCCTTGAGCATCCAAACCTGTACATTGCATCTGTCAAAGCCCAGTTGCCTCTGGAGATCTCTTAGAGCCCTGTAAAGCACTGTGGGCTCTGAACTGTCAGTACCTCAAATATTCATACTTCAGCTTCGAGTAGCTTGCCAGTGGTGTAAGGGGGAGCTCAGATCATTATCACCCAGTTACCAGCCGTTCTGCAATGACAAGTCCATCTTTCCTCTTGTTTAATCATGTAGACAGCATGGGGATATAAAGAATATGAAAAAAAGATGGCATCAAACATAAGCATATTTTTACAAAATGTTCCTGGAGCTAATATAATGCACAGTCCAATGCACTTCACAAGGCAAGCCCTCTAAACTGTGCTACCAAACACCAGAATTCATATGTTCAGCTGTTATAAATCACTGCTGCTGATTTACACCAGCTGAGAGCCAGATCATGATTTCCTAATTAAATAAATTCCATCTGAACTAAAAAACCCACACTTTTAAAAAGTTTAACTATGAGTTATTTTATTTTATACAGTTTTTCGTTGAAAAGAGACTGGAAGTGGGAAAAGAATGGAAAAGAAAGGAAAATAAAGGAAAGAAAAAGAGAAGAGAAAAAGAAAAGATGAGAAAAGAAAAGCAGGATGAGAAAAGAACAAATATATTCTGACTTTGAGAGTTCAATTCCTTTCATTAGGGAAGAACAGAGAAGTTTGGTAAGCCCAGACTAAATCACTCACAATGATAACAAGGTGGTACTGAAAGCAGTAAAACTAATTTATTGAGCTGAGTTTATCTGATTCCAGGGAAAGTGAGTACTGCTGAGTGCAGCTCTGACTGTGCTTGAGTCTGACAATGCACACAGTTCAGATGCAAAATTACATTAAGCAGACGTAGCCCATTAAGAAGTCAAGTCTGAAAATGTACTTCATCCTGCCACAGCAAGTCCTAGTTGAAAACTTTGGACGTTTTAAGAAAAATCCACAAGAAGACGTTCTTTTTTCAGGTTTTATTACCTTAATCTTCTTTGTGTGTGTCAGTCCTAGTTACAGGTTGATGATAAATATAAACCCAGCTCTGTTGGATTTCTAATGTATCGTAGCTCTGTTTCCTTGCCTCTGCTGAAGAAATGGAAACACCTTTATCATAAAACCTAACAGAACCAGTCTTGGATTCGTTTATAATCCAGAATTAGTCTAGAAGCAAACCTGGCAAAGAGCATATTTTCCTATACAAAACTAAGGTAAAATACAGTGCAATGCAGGGGGTGCAACCAGTTTGTCTCTTTCTTGCACCAATCCACCAGCAAGGTCATGCCAGGTTAGTTCAGATGAGGATGTCCTCAATGCAGACACCTGAAGTTTCATGAGATGACTCTCAAACCAGGTGCCTCTCTGTAGGGTAAAGTATAGCATCTGGTAAGGAAACCTTGGCTGGGATTTGTAGGGATGTGGCACTGAGGGATGTGGTTAGTGGGTATGGGTATAGTGGGTTGACAATTGGAGTTGGTGATCTTAGAGGTCTTTTTGTACCTTAATGGTTCTGTTAATTCAATATCGGTGGAATCTCTTTTGTTGTGCTGGAAGAAAGAGAAATTTTTATTTAATGAAAACGTCGTTTAGTTCCTAGACCCATTCATTTACACCTGCCCTAAACATACATTTGTATCAACTCTGAAATTAGGAATAAACAGTTGATCCGGACTGAAAAAGAATAAAAAACAAAGAGATATATTAGTCACTGATGTCCTTGAGTCTGACTGTTGAACTTAAGAGCCAAAAAGGAGTTTTGGAGTGCCTTCCCCTAGGTGTTGGATGTTTGGCTTTGGAGTATTCCAGTATACTTGCTGTGATTCCTTTATTCTCACATGCTTCATCCAACACATACACGTCTCAGAGCGTTTTCCAAAGGTTTTGCCAAGATGTAAGCAACAAGAAATAAGGTCAGTCTCATTAGACTGACCAGGATCATTGTGAGAAGGATGCCATTGGGAAGATGATTGGTGTATTTCTGTGGAGGAAAATTTCTCAGCTTATCTAAGTCTCCTGAAGATAAACCAGGACACTTAAACTGTTCACCAGACTACATAGAGTAATGGAATTTTATTCATTTATTTATTTTTTTTCAGGGAGAAATTCACTACTAGCAGTTCAGCTGCATGTAAAACACAGTTACTCAATGGCTTCATTTTGTCCTTTGAAGTTTCTTTGTTTACATTTTATTATCTGAAATAGTCTCTTTAATGGCTGGGGGGAAACAAACGTTACTTTAGCACTAACCATACCATAGCAGTTAACAATATGGGTCATGTTCAGGGGCCATGAATCTGGCATTTGGTTGTAACAAGTGGACAGAATGCTTGGATGGTCTCATTTTCTTTGTGAACTCTATGAAAAGTAACCTCTTTCCTTGGAATCATCTGCAAGTCCCAAGATGAGAATGTTTCCCTCTAACAGAAAGAAGAAGAAGAAGGGAATCTAACCAGCTATATTTAGATGTTTACAATACTTGATTGTGTTGTGTGGTTTTATTTAGAAGTGTATTCCAGCAATTTATGTCAAATAACAGATGTCAGCTGTAATCATCCTGGGCACAGGAGTCACAGGATCGTGCTCTGGTTCTAATAGTCCAGTGAGGCTTAACACTTGTTTTATATCGAGACAAATATGAAAACAGAAGGACCTGTACACTGAACATCAGGAGAAGGATAAATCTCGTCTGACTTCCAGCATCTGTTCTCTGGATGTCTGTACAAGAAGGGTCATACTAACTCCCAAAGGGCACCATTCATCTTACCCTGATCCCCAGATTTCTTGCACTTTAAAATCTTTCTTTATTGACAGCAAAGAGAGCTGAGGATTGCTGGGCACTCCGCTCTGAGTGTATCTTCTGGGGCAGGAGCTGGATCAGATTGAACTAGAGGTAGCTCCAACCTCAACCATTTGGATATTGGGAACAACTTATTCTATGAAAGACTGGCAACGCATTGGCACAGGATGCCCAGGAAAATAGTAGAGTCAACGTTCTGGAAACGTTCAAGAGCTGTGGAGATGTAGTACTGAGGGATATGGTTTATGGGCATAGTAGGAATGGGTTGGGATTGGACTTGGTGATCTTAGAGCTTTTTTCCAACCTTAATAATTCCATGATTCTATATTCAGTGGCCTGTAGGTCTGGCCTGGCTTGTAGGGTGTAGTATCAACTTGATGCTTGCTTGCTTACAGATGGCTTTGCAAAGCTCATTTTTGAGCATCCTTTAGTTTGTTGGTCCATGGTTACTTCTCAGAGCCCTTGGGGTCAGAGTTATGGAGGATTAAAGTGCACTTGAACATCACCATATACAGGAGTACAATACAATTGGGTGAACATCGTAACTCTTTGAAATGCCCTGGGGTTTCCCCTGGGCTTTCCTCCTCCAGCCCAGGTGAGCAGAGGTCTCCTGTGGGGTCAAGGTCCCTCCTGCAGTCCTCTGCAACGCCTATAATAGCACCAGATGCTTCCCTGCTGCCTGCTGAGAGGAGCCCTATATTCAGCAGAGGAAGAGTTATGCACAGGGGTCAGGGCAAGCTGGGGAGTTGTGACTGCCTTAAATCAAGCAATTCTTTGCAGCTGTCTGCTTGATGCTTTTATGTAAGGCCAAGGGCTACTCCTCAAGCGTGGATATGCAGGGGGGGGGTTTCTTTGCATTTCCAAATGAGAGGATACTTCCAGCTTGTGCTCCCTGTAGCTCACAAGCTGCCTGCAGCAAGGAAGGAAGCACCTGCAGAGGTGAGCAGGGAGGTGGTATTTTAATCTATCCATGCCAGATGAGGAGAGCAGCCCTGGTTAGAGCAGTTGGTCTGTTTGGAGTTTAGAAAAGGAAACCGTTTTCCTGCCTGACCTTGGCCCTGGTTGACATATGCAGCACTTTGTAAAATTAATTGCATATTGAACAGGTAGTGGAGTGGAAAGGAGCCACAGGTGGTGCATGTTTACATTGTCTGCAAGCATCAGAGAGGGGTTTGGGTCCTCCTTTTTGAGATCAGCGTACCAGACCTGAGGGAAATTGCTTTAAGATGCACCTTGAGATTTTCACTGTTGATTGAGTTGCTGTCATTAATGACTTTTATAATAATCCAGATTACGGCAGCTCATCTTAAACAGCTTAAAAAATTTAGGCTAAGAATTCATAGAATCATTAAGGTTGGAAAAGACCTCACAGGTCCTCTAGTCCAACCATCCACTCATCATCGCCGTGCCCACTGTAATGAATGTTCCATAGAATAGTGGATTTAAACCTCTTTTTCATCTGAAATTCAGTCTGAGTTTAGAGAAAGCAGCAGAGGAGAAGGCTCACGCTGAGCTGTTGCCACCCTCAGAGCATGCAGATTAGGATAAATATGAGTTGGGACCGTTGACAAGAAATAGCGAATTACAGAATCACAGAATTTTTAAGATTAGAAAAGACCATGAAAATCAGCTAGTCCAACTGTCCTCCTGCCACCAATATTGCTCACTAACCATGGCCTTAAGTACCAAATCTACACATTTCTTGAACACCTCCAGGGGCAATGACTCCACCACCAGCTTGGGCAGCCTGTTCCAATGTGTTACCACTCCTTCTGAGAAGAAGCTGTTCCTAATATCCAACCTGAACCTCCTCTGGTGCAACCTGAGGCCGTTGGGTCTCATCCTATTGCTGTTACCTGGGAGAAGAGTCCAACCTTTCCTTGCAGTTCTTGCTTCCTGCCCCACTGATGTCCCTACCACTGTTCTCACAGCTGCAGAGCTTTTCTAAAAGTTCATTATTCTCTTTCTCTTCCAGCTTATTCTGCCTTATTTCCGACCTATGGAGATGATGTTGCCTACTTATATTTTCGCATCTTGTCTTCACTCCAGTCCAGTTTCACCGTTCATCGCCACCAAGTAATGTTACATCTCCCAGTCCAGATAGAGTGAATGTGAGGCCCAGTGTTAGCCTTAGGAAATCTGGAAGAAATGCATCTCTCCATTTCAAAAAGCCCACGTTTGTCAGCAGTTACCACTTAGAGAGATCTCAGGTATTGATAACTGCCCTTCCATCCTCTGAGGCTTTCAGCACTTTGGCCCCAATCCAGAGGAACACTTATGCACGTGTTCAGGTTGTGGCTGTGTTGTGCGGATGGGAAGACTCTCCATAACACAACCCAAGGGAGATTTTGTGCTTCAGGTCCCTCTCTACATGCACGAAGAATGCAGTGTTTGCAGCACCCCTCCTCATGCTCTTGCTTCTAAAGTCGTGCAACTAAGTTACAATCTTTTCTTCTGTTTTATTATTTTTTTTAAGGAGACATTGTTAGGTCATGTGGTTTGGGTGAAAACACTGAGAAATTCCACTTCAAGGAGCAAAAGCCTCCCCAAAACACAGAAATGATCTTTAAAATCACTCATTTACAAGACTGACAAAACACAGTTCACTTACTTTCAACAAAGAAAAACAAAACCAAACTAAATTGATCCACAATGCACACTATTGTTATTCTTTTTATTATCGCTGTTGCTCTTATAATTAGAAAACAAAGCTAATGCTGTGTCCCTGACCAGGAGGATAACTTTTGTTCTAGATGAATAAACCATAGCTCTGCTGAGATATTTAATCAAACACTGTCTGACTGATGAAACTGCTCCTGAGGGGAAAACAAAGCAAAACAAAACATGTTGTACATGTTAAAGTCATTAATCTCAGGTGGATTTCAAGTTTCCTGTTCTTTCTTTCCCTCTCCCAAATCTTGTTTTCTACTCCGTCTGCCACATGTAGAGGACAAAGTTTGAGTCTGGTCTGCTCTTATGGCAACACAATAGCGTTTCAGGTCAAGGAAGGCAAATCTTTGAGATGGGGTGAGGGTATTAAGGATATCATGGGTGGTTGTAGAATGTGTAATAAGGGGAACGACTTAAGTTTGGGGAAAAAAATGACTTCAGACAATGCAGGATGGTTTCACTGATAGGACAAGGGGAAATGGTTTCAAACTAAGAGTGGAGATTTAGACTACATATAAGGAAGAAGTTTTTACAATAAAGGTAACCAGGCACTGCCACAGGTTGCCCAGAGAGGTAGTGGATGCTCCATCCTTGGAGACACTAAAGATCAGGCTGGGTGGAGCTTTGAGCACCTGGTGGAGCTGTGGCTGTCCCTCTTCACTGTGGGGGATTTGGACCAGATGAACTTTAATGGCCCCTTCCAATTCAAACCATTCTACGATTCTCCGATTCTGCTTCCTTCTTGAATTTTCCTTGATGCCCTAGATGCCGTTAGAAACGTGTTTGCAAACAAATGGTGCAGGAGAGGGAAAAGCCCAGGGCTGTTTTCCTCCCACTACCTCCAGAGCATCCTCCCAGCGCTTCCCAGGCTGGTACCCTGGCCAGGCAACACACACACGCTGGGATGATGCTGGTGGTTGCCTTCAGGGATCACGGTCCCTTGAAGACTCTTGTATCACCTTCCTGACAAAGACACCATTCACTGGATCCGAATTAGTCCCTCCTTTTCCCTATCTCTCCCATCACTAAGGACTTTTGTAGTGGCAGCCCATGAAACACTGATGGGCTGCCTGCTTGAGTGTGATCCGTGTTAACAGTTTGGTGAGTGGATAGTTGGACTGGATGATTTTAGAGGTGTTTTTCAGCCTTAATGATTCTATGGCTCTAAAACACTTCCCATTTTGCAGATTAAATGAAGGGTAGGGTGAGAGCTTTCTGCAATGAATGTCATTTGCCTACCTTTGGGGAGCAATTTAAATGGCATAAAAATGGAACAGGGTGAGGATGTGGGGAGAATTCATCAAAAAATATAAAGCCAGCTGGATGAGTGCAAGGTTTAAATCCTCAGATTTGGAAATATCATTAAATATAAATTGTTTTATTAAATCGTGAATATTTCTTCAAACGATTAAATGCTACAAAGCCACCAATATAACATTTTTCAAGCCAGCTTGCCTTTTTCCCTCAGGGGTAAGATTGCAATATTTTGAAATAATAATATTTATGGGAATACATCAGCTGTATTTTTCCAGCTAGTGTAATTCAACAGAACTGTGTGGTAGGGTGCAGAGCTGAGCCAATTGCTACCAGCTTTAAGGATCTAGCAGGGCATGTTAGGAGAGAGGAACTATAGCATCACCCGACAGAGCCATTCACATTAATTAGAGCCATTTCATTCAGAAACTTAAAGACCTCTGTGTTTCAGAGTCTTGGAAGCTGCTTACTGCAGAGTTGGTGCATGAAGATCTTGCCCTGCCATTAATGATACATTTTCCTTGCAGACTCTTGCAGAACTGGTTTGTAGCTGTTCTCACAAATATCTTCTGGGCCACACATGCACAGAAAACTATTTGGCAGCTACGTTTCATTGCAATTGCAATTGGAATTGCTGCTGATGCCAGGAGGAAAGCATCCAAAGCATTAAGAACAAGATGACTCTAATTTGCTGGATGAAAAAGGACAGTGCAACTAGGGATGTTGGTCAAGGTGCAGCCACTCTGGAAAGTAAAGGGCTCTGGAAACTTGGGAGTTATGGTAAAATCAGTGTAACAGTGTTGATTAACAGACCTTCCAGTATTGAGAGGGGAACTGGAAGAAGGAGGAGGACAGACTCGTCAGCACGATCTTGTGATAGAACAAGGGGAAATGGTTTCAAACTAAAAGAGGAGGGATTTAGACTGGAAATAAGGAAGATTTTTTACAGTATGAATGGTGAGTCACTGGCACAGGTTGTCCAGAGAGGTGGTGGATATCCCATCCCTGAAGGCACCCAAGGTCAGGCTGGATACAGCTCTGAGCACCTGATGGAGCTGTAAATGTCCCTTTCATTGCAAGGGAGTTGGATTAGAAGACCTTCAATGGTCCTTTCCAACTCAAATGATTCTATGACATCAGCCTGGGACATGGGCCGGGGCCACAAGGACTCTGGGCTCAAAGAAGCAAAACTCAGATTAAGCTAGTGGTGAAGGATTCTTAGAAAAGTAAGAAGATATTTTAAGCCTGGATGCCTCAAATTACAAACCTCCAAATGCCGCAGCCATTTCAGTTCAACATCTAAAGGTCACTTCCCACCCTGGGGTCAGAGGACCTGCAGATGCCTGGTAGACTTACATCTTCTCTTGCTCTGCAAAGATAAAGTTTCTTCTGGCATGGGAAAAGCAGATGAGGGACAAGGGTCTGACACTGTAGGAGTGAACTGCAGCTGAAAACAATGTGCATACAGAGCATTTCTTCCATCTCACTGTTTTTTGCGCCAAGCAAAGACTCAAGACATCAGCAAGGGAGCAGGAAAAAGTCATTACAGAACAGAATTGAAATGCTCAAGTTTTCCTTCAGTCAGAACATGCCCTGGCTTCATCAGAACCTTGAATTAAAAAGAAAATTCCTTAAAAGAATGACGGCTGACCTTGTCTTTAAAATATCAAACAAAGCCAAATTCTGGCTTCGGGATCTGTGCCACCAACCTGTCTGCATGTCAGCCTAAAGACAACCAACTTCTCATCACACCGCGCTGCAGAGACGTTTCAGTCCACCAGTTTTTATGGGGTGACAATTACACAAACCACTGACAAAGTACCAAAGGCCTCTTTCTACCTGCTCAGTGCTGGGGGAGGGAAGGCAAGGAAGAGACCAATTCCAGTAAAGTAACTAAGGTGAACAAAATATCTCTAAATTTACTATAGCACACAATGCTAGAGTACAGAATAGCTCTAATATTGCTAGTCGTACTACTTTCGCTCTCATATTGCCACCATGCTATTTTCTTCCAGCTCCCAAGGGCTGCCCAGAGGCATGTCAGGAGCAGCTGGCTCCTAGAGAGTGGCTGGAAAAGAAGAAAAAGAGGACAACAGTGTTGTTATGGCTGTATTTCCTTCTGGGAAAGTGCTTAAATGCCCTGCTTTTCTGGAGGATTGATTTGTACAGCACTTTTCCTGGGGTATAGGCTCCCCAGAAATGTTCTGCGAAACCTCACAGGCTCTGATACCTTCTGCTTCTGGAGCAGATGCCTTTCCTAACACAGACACAGAGATTGTTGCTTGTAGCAAACATATATATACATATAAAGAGAGAGAGAGATGAAGTAATCTTAAGCTAAAATCTCCATTCCACAGCTTCTCAAATTGGAGTCAAGGATCATTACGGGTCCCTTCCAACTCGGAATATTCTATGATTCTATGATTCTCCTCCCTGCATGCAGAAGTGAGGAGCAAACCACCCATGAGAGACATCAGTCACATTTCTTAATGCACTCTTTGGGGACACAGGGATATTTAAGTGATGAGAGGATTGCTGATACAAGAGCAAAATGAGAATGGTGACTCTCCTCCCCTGAGTGCTCTGTTTCTTTGTCTTGATTGTATCTTGGCTAATTCTGCTCAAAATGAAGAGGCTGGGGAAAGAGGGAATACAGGAACTTATCTATCCCACGCCAGCGAGTGCCTCGAGCCTTGTGCCTCTCCCATCTTTGGGAAGGAGACCCAGCTTGTTTTCCAAGTAGGAAACCTTGAATGAAACATAATAAGCTAGCATTCTGCTGTTGCACCAGAAACTTCAGCATTTATTGCGTACTATTGTTAAGGCTTGTTTATAACATAGAGATATATTTACGTAGGAAGAAGAGCAGAGTAAAGCAGGAGATATATCTTATAAATATTTCTGTATGTCTGCGTACAAAATAAAATATGTACAGCCACCGATAGTGGTTTTCTCTGCACCAGGGCAGAGTCACATGAAGGACTGCTGTGTTCCCACTCCTTACTTTGGGGAATGGCTGCTACCTGAACGTCTGCACACCAGGACCAGACCCACTCTGCCCTCTGCAGTGTTTTGGGGCTGGTTCAATAGTTTTGCTTGGGGAAAGACACAGTGGCATCTTTTCCTAAGGAGGGGGTGGCCCATTGTGGCAGAGTTAAGAGTGCAAGACCCAAAGGGCAAGAGAAAGAGAGCAGGAGCTTTGTATGTTTTATTATTTTCCACTAGATTTTCACTTCAGTGTCATACTTTATCCTAATGGCTCCACTACAACCCAAGAACCCCATAACACCCTTCTCAGCATGCCCTATTCTCACTGTCTCTGGCATCTGGCTTTTTGTTTGTTTGTTTTCCATAGCTGAGTGTGAAAATCCATCAAGCCTAGACAACTTAGGGTCAAGTTTTCCTGTGGAAAAGTCCCATTGGAAGTCACAGACCTTCATAAAAGAAAGGTTAAAATGAGTTGGTCATTTCAGGGCATGGACCTGAATTCTTTCCACTTTTTCCATCCAGAGTGGATGCCTCCATTTTAAAAATTAGGTCTTTGGCAACAAATGCAGTTATTGCTGAAAAGTTGTAGAGTGTTTGCTTCTGGGATGGTTCTAATGCAGACTCAGTATCTGTGCAAGAAGGCATAGGCAAGCACGAATCTTGGTTATATTCAGACAGGAGCTGCTTTTCTTCCCCAAGGGAAAGTTTTTACTTTAGCTTCTCAAAATATTAAGGCACTTGATGGCTGGATGTCATTGGCAACCATAGGGAAGATTTTGGAAGAAGATACCATCCCAAATGAGTTTGTGTCTTCTAAGAGAGCATTTTATTGGCAGGGGAGAGCCTTCCATTTTTTACATTTCTTTAAAGTCACTTTTTTACTTGATGTGATTGCTTTTTTTTTTTTTTTTTTCCTCCTACCATCTTTCTTCAAGTCTATGTCTGTACAAGATGAGCGACATCTAGTCAAGGAAATATTTTCTCTTCTCTGAAGCATCTCAGCTCAGCAGAGCGAGGTGTTTTCATTTGCAGACGTATCTCTCGACAGTCCTCTCACACTTTTTACAGGTGACGTAGCAGCACCAGTGGTATTTGCAGTGGCACCTCTCCACCACTTTGTCCATGTAGGGGTTGTAGCCTCTGCCGCAGCACATCAGGTCACAGCTGTCACTCCCATTGGAGGTCTTGTTGCATTGCCTGGAGGAAAGGAAACATGGTGAGTGAGCGTGAAGCCCAGCAGGGCTTTCTGAACCACTGATGACAAGCTCTGCAATTGGACCTATTAGAGCAGGTCTGGAGGAGTCCACAAGGATGCTCAGAGACCGGAGCATATCTCCTATGGAGATGGGCAGAGAGTTGGGAGTTGCTGAACCTGGAGAAGGCTCTGAGAAGACCTTACAGTGTCTTTCCAGTGCCTAAAGCATCTGTAGAGGATCTGGGAGGGTCTACATTGTCAGAAACGTAGTGACGCAACAATAAGAAAGGGCTTTAAGCTCCTGAGCAGACTCTTACAGCCACTATTTAGCTCTGAACTAATCAGGAAAACCAATACATAAACATCACACTGGTTTTTAAGAAGGTTAAGAAGGATGACCCTGGGAACTACTAATCTGTCAGTCTTACCTTTGTGCCAGGAAAGATAATGGAACAGATCCTTCTGGAAGCGATACGAAAGCACAAGGAAGGCAAGGAGGTGATGCAGGAGAACCAGCATGGCTTCACCAAGGGCAAATCCTGTTTGACCAACCTAATGGCATTCTATGATGGCTACACTGCATCAATGGACAAGGGGAGAGCCTCTGATGTCATCTATCTGGACTTCAGTAAGGCCTTTGACGCAGTACCCCACAACATTCTTCTCTCCAAATTGGAAAGATATGAATTTGATGGGTAGACTGTTCAATAGATGAAGAACTGGCTTCAGGATTGAGCCCAGAGAGTAGCGTCACTGGCTCAATGTCTGGATGGAGACTGGTTATGAGTGGTGTCCCAAAGGTTAAGTTCCGGGACCAATACTCTTTAATGTCCTCATCCATTACATTGTCAGTGGGGTTGAGTGCATGCTCATCAAGTTTGCTGATGACACCAAGCTGTGGGGTGCAGTCAACACACCAGAGGGATGTGATGCCATCCAAAGGAACCTCATGAAGTTCAATAAATCCAAGTGTAAGGTCTGCATTACCAATATTAGCTGTGGGATGAAAGGATTGAGTGCAGCCCTCAAGTGTGTGTACTGAGAACTCACCGAGGACTCCTCAGTGTGGAGTCCTCAATACAGGAGAGACATGGAACTGTTGGATCGTGTCCAGAGGAGGGCCACAAAAATGATGCAAGGGATGGATCACCTCTCCTACAAGGACAGGCTGAGAGAGCTGGGACTGTGCAGTCTGGAGAAGAGAAGGCTCCAGGGAGATCTGATAGTGGCCTTTCACATTCTAAAGGGGAGCTACAGGAAAGAAGGGGACAGACTCTACAGCAGGGTCTGTGGTGACAGAACAAGGGAAATGCTTTCAAGCTTGAAGAGGTGGAGATTTAGGTTTGATATATTTGTTAATATATTTACATTAAGGGTGCTGAGGTACTGGAATAGGTTGTCCAGAGATGTGGTTGAGATGTGGTTGATGCTCCATCTCTGGAGACTTTCAAGGTGAGGATGGATTGGGCCCCAGGCAAAGTGATGCAGCAGTGTACATCCCTGTTCATTGGAGTTGGATTCGATGACCTTTAAAGGTCCCTTCCAACTCTAACGATCCTACAATTCTATGGTTCTATAAACAGCTATCCCATTCTCCTAAAATTGTCCAAGTGGGATCACTAGATGTAAAAATGCAACAGGCATTGACTTTTGGATAAGATGAACCATGTCCTGCAGATGCCATTTCTCCAGGAGCTGTAGAGATCATAGAATCAATGAATCACAGAATCATTAAGGTTGGAAAAGATCTCTAGGATTCCCAAGTCCAACCCCAGCCCGTCCCTACCATGCCTGCTAAACCATATCCTTAAGTGCTGCATCTCCACTGTCCTTGAACACCTCCAGGGATGCTGACTCCACAACCTCCCTGGGCAGGCTGTGCCAATGCCTCACCACTCTTTCCGAGAACAAAAGTTTCCTTATATCCAACCAGAATCTCTCTGGTACGACTTAAGGCCATTACCTCTCACCCTAACACTGTTAACCTGAGAGATGAGGCCAAGACTCACCTCACCACAACCTCATTTCAAGGAGTTGTACAGAGCCATAATGTCTCCTCTGAGCCTCCTCTTCTCCAGGCTGGACCAAAGCAATCCCCTCAGCTTTTCCCCATATAGCCCAGGGAGAAAACACTCATATTGGGTCAGATACTTGGCTGGAAACCAAAGCTTCAGGGCAAAATATCTCATTGTGCACCCAGCACAGTGAGGCTGTGAGCTGGATGGACACTTGACACTAATGTAGGAAAGGCAGTTTGATGACTATGGTGGCATTGCTAGCATCTCTCCTAAATTCCCTCCTGCGTATCTAGTTTGGACAGAAACAGTGTAAGGCCAGTTGGGGTAGAGAAGGAAGAGAGGAGCATGAGTCTGACACTTGGACTGAACAGTCCAGTAACAGAAGAAAACAAATCCATGAGATTTATAGGAATTCTTCATGAGGTAATGCTTTAGGAAAAGTTATGGTATTAATGAGGTGTTGAGATTTTGTTCTTGTTCTTCCCTTATTTATTTCTGACTCAGTCAGGCCTCCTGTTTGTTATTTCTGACTCGCATTCCTCACCAGGCTCATTTTTTTAAAGGCTTCCCCCCTTCTCCCCTTCATTCGGGAGTGTGTGTAAATATTTAAAAACCTTTGAAAGCTTCTACCAAAGATGAGGGCTGCCACCACACTGAGTGTGTTTGCCCAATGTTGAACCAAAGGCACTGTTACTGCCCCACGGGCCAGGGCCCCTCCTCCAGGAAACCTTTGAACAAATCCTCATAAACAGATTCATAAAGGCAATAAATATTCAGAGCAAATGTTCAAATATAAGGATGTTGATATTAGAAGGAGAATTTGATGATCTCACTCAGCTTTGCTGGAGACTGGAAAGGCTGCTGCCCAAAGGTTCACCTAGAGACGGTGTTCCCTCTTGTCCTAAGAACCCATTCAAATGGCCAAGAAAAGGGAAATGATGGCCCTCTAACTCCAGTCCGCCACCTAGGATCAGTTTTATCCCATTTAGAGAGCAAAACTCTTCCACTTGCTGTTTGGGAACAGTGAATCACCCCTTCCTTGATCTCAGTTCCTGTGGTTTGCAAAAAAAAGAAATGGGGTCGAGGGAGGGAGGGAGGGAGGAGATCAAAACAAGATTTCCCATAGCAGCACCCATCCTATACAGCTTAAAATGTAGGGAAAGAATAAAATCTTACCAAAAAATCTTCAGGCTTATCACCATTGTTAACCAAATATCAGGGACATTCTGGAAGATGGGAGGATGAAGAGCCAAAAGGACGGCTAAAACCCTGTTTTGAACCTAAATATGTTTCTAGAAGACTTTTCTGATCATGCCACTGAGCATGTTTGGTTTTCTGTTTAAAATTATAGGCATGGGTGAATTTTCTTAATTTTCTTCCCTTTTTAAACAAATAGAATAAAAAGTGAGTTTCTCAGCTGTAGCTACCCATGTGAAAAGCGAGTAGGGAAGACATAGGAGCAAAAAGACCAGAGTTTACCCACAGAAGCTGCTCCTGGATGTCTGCTTTCCAAGCCCACGGCTGCAATCCCATCAGGCTCCCTGCTGATGGGTTAAGTTCAATGTCATTTGTTTTGGGCCTGGTCCAGCACAATTCCAACAACTCAGAGAAATGTCCTCCTCCCGAGTCACAGAGAGAAAACACGAACATGGATGATTGCATCTTAACACAACATCATAACCTCCAGCAGCACTTGGAAGACCAGACTTGAAAAATGGTGCTGCAGCCATAATCCCAGCCAGGGTCCTGGCTCAGGAACAGGCTTTCACGTTGCCATAGTGTTTTGTCCTTCTTTATGCAAGAAGGGAAGAGGTCTCCCCTGCTAACACGACAAATCCCACTCAATCTTCTTGTCCAAAATCTCCCCCTTCCAGCCCTCATTTGGAAAACCTCTGCTGTACATATTATAAAAACATGTTATAGAATGGCTTGAGTTGGAAGGGACCTCAAAGATTTAGCTTCAAAACCCTTGCCACAGGTGGTTGCCAACCACTAAGTCAGGTATGTTGCTGTGTATCCCTCTGTGAATCCCAACAGCCTCATCATGGGGATGGTCCTTGGCACAGTTGGGCAAGGATATCTTTGCATTTCTGAGTCTTCCCCATCTCACACCTCTAAGCCATCTCCCTCCTGGGGAATCTTCCATTAGCACACCCATTTCATAGAATAGAGAAGCAGGTTTGTTTGGATTTTGAGTCAGAAATTGAAGTACAGCAAACAGGAGCACAATATGGATGGCAGCCTAGAATAATCACAGAATCACAGAATCACAGAATCACCCGGGTTGGAAGGGACCTCAAGGATCATGTAGTTCCAACCCCCCTGCCTAGCAGGGCCACCAAACACACACATTCAGATCAGGTTGCCCAGGACCCCGTCCAACCTGGCCTTGAACACGTCCAAGGACGGGGCATCCACAACCTCCCTGGGCAGCCCGTTCCAGGGCCCAACCACTCTCCTTGTATAGAACTTCCCCCTAACATCCAACCTAAATCTTCCCTCCTTCAACTTGGTTCCATTTCCCCCAGTCCTGCTGTTGTCAGCCCTTTTGAAGAGTTTACTCCCCTCCTGGCTGTAGGTTCCCTTCAGGTATTGATAGGCTGCAATGAGGTCACCCCGCAGCCTTCTCTTCTCCAGGCTGAACAAGCCCAACTCCCTCAGCCTGTTCTCATAGGGGAGCTGCTCCAGCCCCCTGCTCATCTCAGTCGCCCTCCTCTGCACCCTTTCCAAAATCTCAATGTCTTTCTTGTACTGAGGGCTCCACACCTGGACACAGTAGAATATCTTGAGGTGGAAGGGACCCATAAGGATCACTGAGTTTAACTCCTCCACATCGGACCACCCAAAAATCAGATCATAAGATCAGACCAGAGCTTGTTCAAGCTATCCTTAAAACCACCTAAGTTCTGTTTTAGGAGAATTGAGTGAATTGGTCTAGTCAAAAGCAAGATGGACCACAGTTAGACTAAATGATGTGAGAGGTCTTTTCCAACATTTGTGATTCTGATTCTGTGATTCTATGATTCTAAGGACAATGACTCCTTTTCTACCTGGAAACAATCCATCTTCTACCATCCCACATAGAACAGACATTCCAGATCTCTTATGGTCATGCAGGAAAGAAGTACTTTCTGGCTAGAGATGATGTCCTTCTGAGTCTGTAATTGCCTGCCTGGCCCAGTACTCTGCAATGTCTATGGGAATCACAGAATCATAGAATCATTAAGGTTGGAAAAGACCACAAAGATCAAATCTAACCATCAACCCATCACCATCATGCCCACTAAACTATGTCCCTCAGTGTCGCGCTGAGCATCTCCTCAGGTGGGAGATGCTGCTTAGAGGGAAAAACACAAATCAGACCACTTTCTGGAGTCTGTCCCCTCATACTTCCCCAACATCTGGGCTGCTGAATTTGGGATGATGTTCCTGCTTAACCTCATGGTGTTCCCTTGGGCACGATTTGTCTCATCCCTGTCTGACCTCAGGGAAACCACCTGTCTGCATGAACTCCAGCAGCCACAACTCCCAGAAGACACTACTGCTGAGTAAAGAAATTCTTTCTTTTTTTTTTCTAATTTAGATCAAATTTCTTGTCGTTTCTCTAGTGCCCCTTGCTCCAGTAATGTCATGCTGCACAGCAGTACATAAAAGAAAAAGAAAAATAGTTGGAGTCCCCCAGGAAGTATGTAAAACAATGGGCATAGCTAAAAATACATCAAAGTGCACAACTGCATGTCAGATTTTAAGGGCAGGATCTTAACTACTTTTAAATTGCTTTCTCAGCCATGGGGAATATCTGGAGACTGACACTGAACAACTGTACGAAAGAGAGTTATCAATACTTCATGTCAGCAAGGGGATATCAAGGGAGATCCTGGAACCAGCCTGTATTTTCATTAAAGAACAGAGAGTAAACTTACAAACTTGTGGATAATGCTGGGGAGAAGGGAGTTGAGAGCATTTCTGAGAGTGGATTAAAATGCAAAGCAAGCAATGCATTCTGAGCAAGATCCAGATAAACGTGGGAATGTTCTCAGGAGAGTCAGAGGAGCAGAGAGGAGCAGTTCAGAAAGCAGAAAGGATTCAGGGAACTGGTTTAGGGAAGTAAGAAAAGCTGTCTTCCCACCTAGCAAGGATCATTACAAAAAAGAGAGAACAACTTTTGTTTATATGAAGAGAAAAAGACAATCGGTCTAATTTGGAGAGAAAAAAAGGAAAAGAAAAATGAAAGGAGAAAGAAAAAGGAAAAAACAAATGGAAAAATAGAAAAGAAAGGAAATTCAGATGAAGTCAAACATAACTCAGAGGATAGTAAAGCCTGGAACAGGTTATTTGCAGAAAATGGTTTTAAGAGAAGTGATAAACGCCAGTGATGGACCAGGTATTCTCTGTTCAATCTCACTATATGAAAAGTCATTCCTGCTGTCCTCTAATCTCAACACTGGTTTGATGCAGGGGGACTAAATATATTAGGAGAACTGGCTTATTTTTTCCACCTTAATTCACTATCCACTGCAATTTTGCAAGAAGTAAATTAATGATTCACAAATATTTTGAGGTCAAATCCAGTTCTCTAAAATCTTCCCTGAGATTTAAATGAGAAAAAGCCCAAGAAACTACAGATGACCCAAACTACAGCTGGCCCAGCTACTGAAATCGGTGCCAACTACGAGCACACTGCCTTGGAAAGATGGAAAGAGCAAGTGGGAGGAAAAGAAAGATATTTTTCTGAATTTCCTTCAGTGTAAACTTTTGGGACACCCACAGAAGATCAGTTCATTATTTCTCAGCCATTATAGATGTCAGGAGGAAATTCTTCATGCAAAACGTGGTGAGGTGCTGGCACAGGCTGCCTGGAGAAGCAGTGGATACCCCGTACTTGGAGATGTTCAAGGCCAAGCTGGATGGGGCCCTGGGCAGACTGATCTGGTGCCTGATGTAGTGGTTGGCAATCCTGCCCATGGCAGGGAGTTGGAACATTATGATCCTTGAAGTCCCTTTCAACCCAAGCCATTCTATGATTCCATCATTATTAGTTGAGTGCCATGAACAAAAGGTGGCATCGGGGATGAGGGCCCCAAAATTATTAAATCATCATATGAATTCTAACCAAGTTGAAGCTCATCATATTCTGGCCTCATTGCATGACAGAAACCCAAGAAGGCTGTCACGGACACCAAACACCAAATGTTGTTGTCTACCCATAGCTACCCCCTCTAAATATGGGTGATACTGTAAGGAAATTTCATTGACCCCATGATCACACAATGCAAAGGACATTTCCTACTGAATATCAGTGGGTCCATTTCTGTTCTGATCTGGAGTCTTCAGTATAGGAGAGACATGGAACTGTTGGAGTGTGTCCAGAGGAGGGCCACAAAAATGATCCAAAGGATGGAACATCTCTCCTATAAGAACAGGCTGAGAGAGCTGGGGCTGTGCAGCCTGGAAAAGAGAAGGCTCCAGGGAGACCTCAGAGTGACCTTCCAGTATCTAAAGGGATGCTATAAGAAAGAAACTGATTCTTTAGCAGGGTCTGATGAGATAGGACAAGGGGAAATGGTTTCAAACTAGAACAGGAGAGATTTAGACTGGATATAAGGAAGTAGTTTTTTTACAGTGAAAGTGGTGAAGGACTGGCACAGGCTGTCCAGTGGGGTGGTTTCCTCATCCCTGGAGACACCCAAGGTCAGGCTGGATGGGTCTCTGAGCACCTGACTGAGCTGTAGGTGTTCCTTTTCACTGCAGGGATTTGGGCCACATGAACTCAACATGTTCCTTACAATTCAAACGATTCTATGCATTCAATGAACCTTGTTGTTTTGACCATCAATGTGTCACCAGCCACAAAGATTTTGTAGCCAAAACTTGTCACCAACAAGAAGCAGATGCATGGTCAATTAACTCTATGCATGTTCTTATCCCATAGGACACCTCAGGAGAGAGATAAAACTAATTTTACGTATTGCAAAATAAGAACAAATACATGGACAAGAAACAGCCACGAAAGGTTGGCCATATTAATTGCCCAAGTGAGTCAGCAAAGGAGTGGTGGCTGATCAGCCCTGTGTGGCATAAAAACAACGCTGCATCCCAATTTCTGTAGTGTAAGGGAGCTCCTTCCCATCTTCAGCAAAGAGGGAGTAGTATTTGCATGTCTCCAAAGCAGCTTTGGGAAAGATCAGTAATAAACAACTCAGTAATCCCTTCAAGGCATCAGAAGCCAGAGGCCTTTGCCTGTATCGCAGAATTTCCCGTTCCTTGGATTCCTTATGGGACTTTAAATAGACTTTGAAATACGATACATTGCACCCTACTGATAAAGGAGGTTAATACTTTTGCTTCTTTTCTCACAGCAGAGATCCCTATTTTATAATCTGCTATTCTTTATCTCCTGTTTGAAGCTGATAATGAATTTTTCAGTCTGGAGAAACTGAACAAACTCATTAAAAGATGAGTTACAGGGTGTTTTCTTCCAAGAAAGCTGCAAAATATATATGTAGTACATATATATACATATATATATATAAATATATACGTATTTAGAATGATAGAGTCATTAAGTTTGGGAAATACCTTCAAGATCACCAACCCCAGCTCCAATCCATCCCCACCCATTGGCCATGTCCCTCAGTGCCACATCTCCCTGAACACCTCCAGGGATGGTGACTCCACCACCTCCCTGGGCAGCCTGTGCCAATGCATTGCCACTCCTTCTGAGAAGAAATATTTTCTAATATCCAAGCTTAATCTCCCCTCATGCAATTTAAGGCCGTTCTCTTTCATCTTAACCAACCTCTCATTCCACATGGTTAACTCATATCAAAAATCATATAATCCACATGCTACTCCACAGATTTGCTCCTGGAGATTTTTCTCCAGACGATTATTATTAGCTATGTAAGCATGATGGTGGCAAACAAACCCATGGAGTTTGGCTGCCATCAGTGAAGGCTGTGGCTGCAGCAAGCCAGTTGCAAAATTCAGCTCCTTAATCAGATTCCGAGCACTTCAAAGAGTGGTGAGGCTTCAAATCACAGGTCTGTGTTCAGCTGCCTGGCTTTGAAACCTGGATCCACTCCAACTGCTCGAAGGCATGCGGATTCCCAAACCATTTCTGATTTCAACATGAAACTAAGGAGGGCCAAGATGTCTTAGAAATCACTACAGGCTTGTGCTGAACAAGGCTTTGAAAAAAGCTTTCAGAGAAGAGCCCAGAAAGGCTTTGGAGTAGCCAGGTTTGCATTTTCTGAGTGGATTTTCACATAGTTCCACTACAAAGTAACTTGACTCCCTTTCCTGCCTGAAGTTAGCACAATGAGTCCAAGCAATGTGAAGGATAATTATAGAGATGGAAGCGACCGATTAGATTATCCCTCCCACCCACCTACTAATGCAGGGTTGCTCCCTGGAGCATACAGAAACCCAGAATGAACAAAGTGTTGCAGCTGTGTCAGACCTTGTCCGGGTCCCAGCATTCTCTGAGCAAGATATGAACAGGCAGAAAAGACTTTTCCTCCTCATGATGCAAGACAACTCACTTTTTGTAATGAAAATCTGAATGTTTTAAATACAATTGAAAGGTTATTCATGGGAACCTCGCCCTTCTACACCCCTTCAGAGGAAGAAAGCGGGGCTGGAAAGTGGTGAAGCTTCCCAGACTCAGGTCTCCTTGAGCACAGTGAGAAGGGTCTGCACTACAGTGCCCTACGAGAAGCCACAGGACAAGAGCTCATGGCCTTAAATTGCACCAGGGGAGGTTCAGGTTGGATATGATCAGGAAATATCTTTTGTCAGAAAGAGGGGTAACGCATTAGAACAGGTTGCCCAGGAAAGTGGTGTCCCTGGAGGTGTTTAAAAAAAGGGTGAATGTTGTACTGAGGGAGATGGCCTAGAGCTTCACAGGGTTGGGTTGATGGTTGGACTTGATGATCTTAGTGATCTTTCCAACCTTAAGGATTCTACGATTCTATTTTTGAACACAAAGAGGCCAAAGAGGGAATAGGCAAATGATGGAAAAAGAGAGAAAACAAACTCAGAGACCAGTATTAAAATCCTTTTTTGATTACATTTGCTGTAAAAAAAAAAAAAAAAAAAAAAAAAAAAAAAAGCCTTAAAAATTGGCCTAATAGAAAAAAAAAATTCTCCCCAAAATCTTTGATGTGAACAAGGATAAAATGTTAAGATGCTCTGGGACTTCACTTATAGAGTGAAAGCCTCTTTGGGCTACTTCCAAACAAGCATTTTACACCACTGTGGGGTAAGCGTGAGCCATGTATTTTTCCTGCTCTCTCCAACAGCTGCCCCTTTGTCCTCCTGCTTCCTTGTCCCTGTCACCAAGCACTATCTCTGCCACTGGAACAGAGCCATCGTGTTTAAAACACATGAAATGTCCTCTCTGTGAGAGAAAAAAAAAAAAAAAATCAGAGGAAAAAATACATCCATGGAAGGAGGAGGAAGAAAAATGAGCCCATCTGCAAACACATTATACTCATTTCTTCTGATTTAATTAAGAGAAAGGGCTGCTATAGCTGCCAGTTTTGAGACACTAGGTATCTTCTCAATTGCACTGAGTGTAACTACAGATGACCTTACAGCGTGGCCCAAGAGATGACTACAATTCAACATAGGTCTATCTCACCCTCCTCCCCTCTCACAGTCGTCATCATCTTGCACATCCAACAATAAGGAGCCCTTCTTGACAGGTTCCTTTTGAAAGTCATCCCCTCCTGCCTTAATATCTCGCTCCTCTAAGTCCTCACTCAGCCTCACTTCCCCTGGATCCTTGCCTGGCAGGCTCACAATCTCTGCTCTCACCCTGCTCAGGATAAATGGATGCCTGCAATATGTGTTTTCCTATCCTCAAGAAAAAGAAAAAAAAAGATCACTCAAGACCACAACATATTTTTCATCCCTCGCTGGGATAAGATGGCAAAATCTCCTGTAAAATGAAATTATCTCCTGTAAAATGAAATTATAGGAAACCGTGTCTTCCTCCACCTTTGAAAGGGTTTCAGCTCGTGGAAAATGTTTCACTTGGCAGATCTCTAATGAATTCAGCTTGTTTTTGACACAACCTGTTGATTTCACACGATTCCTATTCCAAATAACCTCCAGTTTTTTCTTTGCAAAACAGGGAGTTTCAACAAAGAGGTCATTTTAAAAACAAGAATTTGTCAAAATCCATACAAATCCATAGAAACACTGCTTCTGCTCAAATTACGTTTTGTTTCAGACAACACGTTCAGCACATGCTTTCTTCCCCACAGCCCTCAATGACTCGTAAACATCTTCACTTGCTAATTACTGCTGCACTGTTGGGCCAGCAATGAACGTGCTGTTTTATCGTGGTCCTGTCACTGCCTTCCATTCTAATGGAGGATACAAAGCTCTAAACATCACACAACATCAGAGATCAAAAAGGACATGCTTCATACAGGGTGTCTCAGTCAACTTTCATCTTCACCTGGTCGACTCCAGATGCTGATATATATTCTATAGAACCGTGGTCCTAGAGAATTGCTAAAGGATATCTTCTATAGTCTCCTAAGTACAAATTCCTACTAATCAAAGATAACTAAAAAGGTTTAATCTTTTGTGCATTGAGGTCATTTACTTCCTTTCTGTCATAGTAAAACCTTCACTACTAATTCAACGCACAATGGAAAGGCCATTATGTCCAACAAGAGCTGAAAGGAAGATGCTCTGCAAAAGAGCACTTGCATGCATGCACCTTGCAACATGACAGCCTGAGAGTGCACATTGAGGTGGCACAAAGAGCATAGAATAATGATGGGAACTCTCTGAAAAAAAAAAGCCAAGTCAGCAGATAGCAGTGAATGAGCCATCTTGAAATCCAGCCATTACATTTCCTGAACAAAAGTCCTGAAAATCCTGCAAAATTCTGGAAATACACAGCTGTTTGGCTGTCAGAGAGTCTAGTGCCCACCTGTGGAATTGATTTGTCATAGAGGGAGTTCCACAAATCACAAGAAAAGACATGCGTGTCTGCTTCCTAGCACACCACTGTGCTCATTGAAGGCTTGACTGTGATGACCTTAGGTCACCAATACTAATGGAATGAAGTCATATCTCTTCATAGACATGAGCAATTCAAACATACATGGTTCCTTAAAAGCCAGTGGAAGAAAAATGCTCAAGATTCATCCTTGTGGGTGATGTGGCTTTTTTTTAAGGCTGCTTGGAAGCACCAGTCCTAACTGTGTTAAATCTTGCCTTACTTGTCTAAAAGTAGAGTAACAACTCATCAGATGAGCAATGATTGCAAGAGGAACTCAGTACAATCAATATCATCTGCTTGATCATTGTACCTGTGGAAATGAGCAGTCTATATGGTTTTCCTAGAGTATTTCAAAGATATTTTGTGCCTATCTCTATAAAGCAAGGCATCTACAGCTCCATCTTAGCCACAACCACCACTGAGAGTCTTGGGCATCTCTGTACTGCACTGAGCATCAGAAATAATTTTTTTGCCTGTGCATGTATGCTACCCCCACAGTGATTTGCCTGCTATTCATACACAACCCCCTCTGCCTCTTCTTAGGGGCACAGAGTGCAGAAACCCTCACCTGTCCTGGGTCCCGTGTGACCCCACTTTCTCATTCTTCATGCAGAAATCAGGCGAGCTCTGCAGGTAAATCAGCTCTGTCTCCTTAACCGGTCTGATATCAATATCCTTTGGCACGAGGTATTTGCGTGTGCCCATGGGCCGATGAACGACCTTGGTGGCTGACAAATACTTGTTTTTGAGGTCCAGTGCAATGTCTCGCAGCTCTTGAAGGCCTTTCCAACAGGTCTTGATAGAGCATGACCCAGAAACTCCATGGCACTTACATTTCATTTCAAGAGAGGCTTTCAAGACCTGCAAAAAGGAATGCAGGAGTTAGGAAATGTCCTTCTCTTAAGTCCAAACATCCCACAAGCTTACTAAATAAGATTCTTTCTTAATGGAGACTGCTATAGAAAAGGCCTGCTGCTTTGATTTCTGCACGGTTGTGCTTGAGCAGCTACTAGCAAAGGGAATGAAATCCCACAGCCCCTTGGTGATCACTATTAGACCAGGACTGCTCTCAGCAGGACACATTTGCAGCCAGCAGACAGAAGAATATGTTGAATTTTGATCAGATATCTACATAGGGCTGCATTTAAACTCTCTATATTAGGATCTGAAAATCAAAGCAATCCATAAATAGATTCTTAATGCGCATGTCTGCCTGCAACATGTTTAGGCATTGGGTAACAGATGTCAAGGCACTCATGAATTCAAAGCACCCACACCCTGCCTTTCTGCTGAGTATGGGGCCAGCAGAGCCTTTTACTTCAGTTCTGCTCTGGTCTGGTAGGATATAGCAATGAATCCACCAGCCGTGACAGTGCTGCATCCCAAGTGAAAATTTGCCCATTGTAATTCAAACAAAAACTCAAGACATAGCAATAATAATAATAATAATAATAATAATAATAATAATAATAATATAGAGTGGGAATGCAGGGAACCATAGAGAAAAACACCCAGAGGAGGTGAGTTTGATAGGGTTTTGCTCTGGAAAGGTAAGTTCAGCCCATAGCTACACAGTAAGCTGCCAATGAGCTCAGTATGCTCCAAGTTTTGCCCTAGAAGGACAAGTTGTGCAATAGAACCAGCGCAGAGAACTGCTGAAGCCTTTACAGCTCCCCACCCCAATTTCTCAAGCTGCATGAAGGGCTGTGGTGGGGATTTGCTCCTTGGGGCATGCCAAGCAGCATGCACAGTGCTATTCCTCCATTGGCACAGCCATGAATGCAAGCTGTTAAGAGCGGCTTCTGCCAGATAGGGGAGTAATCACTAGCAAAGCAGTTTGAGAAGGAACACATCAGCCCTCCTGGCTGCAGAGATGGCTGGGAGGCAGCTGCTGCTGGACACGTCTGGCAGATAGTAAGCCTCTGTGCTTACACAGCACTTCATGTGTGCAATGCCCTTGGCAGAGCACCATGGGACTCATCCCCACCACACCTCCTGGGGTAAGCAAGCCACAGCCATCCTTGGCTGTGGAAGGTGTGGCAATGACACATCCCACCCACAGTTCTAGAGGGCTGGAATTAGCATTTAGGGCCTCCTGAGGACCAGCATGACTGATAGCCACAGTCTTCAGCAGGCCAAAGGAGTTGAGAGCAATCAGGGAGAAACCTGCTCCTTTCACTAGCTGATAGAGACACTGAACCTCACAGAGCGACCGACCACTAAAGAGGACTGTACAAGTACAATAACTCTTGTGGATTTGTTACCTGTCTCCCTACTTCACTGTTGTGCAGATGCATCAGTTTATTGGCTTGTGATCCTGATTTTTTCATCTTCATGGGAGCATCTGAAAATTTGGACCCCATGATAAGACCATAGTTGAGGTTGTCTGCACATCCTCCCCATCGATACCCAGGTCCAGGTGTCTCACCTGGGATGGGACCACAGGAACAGCCAGGGAGGTCCCCGGTGGTGCAGGCTCTGGCAATGGTATGGCTGATAGCAGCAGCAGAAAGGGCATACACAAATGCTGACTCCCTTGTACCTGCAAGAGATAAGAAACTCCAACTCAGGTTCCAGGGATGGCTAAGTATTCCCCCAAAAGAGACCCACATAATCTCTGCCCCTTAGAATGGCTAATACGCTGCCTCCTTGCATCTGAGTCCTCTAAAGGCTTGGAGAAAATCTGCAACGAGAGCTCTTCATCCTGGGAGACAACATCCAATTTCAGGTTGCTCAGAGAAGCTGTGAGTGCCCATTCCATGAAGGCCTTCAAGGCCAGATTGGTTGGGAGATTGGCTGGGCAGCCTGACCTGGTGGGTGGCAACTAAACGATTTTTGAGATCCCTTCCAACCCAAGCCATTCTATGATTCTATGATCTTAGCAGGGGAAAGGGGTACATGGGCTCATGCAACTAGTCTACTGTGGTATGATCTACTTTTGGAGCATGTGAAGGAATCACAGAATGGCTGAGGTTGGAAGAGACCTCTGGGTACATCTGCTCCAACCTCTGCTCCCCACCCAAGGCAGCAGTGCTGTTTACCTCTCTCTAAGTCCAGCAGGTAGTTAGGAGCCAGCTCAATGGAAGAGCAGTTCCACCTCATGTCTGAGAAAGTTTTACGGCAGGTCTTTATCACTTCCCGTGCCGCCTGGATGATGGTCTGCATCAGCTCCAGGTTGCTGCGGCACAATTGCACCTGGGAAACCACCAGGCCTTCTAGCTGCTTGCAGTGCTGGGTTTGATTCAGGGCCAAAGCCGAAGGAGTCTTGGACAGAGCTCTGAGGAGACAAGCACATGCAAAAAAAAAAAAAAGACATTAGAACCCACAAAAGTCAGTCTTTGTGTCAGTATTAATTTCTTGACTACCTCCAACCCAGCAAACGCCTTGGCCTGTGTTCAGCTGACCTAATATTAGCTACATGCAAATTACATGCCTAGTTTAAGCTGATGAGAGAGATGGGAAACTGTTCAGAGTCATTTATCTCATCTAAGGTAAATGTTGAAGATGGGTGGGACAATTCGCCATTAAACCTGTGTGTTTCTCCCATCATCGAAAGGAGCCAGAACAAATCTCCTGGGGTGAATGCCAAGTTGACTGATTGTGTAAATCCTTATGGAAAGGTTTTGTTTTTCTTTTTTTTTTCCTCTTTTTTTTTTTTTGCAGAAGAATGAAGAGGACAGACCTCCCAACAGAGTGAAAAACAACCCGTTGGATCCATGATAATGGAAAGCTGGGTCCTCAGTGACTGTGGTATTAAAAAAAGAAAGAGTGAGGTTGGTTTTATCAGTGATTTGCATTCAGCATCTGTCTCACAGACTCTTTGAGGATTATACTAAATGTCATGTGATTAATTATAGAGAAAATCCCCTGCAAGATCCAGGGAAAAGCCACCAAGTTTGCAAAACAGATGCTTTCCCATGGAGTTAACGCCAAGGGCCTCCACCAATTCCATCACCGTTGCACTTAGATATCTAAATCTATTTCTCTAGTCTCTGAAGATTTAGTGAAGAAACACAATGCAAGTACATGCAAAGAGGCTATCACAGTCAAAACTTAGGAAGAATCCACTAGAATCATAATGCAAGTTACCATGGAAGAAACTGGCAATGTCCATAGGACCCCATTGGTTCTTGCAGTATGCAGTGTTTCACACTCCAGGTTAAAAAAAAAAAAAAAGAAAATAGCAAATGGTGCCATGCCTCAGAGCATGCTGTGCTATTATTTCTCAAGCACCCAAAATGATCAGCAGAAGTCTGGTGTGTAACTCTCTTTGTATCTTTATGACCTGCTTAGAGCAGTCATAAATGTTATTCATTCCCATAAAACAACTTTCTAGCTGGCTGCATCAGTACCTGGCATGTGATCCTGGCAACACAACTGCTTTAACACATATTTCCTTCTCTCCTTGTTAAATGTTGCCTTTCAGTTTCATCCTAAGCCATCTTGGTTAGTTTGGCATATTAGCAGACACATTTCTGGGCATATTTTACTTTATTGCTGTAACATCCACGTCCTTCAGAAGTTAAATGAGATGGAAATGGAGCTAAAAATGAGCCCTAACCAAGATCAGGGATATTAGCTCTGATCTCCAGCTTTCAGGAAAACACATCTATATTCCACTAACTACCTCAAGGTTGGCTCAAACCAGCTGCTGTGTATGTTGGAGCTCTCCCCGGGCTGTGCATAACTGCTAACCCCAATTCCTCCGTGAGTGGGAAAAAGCTAAAATCCTTGCTAGGGCTGAGCAGGTCTGCTCTCACAAATTCCCAGTCGACTGGAATTTGGCATTTCTGGTGCTGGATAATCAGTGGCAAACTTGGAAGGGAAACCACCACTCTGCTAGCAATGTAAATATATACATCATATAGATATTTAGAGAGCTTCATTAAACATACAGAGAACGAAAGTTTTGGACAAGGGGAGGAAGTGAGTAGAGTATTTAATTGTCAGAAGTTCTGCACCCAGTGCTCAGTAAACTCAAACACATCATACTCTTGAAGACTGAGAGCAAAGGTCTTGGAACAGTACCGATGTCATCTTAATGCAAACCTCCATGGTGAGGACTTCATGTTAGTCCTCCAGGGTCCTTCTTTGACCCATAGAGCTCCTAAAAGATAATCAGCTGATGCACATTGGAGATCTACAGCAGAATAGTTACAGAATCACAGAATGGCTTAAGACCCTAAAGATCATTGAGCTCCATCCACTCTAGGGTTGCCAACCACTAGCTCCCATCCTGGCCTTGAATGTCTCCAGGGATGGGGCATCCACAGCCACTCTGGGCAGCCAGTATTAGTGAGGCTAAGGTAACCCATGCCCTGAAAGTGCTCTTTCTGCACTAGCTGTAGGGGGAACTTAGGCATCAAGCTTGGATGCAGCCACCTGAGCTCTATAAGCACACAGAGATGGGTGAGATGAGTCCAACCCTCAGCACCTGGTGCCAAAAATCTGTGAAAGTTTATTCCAGAAAACCTATCAGCAACTCTCAGCAATGGGCTGAAATGACAAACGGGCAAGAGATTGAAGCACCTTGCTGCTCCTTGAATAAAAGTCATAAATACAACTTGGATTGTCCTTGTGTCCTTAGCTGCTCCTCAAGAAGGATGCATCTATCTGATAGGTCCTGCACCACATCTTCTAGATCTGTGTGAAGGTCTTGAGTGTCTTTAAAGGACTTGGTGGTGGATGGCAATAGCAATGATGTGCTGATAGTTGGACTAGACCATCTTAATGGACATTTCCAACCTCAACAATTCTATGATTCTGTGATTTGGAAACCTGTATTGCTGCACCTGCATCTCATCATTACGGGCAAATCAAACAGCAGAAATAACCACCTTTGAGTTGGAATGAACGATGAACACAGACTGAAGCTTATACTGGTTGTGAAGAAAGGGGACTAAACAGGTACAAAGAGCTTGCTGTAGCACGGCATTATTACCAAAGGCCTGAAATTATCACCATTAGAGAATGAGATGTGTAACATGATGAGAAAGAAATGTGCCTTATAGAAGAGGGGAAAAGATCTGCCAGAAGGTCGACAGAGGAAATGCTGCGGCCCCTTTGGGAAGAATTCAGTAAATGGCAGTAATGGCTGTTTCTTGTCGAATGAGCCAAGCTCCAGGGAGTCCGCCAAGAATAAAAAAGTAAGATGCAGGAAGGTGTTTTCTGAACATCTCCCAGGCCTGAA
Source organism: Centrocercus urophasianus (assembly GCF_019232065.1). Classification (NCBI taxonomy): domain Eukaryota; kingdom Metazoa; phylum Chordata; class Aves; order Galliformes; family Phasianidae; genus Centrocercus; species Centrocercus urophasianus. The sequence continues at coordinate 213,735 of NW_024885355.1, forward strand.
CTTCATGCCTTTGCTTGTGAGAACCTATAATTGGAAACATCTCCAAGCGTCGGGAGGAAAAAGTAAAGGGTAATGGGGATGGAAAAGAAAACTCAGTTATTGGAGTCGCTTGCTGAGACCAAAAAGCACATCTATAAATCACAGATCAGGAATGTTAGAGGCCTATTAGGTCATCCAGCCCATGCTCTGACAGTGCAGGTTTACTCAGTCTCTGTCCTACATTGTCTTCCCCCATCCCCTGTTTTGCTTTAAATCCCCCTTTGTAAAGGTAGCAGCCCTCCCTGCTCCCCAAATTCTAACAGCACCATGGAGTGTCTTCCACCATCTGCAAAGGATACTATTTGAGAGCAAAGCCCATTTTTGAGTGGCAGAAATGAAATCTGGTGTTGATGGTGGGTCTCTACCTGCTAAGGCCAAAGAGGCACTGGTAGCCCCAATAAAGGAGCCCCAACGGGTAGTTAGCAGGACAGCCTTCACTCTTCAGTGTAGGAAAAAATCCCAGAAGAAAACATTTCTTTGAACTCCAGTGCTTCATCTGAGAAGCAGCCCAGAGGAATTTTGCCTGCTGCCATCCCACAAATGCTCCTTTTCACAATTTCCTTCTGCTAACATCATGCTCCCCTCCTCTGACTCTTCTCCATCCTTCATTCTCCAGAAAGGTGAGGACAACTGAGGGGAGGCTGATGGTTTTTCTTTTTTTTTTAAATATAAATATATACATATTTGACCCATCCCTTTAAATAAACAGGCTCCAAACCAAACATCTCCTGCTTTATATATAGCATAGCAGGGCTTTCAGTTGACGTTATGGATACTGACAGAAAACCATAAAGGTAATTACAGAGGAAATATGATGCATGGATGGATCATGACTTTCGTTTACTTTTCTAATTATCTCAGGCAGTTAATAAATTCATTTGAAAACATGAATGCTTTACAGTGTTGGGTCCTTTGAGAAGTATAGGTTCAGTGCTAGGCTGCATGAGAAGACTATTCATACAAGCAACATCCATGAGCAGAGATACTCATGAAAGCCATACACAATTAGCTTTGTAAGGATAAAGGGGCACACGGGACCCTGTTCCTGGCCCACTCGTAGGGGATTTTTTTTTTTTTTTAATTGAGCAGTGAAGCATTGGTGCCTTTTAAAATGCCCTTATAGAGTGGAAGGATCTCTTTCCACACAAGCACCCTTGGAGAACATCTCCACGTCCTCCCTTGTGTGATACGACCCAAGGAGGTGTGATACAACCCAAGGAGCTGTCACAGAAGGACCATTTGTGAAACCAACATCTTCTGCTCCAAATGATTTGTTTTACTTTCTGAGAATACATTCTCAATCTTATGCTGATTCTTAAACTCTATAATCTGCCAAAGATTTGGGGTAGAGCAAAAAAGATTTAGGCAAAATTCTATTACTTGGAGAGTAAACTTAAACAAAGAGAAACAGTGATTGTTTGTGGGTGTGTATATTAGACTTTATTTAAGAGTTTTTAATCTGTAGGAGCTTCATTTTCTCAAGTGAAAAGGGCTGGCAGGACCATTATGATGATTCCATGTGAGGCAGCCTGTATTCCCATCATCCCACCCTGCTCTGCTGCTATTTGAGAAGGACTTGGGATGCTGAGGAGCATCATCAGCCATGACCTGGGGACCACAGGTGCAAGTGGGTCAGCAAATATTCAAAGCCTTCTCAAAGCAAGGAATGGGATTTCTATAGAAAAATAGAGAGGGGGAGAAAGAAAGAAGGAGGAAAGAAGGAGGAAAGGAGAAAAAAAAATAAGGAAAGAAAGATGGAGAAAGGGAGAAAAGGACAAAAGGGGAAAGAAGGAGAAAGAGAAGGAGAGAAAAAGAGAGGGAACAAGGAAAGAGAAAAGGAAAGAGGGAAAAAGGAAAAGAGGGAAAGAGGGAAAGAGGGAAAGGGGGAAAGAGGAGGAGAAAGAGAGAAAGAAAGTATGAAAGAAAGAAAAGAAGGAAGGAAAGAAAAAAGAAAGATGAAAAGAAAGGAAAGGAGGAAAGGAAAGAAGGGAGGAACTGAGGGAGGGAGGGAGAGAAGGAGGGAGGGAAGAAAGAGAGAAAGAAAGAGAAAGAGAGAAAGAGAGAAAGAACAAGAGAATGAGAGAAAGAGAGAAAGAAAGAGAGAAAGAGAGAACGAAAGAGAGAGAGAAAGAAAGAGAGAGAAAGAGAGAATGAGAGAAATAAAGAGAGAGAGGAAGAAAGAGAGAAAGAAAGAGAGAAAGAAAGAGAGAAAGAAATAAAGAGAGAGAAAAGAAAGAGAAAGAAAGCAAGAAAGCAAGCAAGCAAGCAAGCAAGCAAGAAAGAAAGAAAGAAAGAAAAGAAAGAAAACTGAGCTGAGGAGGAAGACAGAGAGGAGGAGGGGGAAAAATCCCTACAGTAAAAGCTTAAAATAAGAGTTTTTCAAATACAGTGCCAAATCCAGTGCTGGCAGTAGTGGGCACAAGGCCATTGACTTCCAGCCCAAGCTCGACTGAAGTCGATGCCAGCGGTGAGTTGGCTGCCCCAGCACCGGAGGAAGGCCATGGAGCTTTGTCAAGTTTTCCCGAGCTGCCTATAGAGCTCTCCCTCACCCCCAGCCCACTCCCCTCCTGCCGTCCCCATCCTGCAGTCCTTTCACAGCAGCTCATCTAGCAGCTCCTGTGCCAGGCAGACAGCCCCTTGCCGGCGCCCGTGCCCCACTGTCCCAGCTCCCCCCCTCCTTGTCCAAAGTGGAGAAGCAGGCACTGCTGGGAAGCACAAAATCTTTCCATTTTCTCCCCATTTCAAGAGAAAAAAAACAAGTGAAAGCACGCTGCTGGCTCCAGAAAGGTCTTGGTTCTCATGCCTGGGAACAGAGCTCATGTCCCACTGTGAGGCATATAAGAAAGGACAGGCTTTTCAGCAGTGTCTGCTTTGATAAGACTAGAAGAAATGGTTTCAAACTAGAAGAGGGGAGATTTAAATTGAATGTAAGGAAAGAGTTTTTATGATAAGGGTGGTGAGGCACTGGCACAGGTTGCCCAGAGAGGTGGTGGGTGTCCCATCCCTGGAGACATTCAAGGTCAGGCTGAATGGTGCTATGAGCAGCTGATGGAACTGTGGGTGTCTGTTCTTGAAGGGGAGTTCAACAGATGGCTTTTAAGGGTCCCTTCCAAGTCAAAAGAATTCTGTGATTCAATGATTCCAAGTCCAAGAGGGACCAAGGGACCTTCCAAAGTGATCAAAACTCCACCTAATGATGGCATTCCTAGAGCTGTAGCTCATAGTAATGGGCTGAACCTGCAGCCTCTTTGCAAACTATGCAAAAAAGCACACACTGCTTTCATCCTCTTGGCAACCATTCATCGAGGGTGACAACACAAGGACAGTCTAACCTGTGTCCCAGTGCGTAGATAAGGAGATGCCACCCTCAAGCAGGTAGAAGTGCCTTGAAAGCAGCTCCATGCCCCGACATCACAACACCTGCAGTGTGAACATCTGGCTGCAGCTCCCTCTAGTGCTCGTTTATTTTTCAGATTTATCCACATACCTCACAGATACACAGAATTGTAGGGGCTGGAAGGGACCTCTAGAGATCAAGTCCTTGGCCAAACACAAGTTCCCTTAGTTCAGCTCATGTGGTTGCAAAAGGGAGTAAGGTGACAGAGTTCCTATAAGTGTTGGCCCTGCAGTATCTCAGGTTGGATATTAGGAAACAGTTCTCAGAAAGAGTGGCACAGGCTGCCCAGGGAGGTGGTGGAGTCAGCATCCCTGGAGGTGTACAAGAACCGTGGAGATGTGGCACTGAGGGATGTGGTGATTAGGTACAGTGGAGGTGGGTTCGGGTCTTTTCCAAACTTAATGATTCTACGATCTCCCATTGAAAATGTTGGCTGTGTCTCCTTTGCTGCAAACCAAGCTCAGAGAACTACAGAGCCCTCCTCTAAGGCTGGGAATGGGCTTGCATGCAAAATTAAGACTCAGAAGCTCACATGCCCTGAACAGAAAGCCAATCTGTCCACAGCAGCCCTGATCCTGCAAAGGTCTGTCAGTTCCTCAGCTTTACACCCAAGCAGCATCCTGGAGCTTGGGTGGAAGACAAAACATGGAGTTCCTCTGTGAGCAAGGGCAGGTTTATGGGATGCTGAGCATCCACACACCATTCTGGGTGCTTGGTGTTGCATGTCTCCATGGCAAGGAAGGGCACGGTGCCGATTTACAGCAGCTGGGGATCTGGACCACAGGCCTTATAAAAATAAGCCAAATAAAATAAAACAAATAGCTCCATTTTACATTCTCCCCACTTCTATTAATTTACAGGGGATATTCGTGTTACAGGGAAGTCCTAAATGGCTGAGAAGCGTGTTTTTCTTCCTCACCTCCCCCTGCAATTACATCACACACTGAATTAAAATTGAATTTGCTATCGCCCTCCCTATCAGTCGCTCCCTCTTCCTCCAACTTGCAGACCCGGCCCGCCAAGCTTTCTGCCCCAACCCCTTCCAAGCCTGTAAACATCTGGCAGAAACCACCTCCTTATCTCCTTCCCTGCCATCCCCATTCCTCTTTGAAGCTCGCTCCTGGCACTGTGCCTACAACAACGTTGCGATGGGCAGACCGCAGAGACGAGCCTGCGACCGAAAATGCCGCCTCGTGTTTTCCTCTCATCCTTTCCCCTCTCCATCCAAGAGCATGATCTCAGCTACGCCATTTCCAGGGATGGTCCCTGAGCCCCGAGGTTGGCAGCAGCCTGCATCTGGCACAGCTGCAGTGGTGGAAAGGGAGCGATGGATGGGGGAAGAAGTTGGCCAGTGGTTCCGTAGAAAAACAAGGGTGGGGAAAGGAGGAGAAGCTGCAAATTAAAAAAAAAAAAAAATTAAAAAAAAAAATCCCATTTCATTGTGAAATCCCAGCTGGTGGTGTCCTCATTGCACCAAGTGCCCTGGGACAGGGAGTGCAGTCCTTTGCCAGGTTACAAGCAGGTGCAAGAGGAGCCTGGCAGCACATCTGGATTTGGTTCATGCTTTGGATGCCATTTTAATCCCAGCTTTCATCTTCCCCACTCGTTTTTCAACAAGAGGATGTGTCTGCTGGAAAGTGGAGGAGTGGCAACCACAGTGTCTTTTTCCCCAAATGCCTCGTTCCCAAAAGAAACCCTTGCAGCCTAACTGCTTACTGGCTGAAAGGATGCAAATAGCTTTACAGACCAAGCCCTGCCTCTCAGGGTTAAGAGAAGATGCCTACCTTATGCCAGGTGCCAGGGCAGACTCATTATCAGGGTCTTTTGTGATAAGACAAGGGGAAATGATTTCAAACTAGAATAGAGAAGATTTAGGTTGGATATAAAAAGTTTATTTGTGATAAGGTTAGTGAAGCACTGGCACATGTTGCCCAGAGAGGTGATGGGTGCTCTGTCCATAGAGACACCCAAGGTCAGGCTGGATGGGCTCTGAGCACATGATGGAGCTGTGGGTGTCTCTGGCTCACTGCAGGGGTGTTGGACCAGGGACTATGGTCCCTTCAACTCAAACAGTTCTATGATATGATGATATATGCAAAGCTAAGAACCTAAATACTCAGAGTTGGGCTTTGAGACTTAGCCGTGGTGTCTGCTACAGTGTAGAAAGACCAGATGGTGAGAAGCAAATCAGATCTTGATACCTTCTACTTCCTCGCAGTATGGAGAGAGAGCACAAAAAGATGTCCTCATGCAGGCAGTCAGACTTCCCACCTGAACACGTGCATTTAAATACCCTATGGAAGGATTCACTCTGCTTCTCTTCATGCGTGTAAAAGTTGGATGTGTGGACTCAAAGAACTCCCTGCATTCCATGACATGTCCAGAGAGCATCTCCTGATGCTTGTGTATGTTGTCTATCATTAGAGTAGGCATCTGCAAAGTCCTTTCCCTGCTGGCTCCATGCAGGGCAATGAATGCACTGGCTCCAAAACATCTAGTTTAAGAGTAAGAAAGTTGTCAAAGGAAGGTGTGGGTGCCCCATCCATGTAGGCATTCAAGGACAGGCTAGATGGGGCCCTTGGCACCCTGTACAAATGGGGCGCAAGCAGCCCATGGCAATGGGTTGGAATTGGGTGGGCTTTAAGGTTCCTTCCAACCCAAACCATTCTGTGATTCTATGACTAATTCTGTGATTCGATGAAAAAATCCCACCTTTTCAAGAGATGGTGAGGGGAAAGAAAGCCTCAAGTGGCAAAGGCTGGGTCAGAAGGATGCGAATTAAACATGGCACAGGATCTGTGGTGGAAGGAGAAGTAAAGCAGGAACCTCTTGCCCTAATTTCACTGCCTATCCCCAGGTTCCTCACCTAAATACACTGCATCCTACAAAAGAGACCTTCCCTGGCATCTCATTTTATTGTGCTATTTATGGGAGATGCTCACTTGAGGTTAGCCCACATCCCATTATTTACTTTGTGCGCAGCTTCAAACCAGAGCAGAAGCAGAGGGCAGGAAACCAGATGGGTGCTGGAGGAGTTTGTTTGTTTGCTTTGCAGTAAGCAACTAATCGATCGCTTGCTTAAGCAAAGAAATGAGATAGCAATGTTTTCACTTTGTTTGCAGTGACATTACCTCAGAGGAAACTCGATCCAGACTTGACCACACTCCTTGGTATTTCTTCACCCTCCTCCCCCCTCCCCACTTCGTTTTTAACACCCTTCGCAAAATCCAAAGGTTAAAAGGTCCACCAAAAAAGCATGTTATCTGTCAAGCATCCCCTGTGGCTGGAGATTATCCCCACTGCCCTCCCTCCTGCTCTCAGCTCCTGCCTCTCATGACCATTGGTCCCAGAGGGAGCTGGTAGGGGCTGACACTAGAAACTTCATAAGTGGCTCATGCGAGCATTCAAGTGTGTGCCTTTCCTTTGCTATCAACAAGGAGAAGAAAAAGCAAGCCTAAATCATGCATATTTTGCAAAGAAGATTGAGGCACGTTGTTAGCACAAGCCCTCAGTACACACACTTGAAATCAATGAATGCCCGGAGAAATGCAACACGCACTGCTCTTTAAATGGCTCAAATAACAGAGCTGCAGAACCGGGTAACAGAGCAGCAGTGACTACAGAGGTTCTAAAAATGCCGAGAGATAGCTGGGTACTTACATCCATTTTATCCCATAGCAAATCCCCGTCTGCAGAATCAAGGACAGAAAAGCAGCTAGCAAAAATTGCGGGTTCGGCTTCATTTTCTCCACCGTCCCCCAGTAGGAAATCAGCTTCGAGAGGGGAAAATAGGAGGCTTCTGAATCTCCTGTGCGATGTATTTCCTTCAGCCCCTGTGTTGGGGATGCACAACCTGGAAGGAGACAGAGCACAGAGCCACGGTTAGCTCTGAGGTTGGGCGAGTCGCCGTGAAAGAGATCTATTATCCAAATCGCAAAGGAGTGGTTTATGAATCACGATGAAGTTTGGATTATCCCCTCCCTCGCCAAGCCTTGATACAACCTTTTGAGGCAACAGACAGACAAAACGTATGGCTTGAATTACACCCTGAGTTATGGTCTGATTGTGTGTTTCCATTTAACCCTGCGTGCAGCAAGGCTTCATTCGCTGCTTGGCTTTATTTCCTCCTCTCAAAAAGGTTGGGAAGAAGGAGAAAAAAAAAAGAGAAATTTTAAGACGTGCCCAATTCTCACTCTCCATCTCTCCCTTCCTTCTCTCCAGAGTTTTTTTTTTTCTTTTACAAATTAAAAAAGCTACATTTCCTAACCAACGCAGGTGCCCGTGCCCTGCAGATGTTTCAGGCTGATCTGTTGCAACAAATGCATTCTGCTCTTTCCCTTCTGCTTTCCTTCTCACCTCATTAACTCTGCCTCTCACTTCTTCCAAGTCCTCGGGCACCTGGAGCTCACGGAGTGGCTTTATAAACACGCAGCCCCATCGCTGTAGAGCAGCCCGGAGGGAAAAAAAGCTCTCAGAGATTCCCCCTCCCCTCCATTTTCTTCTTCACTCCAAACAAATAAACAAAGCAGCAAACAAACTCAAATTCTTACAAGGGTTCTCTCTATCTCCGGGGCATGACTTGTTTTAGCAGTGATATTAATAGCAGTAAATGGGTTTCCCTTCAGTTCTCCACTTCAGAAACCGCTCCGGGCTGTTCATTGTGGTCTTTGCGGTGGTTTCCAATAGCAAGCCCACCCCACAAGAAAGCCAACGACAAAACAAGCAGAAAAGCCTGAAAAGTACTCACCAACATCCCCAAGTCATAAGTTAATTAAAGTTGGAAAAGACCTCTAAGATCATCAAGTCCAACCCCACCATGCCCACCGACCATGTCCCTCAGTGCCACATCTCCACAGTTTCTGAACACCTTCACAGACGGTGACTCCACCACCTCCCTGTGCAGCCTGTGCCAAAGCATCACCACCCTTTCTAAGTAGAAATGGTTCCTAATATCTGATCTGAACCTCCCCTAATGCAACTTGAGGCCATTACCTCTCATTCTACAGATGCGACTGCATGCCTCCCAACACCGTCCTTTCAAAGTTTTGGGATGGAGAACAATCAGCATTGGGGACCCCCTTTGCCACCCATTAACTTGAGGCAAATATGTCTCACCTAAGCCCCAGCTCTGAGTCCGTCCCCACTGTACCTTTCTGCCTTGGTGTCCCAATTACAGAAGCAATAGTGGAAGGAAGAAGGAACATTCCTGAGTGTTTGCTCTGCGATCTGAAATGCATTTTTCCATTCTGGCTGCTATCACAACCCCAGTGTCTGCCTGGTGTAAAGGGTTATTACTTGAGAAGTGCTGTTGTTACTAAGGATTTTAATAACCTCTGAGGGTGAGTCCCCATCTCCCTTGAAGTCAAAGACAAAACTCCAGTGGACAAGAGGAGGCAGGATTTCATTGCCATAGGCTGTTTTCCTTTAATGCCCACTTGGATTTGGGTTTGACGCATCCATTGGAGGGGAAGGCAGCGCTGCCAAGAGCATCCAGACATACTTCTCAGCTCAGGGTATTGCTCTGTTTTTTCATCTCTGGAAGCTCTTTGCTTCCCTCCCCTCCATGAGCACACTGGAAACCTTCAACCCTTAATCCTGCCCGTGCCTTTTAGTGTCCATTTAGATATTTCAGACCCCTTATCTCCTCCCCATGAGTGGCTAAACAGCACATAGTTGAGGGTAAGACATCTCAGACAGTCTCACTATCCAACATCATAGTTCTGTGCATTGAAAAAAATCAGGTTTTTCATCAATCTATCTGTCTGTCTGTCTTTATTTACTTATTTTTCCCAAAGAGGAATAGAAATTATCCACCTCCCCATCCCAAGAGCTGCAAATTTTGCCCATGATTGCACCCCTGTTACTCGGGGAGGCAATAAACTCCTTTTTCCACTCGCTCCTGCACAGGTTACGTTTTCAAGAGGAATTTGCAAAGGGGAGGGAAAGAGGGCGACTCGTTGGGGGCAGACGTGATGTTTACAGCTCTGCAGAGCTCTGGGTCACTGATCAAACCGGCAGCAAGTGGCCCGCGGTCTCCTCAAACCGGCGCCGTCTTTAACTCAGAGCTCCCTTTTCCTGACACCCCGGGGCTGTTTGCAGGCAGCCCCACTCTTGCATGCAGGAAAAGTTGCTTGCATGCAGCAAATGTTCCCATCTGACACCTCTCAGAGTGCAGCTCCAGGATGGGAACGAGCAATACGGACTATATATAAGCATGTGAGTATCCGTCTCACCTTTTCCCAACTTTCCCACTCAAGAAGGAAAGTCACCCAGCTGACTCTTATTTTAAGGGTGTTTTACATGAAGGTAACACATCTCCCAATGACTTGGAGTGATGATGGGGAGAAGGGGGTGGTGTATCCCCCCCTTCATGCTTTCAGCTCTGTCTCTTGCAGCAGCCAGCACTCCAATGTCCCTATACACTTCTGCATCAATCCTCTCACTTCTAGTCCCCTCCAGTCTTCCCTTTCCTTTACAGCTCCTGGATGCCTGATCTCCCTTGTAACTGCTTGATCTCCCCTCTCTCTTGCAGCCTCCAGGTCTCTCCTCTTCAGCCCCTAGGTTTCACAACCTTCTACACCCTCTGGACCTCAACTCACCCTTTTGGGTCTCTCCCTTTTAGCCTCCAGGTCTCCTTTTTCCCCTTTAGCCCCCGGGTCTCCCCTTTCTCTTCCACCTTTCAATCCTCCCTTCTCCCTCTATTCTCCAACTCTCACTTCTCCCTCCGTTCTCCCCTCTCCTTTACATCCTCCAATTCTCTCCTCTCCCTCCATTCTCCCCCCTCTCTACATCCTCCAATTCTCCCTGCAATCTCCCTCCCGGGGCTCAGATCCTTCTTACACCCTCCAACCCATCTCGTACCCTCACTCTACCACTCGTACCCTAAATCCGGGGACCACTGCCTCATCCCATACCGGGGGAAGGGAAGAGGGGGTGTCCCGCCAGCTCCTCACACCAAAGCCCCCGATCTCCACTTACCTCCACCCGGGGCAGAGCGAGGGCTGAGTCCAGATCCCCTCTGCCTCGGCGGCCCCGCGGAGCCTCCTTATATGCGGTCCCCGCGGCTTTGATACGTGATGTCAGCCCGGATTAGCATAACAAAGGGCTCGGCCGGGAGCTCTCCGCGCCCCGCGCATCCCCCGCGGGTCGGAGCGGTGCTCCGCGGGGCTCCGCGCCCGCAGCGATGCGCAGGGGGGAGGGGGGGAGGGGGGGGCCCCCCCCCCCCCCCCCCCCCCCCCCCCCATATTGAGCCCTCCCTTTGGAGCTGCCCCCGCTGCCTCCGGGGAGGGCAGAGTGCCACGAGGTTGGCTCGTCTTAATGAGCAGTTAATGATTAGCAAGAAAAAAAAAAATAGTTAAAAAAAAAAAAAAAGCCAAAAATGGTATTTTCACCGGAAAACTTTGAAGCGCGGCCTCTCCGGAGGATGATCAGCGTTCGCTGGCTGCCCGGCTGGAGGACAAAGATACTTTTCAGGCACGGGGCTGTCAGGTGGATTGCCAACTCGTGAGAAGGGAAGAAATCACTTCGTGATGGTCACAAAGCGGCTGCGAACAAACGGCCCCGCTCTGTCAGCCCCTGGGTGGCACTGCCTCGGGTTCTTCGATCTGCATTTAATCAGTTTGGAAAGTTCAGGTGTTGAGATCTGGGTTGTTGGTTTTGTTGTTGTTGTTGTTTGTTTGTTTGTTTGTTTGTTTTTCTCTCGTGGCTGTACTGGTGATGGGTGGCTGAGGGTTGCTTGCATCCAGAAGGAAAAGGAGAAGAAGAGAAGAAAGAGAA